>NC_080834.1:121080357-121416327 GCF_030435755.1 Ochotona princeps | reverse complement strand
AAACCATGTTTAGTCACTTCCGGTCCAATGCCCATTGAGATCAGAGGGATGGAATCAACAAGTTGAGCACCCAAACACAACTAACATGTAGCTCCTCACTCAAGGCGCTCAAAACTCCACAGCAAAAGACAAGTTCAGTGCCCAAGCCTTTTCCTGTTGCCATGGATACCAAGTGTTCTGTCACACATATGTGGAACAGTGGATATGACACCTAAGAAAGGTAGTGTGGTGGTGATTGGCCAGTGCCCAAAGCAGCAACACAGCTCTTCCAGTGCCAAAACAGCTCCACCTGGCTCAGGAACTTCACATACCATCAGCTGTCCTGGCAGCTATCTAGGAAACCCTGTTTGGTCACTTGCGCTCCAATGCCCATTGAGCCCAGTGTGATGGAATTAAGCAGCTTGATCACACACACACAATTAACATGAAGCTCCTCAATCAAGTCACTCAAAACTGCAAAGTCAAACACAAGTTCAGTGCTCAAGCCATTTCCCGCTGCCATGGAAACCAAGTGCTCTGGCAGCACATATGTCTGAAAGTGGATATGACACCTAGAGAGCCCAAGGTGGTCAATGGCAACTCTCCGAAGCAGCAGCACAGCTCTTCCAGCGCCAAAACAACTCCACCTGGCTCAAGAACTTCACATATCATCAGCTTTCTTGGCAGCTGTCTAGGAAACCCTGAATGATCACTTGCAGTCCAATGCCCTTTGAGCACAGTGTGATGCAATCAAGGAGGATGAGCAGTCACACAAAACTAATCTGGAACTCCTCACTCAAGGCGCTCAAAACTCCAAAGCCAAACACAAGTTCAGCGCCCTAGACATTTCCCGCTGCCATGGAAACCAAGTGCTCTGGAAGCCCATGTGTGGAACAGTGCATGTGACACATAAAGAACACTGTGTGGTGATAAATGGCAATAGCCCAAAGCTTCAGCACAGCTCTTCCAGAGCCAAAAAACCTCTACCTGACTCTTGAACTTCACATTCCATCAGCTGTCCTGGCAGCTATGTAGGAAACCCTGTTTGTTCATTTGTGTTCCAATGCACATTTAGCCCAGTGGGATGGAATCAAGCAGGTTGAGCAACCATACACAACTAACATGGAGCTCCTCACTCAAGGCGCTCAAAACTCCACAGCCAAAGACAACTTCAGCACACAAGCCATTTCCCGTTGCCATGGAAACCAAGTGCTCTGGCAGCACATATGTTGTAAGTTGATATGAAAACTAGGGAAGGTTGTGTGGTGGTGAACGTTCACTGCTCGAAGCAGCAGCACAGCTCTTCCAGATCAAGAAAAATTCCACCTGGCTCATGAACTTCACATACCATCAGCTGTCCTGGCAGCTATCTAGGAAACCCAGTTTTGTCACTTCCACTCCAATGAACTTTGAGCCCAGTGTGATGCAATGAAGCAGGTTGAGCATCCACACACAAAACTAACATGGAGCTCTTCACTTAAGGTGTTCAAAACAACACAGCCAAAGATAAGTTCAGAGCCTAAGACATTTCCCGCTAACATGACAACCGAATGCGCTGGCAGCACATATGTGGAACACTTCATGTGACACCAAGGGAATGTAGGTTCGCTAGAGATGACAACTATCTGAAGCAGCAGCACAGCTCTTCCAGTTCCAAAACAACTCCACCTGGATCATGAACTTCAAAAACCATCAACTGTCCTGGCAGCTATCTTGGAAACCCTGTCTGGTCATTTCGGGTCCAAATGCCCATTCAGGCCATTGTGATTTCATCAAGCAGCTTGATCACACACACACAACTAACATGGAGCTCCTCACTCAAGCCGCTCAAAATTACACAGCCAAACACAAGTTCAATGATCAAGCTATTTCCCCCTGCAATGGAAACCAAGTGCTCTGACAGCACATATATCTGAAAGTGGATATGGCTAATTGGGAAAGAAGACAAAAAGCAGAAAGCTAGAGAACACGAGAAGAGTGGTGGTGAATGGCAGCTGTTCTAGGCAGCAGCACAGCTCTTCCAGTGCCAAAACAACTCCACCTGGCTCAGGAAATTCACATACCATCAGCTGTCCTGGCAGCTATCTAGGAAACCCTGTTTGGTCACTTCTGCTAAAATGTCCATTGAGCCCAGTGTGATGGAATCAAACAGGTTGAACACCCACACAAAAAGAATATGTAGCTCCTCACTCAAGGCCCTCAAACCTTCAGAGCCAAACACACGTTCAGCGCGAAAGCCATTTCCCGCTGCCATGGAAACCAAGTGCTCTGGCAGCACATTTGTGTGAGAGTGCATATGACACCTAGGAAAGGTAGTGTGGTGGTGAATGGCAACTGCCCGAAGCACCAGCACAGCTCTTCCATTTCCAAAACAATTCCACATGCCTCAAGAACTTCACATACCATCAGCTGTCCTGGCAGCTATCTAGGAAACCCTGTTTGGTCACTTCCGCTCCAATGCCAATGGAGACCAGAGGGATGGAAACAACAAGTTGAGCACCCAAACAGAAATAACATGTAGCTCCTCACTCAAGATGCTCAATACTCCACAGCAAAAGACAAGTTCAGTGCCAAGCTTTTTCCTGTTGCCATGGAAACCAGGTGTTCTGTCACACATATGTGGAACAGTGGATATGACACCTAAGAAAGGTAGTGTGGTGGTGAACGGCCAGTGCCCGAAGCAGCAACACAGCTCTTCCAGTGCCAAAACAACTCCACCTGGCTCATGAGCCTCACATATTATCAGCTGTCTGGCAGCTATCTAGGAAACCCTGTTTGATCAATTCAGGTCCAATGCCCATGGAGACCAGAGGCATGAAATCAAGCAAGTTGAGCAACCACACACAACTAACATGGAGCTCCTCATTCAAGGCGCTCAAAACTCCACAGCCATAGACATTTCCTGCTGCCATGGAAACCAAGTGCTCTGGCAGCACATAAGTGTGTAAGCGGATATGACACCTAAGGAAGGTAGAGTGGTGGTGAATTTCAACTGTGCGAAGCAGCAGTACAGCTCTTCCAGTGCCAAAACAACTCCATGTGGCTCATGAACCTCACATACCATCAGCTGTCCTGGCAGCTATCTAGGAAACCCTGTTTGGTCACTTGCGGTCAAATGCCCATGGAACCCCGTGTGATGGAAATAAGCAGGTAAGGCACAGACACAACAAACATGGAGCTCCACACTCAAGGTGCTCCAAACTCCACAGCCAAACAAAAGTTAAGCTACCCAGCCATTTTCTTCTGCCATGGATACCAAGTGCTCTGGCAGCACAGAAGTGGAAAAGTGCGTATGAAACCTGTGGAATGTAGTGTGGTGGTGAATGGCAACTGACCAAAGCAGCAACACAGCTCTTTCAGTGCCAAAACAACTCCACCTGGCTCATCAACCTCACATAGCATCAGCGGTCCTGGCAGCTATGTAGGAAACCCTGCTTGGTCACTTGCGGTCAATGCCCATGGAGCCCAGTGTGATTTAATCAAGCAGGTTGAGCACCCAAACAACTAACTTGGAGGTAGTAACTCAAGGCTCTCAAAATTCCAGATCCAGACACAGAGAAATTGAAACAGCCGTTTCCCATTGCCATGGAAACCAAGGGCTGTGCCAGCGCATATGTGAAACACTGGATTGTTACACCTAGGGAAGGTAGTGTGGTGGTGAATGGCCACTGCCCGATGAAGCAGCACAGCTCTTCAAGTGCCAAAACAACTCCACCTGGCTCATGAAATTCACATACCATCAGCTTTCCTGGCAACTATCTAGGAAACCCTGTTTGGTCACTTGCGGTCCAATGCACATTGAGCCCAGTGTGATGAAATCAAGTAGGTTGATCACACACAAAACTAACATGGAGCTCCTCACGCAAGGTGCTCAAAACTCCATAGCCAAAGACATGTTCAGTGCACAACCCGTTTCCCACTGCCATGGAAACCATGTGCTCTGGCAGCATATATGTGGAACAGTGGATGTGACACATAGAAAACACAGTGTGGTGGTGAATGGCAGCTGCCCGAAGCAGCAGCACAGCTCTTCCAGTGCCAAAATAACTCCACATGACTGTTGAACCTCACATAGCATCAGCTGTCCTGGCAGCTATCTAGGAAACCCTGTTTGATCACTTCTGGTCCAATGCCTATGGAGACCAGAGGGATGAAATCAAGCAAGCTGAGCACCCACACACAACTTACATGGAGATCCTCACTCAAGGCGCTCAAAACTCCACAGCCATAGACATTTCCCGCTGCCATGGAAACCAAGTGCTCTGGCAGCACATAAGTGTGAAAGTGCATATGATACCTAGGGAAGGTAGTGTGGAGGTGAATGACCACTGCCCGAAGTACCAGTAGAGCTCTTCCAGTGCCAAAACAACTCCACCTTCCTCAGGAAATTCACATACCATCATCTGTCCTGTCAGCTATGTAGGAAACCCTGTTTGTTCACTTCTGGTCCAATATCCATGGAACCCAGTGTGATGGAATCAAGCAGCATGAGCACCCAGACAAAGCTAACATGGAGCTCCTAACTCCAGGCGCTCAAACCTCCAGCCAAACACAAGTTCATTACCCAAGTCATTCCCCGCTGCCATGGAAACCAAGTGCTCTGGCAGGAAGTATGTCTGAAAGCAGATAAGGCACCTATTGAAGGTAGTGTTGTGGTGAGAGGCAACTTCCCGAAGCAGCAGCACAGGCCTTCAATTGCCAAAACAACTCCACCTGGCTCATGAACTTCACATACCATCAGTTGTCCTGGCAGCTATCTAGGAAACCCTGATTGGTTTCTTCCGTTCCAATGCCCATTGAGCCCAGTGTGATGGAATCAAACAGGTTGAACACCCACACAAAAACAATATGTAGCTCCTCATTCAAGGCGCTCAAAACTCCACAGCCAACCACAAGTGTAGCACCCAAGTGATTTCCCGCAGCCATGGAAACCAAGTGCTCTGGCAGCACATATGTGGAAAAGTGGATGTGACTCCAAGGGAATATAGGATCGCTGGTGAATGACAACTTAATGAAGCAGCAGTAGAGCTCTTCCAGTGCCAAAACAACTCCACCTTCCTCAGGAAATTCACATACCATCAGCTGTCCTGACAGCAATCTAGGAAACCCTGTTTGGTCACTTCCGTTCCAATGCCCATTGAGCCCAGTGTGATGGAATCAAGCACTTTGAGCTCCCACACAAAACTAGTATGTAACTCCTCATTCAAGGCGCCCAAAACTCCACAGCCAACCACAAGTTCAGCGCCCAAGTAATTTCCCGCAGCCATGGAAACCAAGTGCTCTGGCAGCACATATGTCTCAAAGTGGGTACGACACCTAGTGATGGAAATGTAGTGGTGAATGACAACTGTCCGAAGCAGCAGCACAGCTCTTCCAGTGCCAAACAAGTCCACCTGCCTCATGAGCTTCACATACCATCAGCGGTCATGTAATTTATAAAGGAAATCCTGTTTCTTGCCTTGCGCTCAAATTCCTATTGAGCCGAGTGCAATGAAATCAAGCAAGTTGAGCACCCACACAAAACTAGCATGGAGCTCCCCACTCAAGGTGCTCAAAACATCACAGCTAAAGACAAGTTCAGCGCCCAAGCCATTTCCCGCTGCCATGGAAACGAAGTTCTCTGGCAACACATATGTGGAACGTTTGATGTGACACCTAGGGAATATAGGTTCGCTGGTGAATGGCAACAGCCTGAAGCAGTAGCTCAGCACTTCCAGTGCCAAAACAACTCCACCTGGCTGATTAACTTCACGTACCGTAGCTGTCCACAGGCAGCCTCCTTTGTGTAGTGGAGAACGATGGTGTGTGGTTCAAGATTTAATTGGCTGCATCTCTATGACCTCACAGGGCTGTATGTGCCTAAAAGCTGTCCAATCAGCAGCTGCCTGGTTATAGCAGCCCGGAATCCTGTAGCCTCAGCATTCTAGAAAAGCCATGTTGACAGGCAGCCTCCTCTGTGGAGTAGAGAAAGATGCTGAGTGCTTCAAGCTCTGCTTTCTTTGTTCCTTCTCGCCACAGGCCCTAGCAGAGAAGACGTGCAGACTCCATGGAAGCCAGCAGAGCGTGAGTGTGTGGGGTTGGGTTTCCCTTGAATGTGAGTTTGCAAATCCGCTGACAATGTGTTGAAGCCTAGGGCCTTTTCAACACCGGTACTATGAAAGCATTTCCACTTTCCTTCGATGAGAATCCTTGTGTCTCTTCAAGGAGCCAATCTAATCCTAGTTCTCCATTAGCGGTAGTGTGTGGAATAACCTATGTAATGTGGAAGAGCCAAGCCAAGCTGATTTCCATAGGCAGACCTTACATCCCATTTCCTGTCATGGCTCTCAGTGAAGTTTCCCTAGTGCAGTCAAGTGTCACGTAAGTGGGTTACCATAATGTAAAAGAGATGACTTCCAGGAGATGGTTGGCATCAATACCATGGTTGGATACAGGGTTGGAATCTGGGTTAGAATGCTATCTAGGCTTATGGTTGCAGTGATGTCAAAGGCTAGATTTCCAGTTAGGGCAAGGTGGAGTGTTAAGGTTCAATTGAGGCTTCTGATTTGGGTTACTAGTAGGAATAGAGCTAGGATTCTGCTCAGGTGGAATTAAAGTGAGGGCTAGGTCTAATGCTAAAGGTCAAGTCTAGTAGCGAGACTACTGTTAGGTTTTGAGATTTGAGTTATGGTTATCCCAATGGTTAGGGTTAGGGTTAGGGTTAGAGTTAGGGTGAGGGTTCAACTGACAAATAAGATTAGGTCCAGACTTAGGTTTTGTATGTGGCATGAAGTAGGAGTTCTGTGAAGATTAGTATTAGTTAAAGAATAGTGATCGAATTAATGCCGGATAGAGAGTTTGGGTTCCATTTCTGGTTCAGACTTGGTTTGAGTTAGTGCTTTGATTGAGGGTTATTGTTAGGACTGTGGAAAGGACTGTGTGGAATCAGAATACAGTTAGGGTTACTCTTGAGGTTAGGATGAAAGCTGTGGCTCCATTGAGGATGAAAAGGTTGTTTTGTGTGAATTTGAGTATCATGGTGAGGTTCTAGTCTATGTCCGAATGATTATGCTTCGAGCTAGAGTTCATGTTAGGGTGTGGGCTAATGGTAGTGTGAAAGATGTTGTAGGATTAAGGTTAGGTCCAAATCTAGTGTTAGGTGCAAATCTTGTGGTGAAGTTTTAGGCTACAGTTGGATTTAGGCTTAGTGTTCTAATGAGGGTGATGATTCACATTAGCATTGCGGTTTAGGTTTAGAAATGTGGCTGGGATTGGGTTCAGTGTTAGTGCTAGGCTTAGTATGACAGTGATGTCTCCATCTGTGTCAGGGTTGGAGTTGGTGTTGGGGTTAGTGATTTGTTTGGGTTTAGTGCTAGGATCACTTTTAGGATTGGGGCTAGAGCTAGAGCTAGTATCAGCATGTGGGTTAGGATGATGGCCAGAGTTGGAGATCATCCTGTCTGGCTTTGGGTGTGCTCTAGGTTTTAGTAAGTATTTGTGCTAGGCTTTGGAAGATGTGTTGGGTAAGTGCTGTATATCTTACTTTCCAATACAACGTCATAACTGTTAAAAGCAAAAAGAGTTATGGCTACTCTAGCTTGAATTTATGACTAGGGTCAACGTGAGGTTTAGGATTAGGCCTATAGCCTGTGTGCTGATTACATCTATCAAAAGTCAAGAGACTCCGTCAGCCTTACAAGCAGGTTAGTCTCAACTCTTCCTGTAGAAGTAGCCCTAATTCTAATCTTACACCTAGCGCTACTCTCATCGACCTCTGCTTTGACTTAACCCTGTCCCAAATACTAACCTTAATCCTTGTCCATCTCTACTCCTCGCCCTAACCTTAGTCCTACGCCAATCGGAATCCCAACATTTTTTACCACAATCTAACTGAAATAGGCACATTCAAACTCAACAGAAAGCCAAGCAGAGTCATAGCCCCAAGTGTCAAAAACAACACTAAAGATTCCCTTCATCCTGAACCAGCCAGGTTCCTGAAACAAATCTTCCCTGAGGCCAGCCCTTTCTGTAACTCTAAGCCAAGCCCGAGACTTTACCTGATCATACCCCTAGACCAAATGATGACCCGATTTCTACTACTACTACTAAGTGCATCCCTAGCTCAAACACAAATCAGACTCCTAAAGCTAACCCTAACTCCTTTTGTTTTTTTTTTGAATTCTATTGTTGACAATCTTTACATAGATGATTTGGGACAAAAGGTTCAAGGGCTACAGGACAGTGGGTAAGGCTATTATTTCTACATTCTCTTCTTTGACTGTATCTGGGGGTAAATGGGGAGGGAGATAAAAGAAGAAGCCCCACCCAGTCTCCTCCTGACCCCAGGTCCCTGATGTGGGGCATGCTGTGAGGGTCCTGCTCAAGTGGGTTTTTTGTTTGTTTCTTTTTTCTCAAGTGGTTTTGATACTCATCAATTGCTGCCAATCATGCAACTGCAAGCACGATGAGGTCTCTGCAGCATACACTGATTGACAGAGTCAATCTTAGAGTCTGTGTTTGCCCAGTTTTTCACTGCCAGTACGTGGCTGAGGTGGATGATTGACTTGTTCTGCCCTCTGTCTTCTCATGGTTAGGGTTCTGAGGGCAGCAGTTTCAATGGGGAGATCCCCAAAGTTCTCCTCTGTATCTGAGGTATTCCCAGTCCAGATTCTGTCTATACTAGCAAGTCCAGGGCCCGGCACAGCCCATCAGCCCGATCAGCTGCTTGTTGCAGTTGCTGGGTTGGTTGTGCTTGCAAGCCTGTCTTCCACTGGAACCAATGGGTCTTGCAGTCCAGCCTGATTCTTCCCAGCACACGCTCGGGCATCACTCTTGCTTCACTCACGTCACTCCCTGTGGCTGTCCTGATGACAGGGAGCATTCTGATTGGCTGCATCTCTAAGACCTCACAGGGCTGTGTGGCCCTACAAGCTGTCCAATCAGCAGCTGCCTGGTCATAGCAGCCCGGAATCCTGTAGCCTCAGCATTCTAGAAAAGCCATGGTGACAGGCAGCCTCCTCTGTGGAGTAGAGAAAGATGCTGAGTGCTTCAAGCTCTGCTTTCTTTGTTCCTTCTCGCCACAGGCCCTAGCAGAGAAGACGTGCAGACTCCATGGAAGCCAGCAGAGCATGAGTGTGTGGGGTTGGGTTTCCCTTGACTGTGAGTTTGCAAAACTATTGACAATGTAGTGAAGCCTAGGGCATTTTCAACACCGGTACTATGAAAGCATTTCCACTTTCCTTCGATGAGAATCCTTGTGTCTCTTCAAGGAGCCAATCTAATCCTAGTTCTCCATTAGCGGTAGTGTGTGGAATAACCTATGTAATGTGGAAGAGCCAAGCCAAGCTGATTTCCATAGGCAGACCTTACATCCCATTTCCTGTCATGGCTCTCAGTGAAGTTTCCCTAGTGCAGTCAAGTGTCACGTAAGTGGGTTACCATAATGTAAAAGAGATGACTTCCAGGAGATGGTTGGCATCAATACCATGGTTGGATACAGGGTTGGAATCTGGGTTAGAATGCTATCTAGGCTTATGGTTGCAGTGATGTCAAAGGCTAGATTTCCAGTTAGGGCAAGGTGGAGTGTTAATGTACAATTGAGGCTTCTGATTTGGTTTACTAGTAGGAATAGAGCTAGGATTCTGCTCAGGTGGAATTAAAGTGAGGGCTAGGTCTAATGCTAAAGGTCAAGTCTAGTAGCGAGACTACTGTTAGGTTTTGAGATTTGAGTTATGGTTATCCCAATGGTTAGGGTTAGGGTTAGGGTTAGAGTTAGGGTGAGGGTTCAAGTGACAAATAAGATTAGGTCCAGACTTAGGTTTAGTATGTGGCATGAAGTAGGATTTGTGTGAGGATTAGTATTAAGTAAACAGTGTTTGGATTCATGCCAGATAGAGTTTGGTTTCCATTTCTGGTTCAGGCTTGGTTTGAGTTAGTGCTTTGATTGAAGGTTATTGTTAGGAGTGTGGAAAGGACTGTGTGGAATCAGAATACAGTTAGGGTTACTCTTGAGGTTAGGATGAAAGCTGTGGCTCCATTGAGGTTGACGAGGTTGTTTTGTGTGAATTTGAATATTGTGGTTTGATTCTAGTCTATGTCCGAATGATTATGCTTCGAGCTAGAGTTCATGTTAGGGTGTGGGCTAATGGTAGTGTGAAAGTTGTTGTAGGATTAAGGTTAGGTCCAAATCTAGTGTTAGGTGCAAATCTTGTGGTGAAGGTTTAGGCTAGAGTTGGATTTAGGCTTAGTGTTGTAATGAGGGTGATGATTCAAATTAGCATTGCAGTTTAGGTTTAGAAATGTCGCTGGGATTGGGTTCAGTGTTAGTGCTAGGCTTAGTATGACAGTGATGTCTCCATCTGTGTCAGGGTTGGAGTTGGTGTTTGGACTAGGGATTTGGTTGGGTTTAGGGCTAGGATCACTTTTAGGATTGGGGCTAGAGCTAGAGCTAGAGCTAGTATCAGCATGCGGGTTAGGATGATGGCCATAGTTGGAGATCATCCTGTCTGGCTTGAGTGTGCTCTAGGTTTTAGTAAGTATTTGTGCTAGGCTTTGGAAGATGGGATGGGTAAGTGCTGCATTTCTTACTTTCCAATAAAACGTCATAATTGTTAAAAGCAAAAAGAGTTATGGCTACTCTAGCTTGAATTTATGACTAGGGTCAACGTGAGGTTTAGGATTAGGCCTATAGCCTGTGTGCTGATTACATCTATCAAAAGTCAAGAGACTCAGTCAGCCTTACAGGCAGGTTAGTCTCAACTCTTCCTGTAGAAGTAGCCCTAATTCTAATCTTACACCTAGCGCTACTCTCATCGACCTCTGCTTTGACTTAACCCTGTCCCAAATACTAACCTTAATCCTTGTCCATCTCTACTCCTCGCCCTAACCTTAGTCCTACGCCAATAGGAATCCCAACATTTTTTACCACAATCTAACTGAAATAGGCACATTCAAGCTCAACAGAAAGCCAAGCAGAGTCATAGCCCCAAGTGTCAAAAACAACACTAAAGATTCCCTTCATCCTGAACAGCCAGGTTCCTGAAACAAATCTTCCCTGAGGCCAGCCCTTTCTGTAACTCTAAGCCAAGCCCGAGACTTTACCTGATCATACCCCTAGACCAAATGATGACCCGATTTCTACTACTACTACTAAGTGCATCCCTAGCTCAAACACAAATCAGACTCCTAAAGCTAACCCTAACTTCTTTTGTTTTTGTTGAATTCTTCTGTTGACAATCTTTACATAGTTGATTCGGGTAGAAAGGTTCAAGGGCTACAGGACAGTGGGTAAGGCTATTATTTCCACATTCTCTTCTTTGACTGTATCTGGGGGTAAATGGGGAGGGAGATAAAAGAAGAAGCCCCACCCAGTCTCCTCCTGATCCCAGGTCCCTGATGTGGGGCACGCTGCGAGGGTCCTGCTCAAGTGGGTTTTGTTTGTTTCTTTTTTCTCAAGTGGTTTTGATACTCATCAATTGCTGCCAATCTTGCAACTACAAGCACGATGAGGTCTCTGCAGCATACACTGATTGACAGAGTCCATCTTAGAGTCTGTGTTTGCCCAGTTTTTCACTGCCAGTATGTGGCTGAGGTGGGTGATTGACTTGTTCTGCCCTCTGTCTTCTCGTGGTTAGGGTTCTGAGGGCAGCAGTTTCAATGGGGTGATCCCCAAAGATCTCCTCTGTGTCTAAGGTATTCCCAGTCCAGATTCTGTCTATACTAGCAAGCCCAGGACCGGGCACAGCCCATCAGCCCGATCAGCTGCTTGTTGCAGTTGCTGGGTTGGTTGTGCTTGCAAGCCTGTCTTCCACTGGAACCAATGGGTCTTGCAGTCCAGCCTGATTCTGCCCAGCACACGCTCGGACATCACTCTTGCTTCACTCACGTCACTCCCTGTGGCTGTCCTGATGACAGGGAGCATTCTGATTGGCTGCATCTCTAAGACCTCACAGGGCTGTGTGGCCCTACAAGCTGTCCAATCAGCAGCTGCCTGGTCATAGCAGCCCGGAATCCTGTAGCCTCAGCATTCTAGAAAAGCCATGGTGACAGGCAGCCTCCTCTGTGGAGTAGAGAAAGATGCTGAGTGCTTCAAGCTCTGCTTTCTTTGTTCCTTCTCGCCACAGGCCCTAGCAGAGAAGACGTGCAGACTCCATGGAAGCCAGCAGAGCATGAGTGTGTGGGGTTGGGTTTCCCTTGAATGTGAGTTTGCAAAACTGCTGACAATGTAGTGAAGCCTAGGGCCTTTTCAACACCGGTACTATGAAACCATTTCCATTTTCCGTTGATGAGAATCCTTGTGTCTCTTCAAGGAGCCAATCTAATCCTAGTTCTCCATTAGAGGTAGTGTGTGGAAAAACCTATGTAATGTGGAAGAGCCAAGCCAAGCTGATTTCCATAGGCAGACATTACATCCCATTTCCTGTCATGGCTCTCAGTGAATTTTCCCTAATGCAGTCCATTGTCATGTAAATGGGTCACCATAGTATAAAAGAGGTGACTTCCAGGAGATGGTTGGCATCAATACCATGGTTGGATACAGGGTTGGAATCAGGGTTAGAATGCTATCTAGGCTTATGGTTGCAGTGGTGTCAAAGCCTGGTCTTCCGGTTAGGGCAAGGTGGAGTGTTAAGGTGTTGTGTGCTGTGGAGCTGATTTACATTCCTTGAGCTGATCACTCAGGAATCGGGCCTAAGGCAGTAGCACCTAGCCTTTGCAGACTCATTGGCGTCCTATTGTCCTGTTGATGGGCTTGGGGGAAAGAGGAGATAATATGGTAATAAAGAGGCTTGTGGAGAGACGGCTCTTGAGAGACGGCTCCCAGCACTTGTAACACCATCATGGTCTCCGTGTGTTGGTGCTTTTCGCTCAGACATTCGCCGTGCCTACTATGCCGGCTCAGCTAGCCGCGACAAATGGTGCCGTAACGTGGGGCATGGCACAGCGCAAAGGACGTCCGAGGGACCCCTGGAACTACAAAGGTAAGGAATTGTGGAATTAGGAATTTTGAATTAAGAATTCGCAATTTGGGAATTCTGCAGGGGCATAACTGATTTAATCCCCAGACCCTCTCCCTGTGCTAGGGCACGAGGGACAATCTGAGGGACCCCTGGAACTCTGGAGGGGCAAATTAATCTCATCCCCAGATCTTCTCTCCGTCTTGGGGCACGTGGGACAATCTGAGGGACCCCGGAAATCCGGAGGCAAGTTTAGGATTTAACTCTAGAGGGGCATAATTAATTTCATCCCCAGACCTTCTCCCCGTCTTGGGGCACGAGGGACAATCTGAGGGACCCCGGAAATCTAGAGGCAGGTTTTATAATTTTTACAGGGCATAAGTAAAATTTATCATGGGGAAAGAACTCTCTAAAATCAGGTAATTAAGGGAATCCGAGATCTGCTCCAGTCACTAGGCACCGACACTAAGCTTAAGGCCTCACAGAGTTTTTTTGAAACTGTCTGCGACGTATTCCCATGGTTTGCTTTCTTTGTAGTCATCTTTTTTCTCTGGCGCTTGCTAAATATTGCTTGGTCATCCCGTCAAGCAGTGGTGGAAGCCCGCCGTAAGAAAATGTCTGTTAAAAGTAGGAGACAGCTACAAACCAGGGTAAATAAGGAGAAGGAACCCCAGACAAGACAAGGTCTGGAGAAAGTGTGTGAGGGAGATTTGTGGTCCTCTTCTGAGGAGGCTGAGAAGGAAAAGGATGGAAGTGAGTTTGCTGAGGATCCTCCACCTATAGAGCATGTGGCAAACAAAAGTCCCTCTTGGACAGGCACAGAGCTCTCTGCGCCGCCTGAGCCATTGGCGCCATCATGTCTGAGCACAGTTGTAAAAGGTTTACAGGAGCAACTTCAGCGCCTCTCCCTTCAGTTGAGGCAGGAGCAGAGTGGATGCACTGTTGGGGCTTGTGCTGGACCCCCGCTTTCAACTTCTCTCTCAGCTGTGGAACGTGCGGTAAAGCAAGCACAGGAGCAGGGAGACCCTGAGGCGGCTACCCTTGCTAGGCGCTTTACCTTCCCGGTAGTTGAGGTAGAGAATCAGCAGGGGCAGAGAATCAGACAGCACCTGGCACTGTCCTTTAAGGACATAAAGAGTCTGAGGGACGCTGTTGCCACGTATGGTCCATCGGCCCCCTTTACTGTTTCCATGATTGAAGCCTTAGCACCTAACAATTTGACTCCAGCCGATTGGAAACAGCTCTGTAAGGCTACTCTGGATGGGGGCGATTTTCTAATGTGGAAATCTGAGTTTTTTGAGCTTTGCCTTGACACAGCACGGCAAAATACCCAGGCAGGCTTTCCTGAGAGAAATCATGATATGTTGACAGGAGAGGGGAATTTTGCTAATGTACAGGATCAGATTAATTATGACCCAGGAGTTTATGCACAGACCGCTGCTGCTGCAGTGAGGGCCTGGAAGTCTTTATCACCAAAGGGCTCGCTACATTTACATCTCTCTAAAATTGTCCAAGGCCCGGACGAGCCTTACCAGGCATTTGTAGATCGCCTACTGGTAACTGCAGATAGGGTATTTGGTGATGCAGATCAAGCCACGCCTTTTGTAAAGCAATTAGCATATGAAAATGCCAACAAGTGGTGCCAGGAAGCAATTAGACCTTGGAAGCATGAGCCCCTTAACACGTATCTTAAACTTTGTAAGGACATTGGGAAAGGACAGATAATGGGTGCAGCCATTGCAGAGGCATTGCGTGGTGGCAAAACCGTGGGCTCAGGAGCTCGCCCAAAAATAGGATGTTTTAAATGTGGCCGGCTAGGGCATATCCGCCGGAACTGCCCACTCCAAGGTTGTGCACAGGCTGCTAATATGAACAGGCAGTCCCCAGGAGTTTGCCCTCGATGCCAACGTGGAAAACATTGGGCAAATGAATGCAGGTCCAAGACAGTCATCTCCAGGCAGCCATCTGTGCCGGGAAACGGGAGCAGGGGCCAGCTCTGGGCCCCGCAAGCACCAATGTACGGGGCAGCGATTCAGTTTGTTCCTCAGGGACAAAGGTCATTCATGACCTTGCCCGAGGGAGCACAGGCAGTGGAGGATGGGACCTCCATACCACCTCCTACATAGTATTGACACCCCAAATGGGGGTACAGGCTATTCCTACAGGAATTTATGGACCACTACCCCCTGACACTGTAGGGCTTCTGCTGGGATGTAGCAGCACAGCCTTGAAAGGAGTTCATATTACCCCAGGGGTGATTGATGCAGACTATACAGGGGAAATTAAAGTTTTAGCCAGTGTTCATGCTGGGGTTGCAGTGTTGCCCCAAGGGGCACGAATAGCACAGTTAGTGCTGCTCCCCACAGTGAAGTCAGATAATGCTTGCAGGCTTGGACAGAAGAAAGCAGGGTTTGGTTCCAGTGGTGAAGCCTCTGTTTATTGGGTCGCTGATATGGCAAGCCGCCCTACTTTGGAGTTGAGTATAGAAGGAAAGAAATTTACTGGGCTTCTAGACACTGGTGCCGACACCACTCTTATTTCACAGAAATATTGGCCCCCAGGTTGGCCTGTTACACCCACCATGACCACTTTACAAGGTTTGGGGATTACCCAAAGCCCCCTAGCTAGCTCCAGGCCTCTAGCCTGGAGGGATAAGGAAGGAAATGGTGGCCATGTTACCCCCTATGTAGTACCAGGTCTGCCAGTTAATTTGTGGGGGAGAGATGTTTTGCAACAAATGGGAGCAGTATTAGTATCTGGTCAGGAATTAGCTATGCAGCAGATGGAGAGGTACGGCTACATTCCTGGAAAAGGTATAGGAAGAAAGCTGCAAGGAATTACTCAACCAATCTCCGTGGAACATAAGAAGGATAAAGAAAGGGCTAGGGCATTTTCCCTAGGGGCCATTGTGATGGTGGCTAAGGTTACTCCACTGAAGATTACATGGAAAAGTTCTCAACCCGTTTGGATTGACCAATGGCCCCTTTCTACAGAAAAAATAGTCGCCGTTAAGGAAATAGTTCAAGAACAGCTAGCTGCTGGACATATTGTCCCTTCCACTTCACCTTGGAATACACCTATTTTTGTGATTAAAAAGAAATCAGGGAAGTGGAGACTTTTACAGGATCTCAGAGCAGTGAATGCTACCATGGAGATAATGGGATCACAGCAGCCAGGATTACCACTGCCTTCTGCCATTCCAAAAGATTTTAATATTGTTGTGATCTATTTAAAGGATTGTTTTTTTTCCATTCCTCTTCATCCAGAAGATTCACCTCGTTTTGCATTCAGTGTGCCTTCTGTTAATTTGCAGGAACCATTTGAACGGTACCAATGGAAATTTTTACCCCAAGGAATGGCTAACAGTCCTACTATGTGTCAGATTTATGTGGCTGCCGCCTTAAAACCGGTGCGTGCCAGCTTTCCCTCTGTTATGATTGTTCATTATATGGATGATATTTTGCTGGCAGCTCTATCTACTCAGGTGTTGCAATCCTGTTTGTGTAAGTTACAGCAAGAGTTAGAAAAAGCAGGATTAGCTATAGCCCCAGATAAAATACAACTTGTTTCTCCATTTAATTATTTGGGATTTCAACTTTTTCAGAATTGTGTTAAACCCCAAAAAATTTCCATAGCCACAGAAAAGCTGCGAACTCTTAATGATTTTCAGAAATTGTTAGGGGATATAAATTGGATGAGGCCCAGTTTGAAACTTACTAATGCAGATTTGAAACCTTTGTTTGATATCTTAAAAGGTGACTCCTCTCCAACATCCCCTAGGGTAATGACTATGGAGGGACGTCACGCCCTACGCAAAGTTGAGATAGCGATTGAACAATCTCATTTGACCAGGATTGATTACAGTACTCCACTTTTATTTATTGTCATAGCATCCTCATATACACCTACAGGGGTATTTTATCAGCAGGGACCTATTTTGTGGGAACATTTGCATGTCTCTCCTGCTAAGACAATTGTGCCTTACTATTTGGCCATAGCAGAGTTGATACAAAAGGCCACTAAAAGCAGCCTAAGACATTTTGGGAAGGTCCCAGATACCATTATCGTTCCATACACTCAGAAGCAGCTTTTGTGGTTGCAGAATATGGAAGAGACCTGGTCTATACTTTTGAGTACTTTAAATGTTCGTCAAACGGTCAGGCAGCTTTTGTAGTAGATGGCCAGGTTACAACCATCCCCACATCTTTTGTCTCTGCACAGGTTGTAGAATTGGTGGCCGTTCTTGCCGTCTTTCAAACATTTTCCATGCAGCCCTTTAATTTGTATTCTGATAGTGGATATGTTGCCCATTCCCTTCCTGTGCTGGAGACTGCGGGCCAAATTTCTTCCCACTCCACAGCAGCATCTCTATTTGCTAAAATTCAGGCCTGTATTTGGGCCCGCAAAGATAAATTCTTTGTGACTCATATTCGAGCCCATACAGGTTTACCTGGGCCCTTGACGTCAGGAAATGCGGCTGCAGATTCAGCCACCAAATTGGTAGCCTCAGCTCTTGAAGAAGCTCAAAAGGCACATGCTAGATTTCACTTGAATTCTAACACGCTTCGTTTGCGCTTTAGTCTGACTAAGGAACAAGCCAGAACCATTATGAAGCAATGCTCAGTGTGCCCTCAATTTTTACCTGTTCTTCGTTATGGTGTAAATCCCCGAGGACTGTTACCCAATCATGTCTGGCAAATGGACGTGACACACATCCCAGAGTTTGGGACACTAAAGTATGTATCGATACTTGTTCTGGATTTATTTTAGCTACTCCTCAGACAGGAGAACAAGTCAGACATAATCTAGCCCATTGCTATGCATGTTTTTCCATCTTGGGAACTCCTAAAGTTATCAAAACTGATAATGGTCCTTGCTATACTAGCAGCAAGTTTCGTGATTTTGCTGCCTCCCACCATATACAACTAATTACAGGTATTCCTTACAATCCTCAAGGACAAGGTATTGTGGAACGTGCCAACCGTACTATTAAGGATTATCTTATTAAAACCAAAAAGGGGGAATATAGCACTCCCCGAGATCATTTGAATCTTGTATTATTTACTTTAAATTTTCTAACATTGGATGCTGAAGGACGGTCTGCTGCAGATCGTCATTGGAATCCGTCTCAGAAGCAGAAAGGTTATGTTATGTGGAAGGACCCCTTGACTGGTAAGTGGCTAGGCCCAGATCCCGTCCTCATTTGGGGGCGAGGATCAGTTTGTGTTTTCCCAGAAAATGAAAATGATCTGAGGTGGGTTCCTGAGAGGCTTGTCCGGCAAGCTTCTGCTGCAGAGTCTTATGAGAGCTCGGATACTGGACAAGATGATGGCATTTGAGTCGGAAGATCGACGGGACAAGCAAGTATATTAGGCTTTTATATTTAACATAAGTATATCAGTATTTTGTCGCTGTTCTTCAGCGTGTTCCCTGACTGATGGCAAAGCCGAAGTTTATCAGTGGCTTTGGACTTTGTTCTCTGAGAGGCATGTGGGATGGGGGAGGAAGTATTGAGCCTTGCTATTACTCATCTGTGCTTTGATTTGAAACTCCTTTTGTTTTGTTTATTTTTTCCCCACCTTGTCTTGGATTCACCAGAGCATGTCTCTCCCAGGACAAATGCTTATCTTAACAGGTACTTACTTCCCCAACAGACAAGGGTGACATTTGCATTTCTATTCCCCACCTGAAGCCTCAGCCCATTTCTCCAGGCATTGGCAAGGAGGAGGGCTTCAGACTGGCCTCTTTATCATTTGAAAGGGACCAAGGAAGTTGGCCAGTGACACCTTTCTGGCCGTTTGTCCCAAGGCCAGGTACTATGGATACCAGGAATTTTCTTTGTTTCTGGAGAAACAGCTTTGAGAGGAAACTCTAAAAAATGCTCTTCCCACCATGAATACAGGTTTTTCTCTCTTGTTTTTCCTCCCGCCACTATGGCAGAGGATTAGTTCCTTCTTTCCTCTGAACCTGAGGACTCGCTCTTGTGAGTGAACCTTAGTTCATTGAAATTGAAGCTTGTGTTTGCTTGTGTTATCCCTATGCTTCTTTCTTAAGTACAGGAGATGCCTCTGAAAGGAATGACACCAAGTTCCAGTGCACCCTGACAGCATGCTGGAATGGCAATTGTGATTCTGCTGTTATCCTGCAGCTGCCCTGAATCCCGCCTGTGCCTGTTGGGACTGACGGAGAGGCCTATGTTGGCCTGATAAGTATAAAAGAGACTTTGGCATAACGGCATCCATCATAGCCAGTACGTCAACAACCACTACCACCAGCTATCGTGGTGACAGTGAACAAGCTCGCAGAACAGACTGCCAGAGTTATGGAACAACAGGACTTTACTGATGAACATGAGCGGGTGGGCATGCTTATGCTGGACTATGGGTTGATTTGTTGGAAAAGAAATAGCAAATGCTGTTAGATTTGGTATTGGCCTCCTGTACCCCATCGTATGCCTTTCTGTTGTATTGTATGCATTTCTGTTTTATCATTTGTGCAAGTGCAAATTGTTTTCCCAAGCCTGGGAACTGCTGTCTGCTCATTGTTACGAGCTAAGTTACTCCTAAGATCATGGCCTCTTGCCTCCCATTGTGCCTTTTATGTATGTTTCACCTGTGAAGTGCTTTGTTTTCCCAAGCCCGAAAACTGCTGTTTGCTCATTGCTACTGAGCTGATATTCACTCCCAGCCTTGGAACAGGGTTACCAGCTTCCCCAAGTATGGTTTGAGCAGCTGCAGCAGACAAGGCGTTGAATGGCAGCCAGTGACGGGTGAGATGGACCGGGAACTGACCAACCTAGGACAGGGTCTCCGTCATGCTACGGAGGTTCCCGATGACGGGTAAGGCTGATAAACTGAGAGTCCACAACCTAAGACAGGCGCATTCAAGTCTGCTTTAATACAGAAGGGGGAATATGTTGTGGGCTGTGGAGCTGATTTACATTCCTTGAGCTGATCACTCAGGAATCGCGCCTAAGGCAGTAGCACCTAGCCTTTGCAGACTCATTGGCATCCTATTGTCCTGTTGATGGGCTTGGGGGAAAGAGGAGATAATATGGTAATAAAGAGGCTTGTGGAGAGACGGCTCTTGAGAGACGGCTCCCAGCACTTATAACACCATTATGGTCTCCGTGTGTTGGTGCTTTTCGCTCGGACATTCGCCGTGCCTACTATGCCGGCTCAGCTAGCCGCGACATTAAGGTTCAATTGAGGCTTCTGATTTGGGTTAGTAGTAGGAATAGAGCTAGGATTCTGCTCAGGTGGAATTAAAGTGAGGGCTAGGTCTAATGCTAAAGGTCAAGTCTAGTAGTGAGGTTACTGTTAGGTTTTGAGATTTGAGTTATGGTTATCCCAATGGTTAGGGTTAGGGTTAGGGTTAGAGTTAGGGTGAGGGTTCAAGTGACAAATAAGATTAGGTCCAGACTTAGGTTTTGTATGTGGCATGAAGTAGGATTTGTGTGAGGATTAGTATTAGGTCAATAGTGTTTGGATTCATGCCGGATAGAGAGTTTGGTTTCCATTTCTGGTTCAGGTTTGGTTTGAGTTAGTTATTGGATTGAGGGTTATTGTTAGGACTGTGGAAAGGACTGTGTGGAATCAGAATACAGTTAGGGTTACACTTGAGGTTAGGATGAAGCTGTGGCTCCATTGAGGATGAAGAGGTTGTTTTGTGTGAATTTGAATATTGTGGTGTGGTTCTAGTCTATGTCCGAATGATTATGCTTCGAGCTAGAGTTCATGTTAGGGTGTGGGCTAATGGTAGTGTGAAAGTTGTTGTAGGATTAAGGTTAGGTCCAAATCTAGTGTTAGGTGCAAATCTTGTGGTGAAGGTTTAGGCTAGAGTTGGATTTAGGCTTAGTGTTGTAATGAGGGTGATGATTCAAATTAGCATTGCAGTTTAGGTTTAGAAATGTCGCTGGGATTGGGTTCAGTGTTAGGGCTAGGCTTAGTATGACAGTGATGTCTCCATCTGTGTCAGGGTTGGAGTTGGTGTTTGGACTAGGGATTTGGTTGGGTTTAGGGCTAGGATCAGTTTTAGGATTGGGGCTAGAGCTAGAGCTAGAGCTAGAGCTAGTATCAGCATGCGGGTTAGGATGATGGCCAGGGTTGGAGATCATCCTGTCTGGCTTGAGTGTGCTCTAGGTTTTAGTAAGTATTTGTGCTAGGCTTTGGAAGATGGGTTGGTTAAGTGCTGCATATCTTACTTTCCAATAAAACGTCATAACTGTTAAAAGCAAAAAGAGTTATGGCTACTCTAGCTTGAATTTATGACTAGGGTCAACGTGAGGTTTAGGATTAGGCCTATAGCCTGTGTGCTGATTACATCTATCAAAAGTCAAGAGACTCAGTCAGCCTTACAGGCAGGTTAGTCTCAACTCTTCCTGTAGAAGTAGCCCTAATTCTAATCTTACACCTAGCGCTACTCTCATCGACCTCTGCTTTGACTTAACCCTGTCCCAAATACTAACCTTAATCCTTGTCCATCTCTACTCCTCGCCCTAACCTTAGTCCTACGCCAATAGGAATCCCAACATTTTTTACCACAATCTAACTGAAATAGGCACATTCAAGCTCAACAGAAAGCCAAGCAGAGTCATAGCCCCAAGTGTCAAAAACAACACTAAAGATTCCCTTCATCCTGAACCAGCCAGGTTCCTGAAACAAATCTTCCCTGAGGCCAGCCCTTTCTGTAACTCTAAGCCAAGCCCGAGACTTTACCTGATCATACCCCTAGAACAAATGATGACCCGATTTCTACTACTACTAAGTGCATCACTAGCTCAAACACAAATCAGACTCCTAAAGCTAACCCTAACTTCTTTTGTTTTTGTTGAATTCTACTGTTGACAGTCTTTACATAGTTGATTTGGGACAAAAGGTTCAAGGGCTACAGGACAGTGGGTAAGGCTATTATTTCCACATTCTCTTCTTTGACTGTATCTGGGGGTAAATGGGGAGGGAGATAAAAGAAGAAGCCCCACCCAGTCTCCTCCTGACCCCAGGTCCCTGATGTGGGGCATGCTGCGAGGGTCCTGCTCAAGTGGGTTTTTTGTTTGTTTCTTTTTTCTCTAGTGGTTTTGATACTTATCTATTGCTGCCAATCTTGCAACTGCAAGCACGATGAGGTCTCTGCAGCATACACTGATTGACACAGTCCATCTTAGAGTCTGTGTTTGCCCAGTTTTTCACTGCCAGTACGTGGCTGAGGTGGGTGATTGACTTGTTCTGTCCTCTGTCTTCTCGTGGTTAGGGTTCTGAGTGCAGCAGTTTCAATGGGGAGATCCCCAAAGGTCTCCTCTGTGTCTAAGGTATTCCCAGTCCAGATTCTGTCTATACTAGCAAGTCCAGGGCCCGGCACAGCCCATCAGCCCGATCAGCTGCTTGTTGCAGTTGCTGGGTTGGTTGTGCTTGCAAGCCTGTCTTCCACTGGAACCAATGGGTCTTGCAGTCCAGCCTGATTCTTTCCAGCACACGCTCGGACATCACTCTTGCTTCACTCACGTCACTCCCTGTGGCTGTCCTGATGACAGGGAGCATTCTGATTGGCTGCATCTCTAAGACCTCACAGGGCTGTGTGGCCCTACAAGCTGTCCAATCAGCAGCTGCCTGGTCATAGCAGCCCGGAATCCTGTAGCCTCAGCATTCTAGAAAAGCCATGGTGACAGGCAGCCTCCTCTGTGGAGTAGAGAAAGATGCTGAGTGCTTCCAGCTCTGCTTTCTTTGTTCCTTCTCGCCACAGGCCCTAGCAGAGAAGACGTGCAGACTCCATGGAAGCCAGCAGAGCGTGAGTGTGTGGGGTTGGGTTTCCCTTGAATGTGAGTTTGCAAAACTGCTGACAATGTAGTGAAGCCTAGGGCCTTTTCAACACCGGTACTATGAAAGCATTTCCATTTTCCTTCGATGAGAATCCTTGTGTCTCTTCAAGGAGCCAATCTAATCCTAGTTCTCCATTAGAGGTAGTGTGTGGAATAACCTATGTAATGTGGAAGAGCCAAGCCAAGCTGATTTCCATAGGCAGACCTTACATCCCATTTCCTGTCATGGCTCTCAGTGAAGTTTCCCTAGTGCAGTCAAGTGTCATGTAACTGGGTCACCATAGTGTAAAAGAGGTGACTTCCAGGAGATGATTGGCATCAATACCATGGTTAGATACAGGGTTGGAATCAGGGTTAGAATGCTATCTAGTCTTATGGTTGCAGTGATGTCAAAGCCTAGACTTCCGGTTAGGGCAAGGTGGAGTGTTAATGTACAATTGAGGCTTCTGATTTGGGTTAGTAGTAGGAATAGAGCTAGGATTCTGCTCAGGTGGAATTAAAGTGAGGGCTAGGTCTAATGCTAAAGGTCAAGTCTAGTAGTGAGGTTACTGTTAGGTTTTGAGATTTGAGTTATGGTTATCCCAATGGTTAGGGTTAGGGTTAGGGTTAGAGTTAGGGTGAGGGTTCAAGTGACAAATAAGATTAGGTCCAGACTTAGGTTTTGTATGTGGCATGAAGTAGGATTTGTGTGAGGATTAGTATTAGGTCAATAGTGTTTGGATTCATGCCGGATAGAGAGTTTGGTTTCCATTTCTGGTTCAGGTTTGGTTTGAGTTAGTTATTGGATTGAGGGTTATTGTTAGGACTGTGGAAAGGACTGTGTGGAATCAGAATACAGTTAGGGTTACACTTGAGGTTAGGATGAAGCTGTGGCTCCATTGAGGATGAAGAGGTTGTTTTGTGTGAATTTGAATATTGTGGTGTGGTTCTAGTCTATGTCCGAATGATTATGCTTCGAGCTAGAGTTCATGTTAGGGTGTGGGCTAATGGTAGTGTGAAAGATGTTGTAGGATTAAGGTTAGGTCCAAATCTAGTGTTAGGTGCAAATCTTGTGGTGAAGGTTTAGGCTAGAGTTGGATTTAGGCTTAGTGTTGTAATGAGGGTGATGATTCAAATTAGCATTGCAGTTTAGGTTTAGAAAAGTCGCTAGGATTGGGTTCCGTGTTAGGGCTAGGCTTAGTATGACAGTGATGTCTCCATCTGTGTCAGGGTTGGAGTTGGTGTTTGGACTAGGGATTTGGTTGGGTTTAGGGCTAGGATCAGTTTTAGGATTGGGGCTAGAGCTAGAGCTAGAGCTAGAGCTAGTATCAGCATGCGGGTTAGGATGATGGCCAGGGTTGGAGATCATCCTGTCTGGCTTGGGTGTGCTCTAGGTTTTAGTAAGTATTTGTGCTAGGCTTTGGAAGATGGGTTGGTTAAGTGCTGCATATCTTACTTTCCAATAAAACGTCATAATTGTTAAAAGCAAAAAGAGTTATGGCTACTCTAGCTTGAATTTATGACTAGGGTCAACGTGAGGTTTAGGATTAGGCCTATAGCCTGTGTGCTGATTACATCTATCAAAAGTCAAGAGACTCAGTCAGCCTTACAGGCAGGTTAGTCTCAACTCTTCCTGTAGAAGTAGCCCTAATTCTAATCTTACACCTAGCGCTACTCTCATCGACCTCTGCTTTGACTTAACCCTGTCCCAAATACTAACCTTAATCCTTGTCCATCTCTACTCCTCGCCCTAACCTTAGTCCTACGCCAATAGGAATCCCAACATTTTTTACCACAATCTAACTGAAATAGGCACATTCAAGCTCAACAGAAAGCCAAGCAGAGTCATAGCCCCAAGTGTCAAAAACAACACTAAAGATTCCCTTCATCCTGAACCAGCCAGGTTCCTGAAACAAATCTTCCCTGAGGCCAGCCCTTTCTGTAACTCTAAGCCAAGCCCGAGACTTTACCTGATCATACCCCTAGAACAAATGATGACCCGATTTCTACTACTACTAAGTGCATCCCTAGCTCAAACACAAATCAGACTCCTAAAGCTAACCCTAACTTCTTTTGTTTTTGTTGAATTCTACTGTTGACAGTCTTTACATAGTTGATTTGGGACAAAAGGTTCAAGGGCTACAGGACAGTGGGTAAGGCTATTATTTCCACATTCTCTTCTTTGACTGTATCTGGGGGTAAATGGGGAGGGAGATAAAAGAAGAAGCCCCACCCAGTCTCCTCCTGACCCCAGGTCCCTGATGTGGGGCATGCTGCGAGGGTCCTGCTCAAGTGGGTTTTTTGTTTGTTTCTTTTTTCTCTAGTGGTTTTGATACTTATCTATTGCTGCCAATCTTGCAACTGCAAGCACGATGAGGTCTCTGCAGCATACACTGATTGACACAGTCCATCTTAGAGTCTGTGTTTGCCCAGTTTTTCACTGCCAGTACGTGGCTGAGGTGGGTGATTGACTTGTTCTGTCCTCTGTCTTCTCGTGGTTAGGGTTCTGAGTGCAGCAGTTTCAATGGGGAGATCCCCAAAGATCTCCTCTGTGTCTAAGGTATTCCCAGTCCAGATTCTGTCTATACTAGCAAGTCGAGGGCCCGGCACAGCCCATCAGCCCGATCAGCTGCTTGTTGCAGTTGCTGGGTTGGTTGTGCTTGCAAGCCTGTCTTCCACTGGAACCAATGGGTCTTGCAGTCCAGCCTGATTCTTTCCAGCACACGCTCGGACATCACTCTTGCTTCACTCACGTCACTCCCTGTGGCTGTCCTGATGACAGGGAGCATTCTGATTGGCTGCATCTCTAAGACCTCACAGGGCTGTGTGGCCCTACAAGCTGTCCAATCAGCAGCTGCCTGGTCATAGCAGCCCGGAATCCTGTAGCCTCAGCATTCTAGAAAAGCCATGGTGACAGGCAGCCTCCTCTGTGGAGTAGAGAAAGATGCTGAGTGCTTCCAGCTCTGCTTTCTTTGTTCCTTCTCGCCACAGGCCCTAGCAGAGAAGACGTGCAGACTCCATGGAAGCCAGCAGAGCGTGAGTGTGTGGGGTTGGGTTTCCCTTGAATGTGAGTTTGCAAAACTGCTGACAATGTAGTGAAGCCTAGGGCCTTTTCAACACCGGTACTATGAAAGCATTTCCATTTTCCTTCGATGAGAATCCTTGTGTCTCTTCAAGGAGCCAATCTAATCCTAGTTCTCCATTAGAGGTAGTGTGTGGAATAACCTATGTAATGTGGAAGAGCCAAGCCAAGCTGATTTCCATAGGCAGACCTTACATCCCATTTCCTGTCATGGCTCTCAGTGAAGTTTCCCTAGTGCAGTCAAGTGTCATGTAACTGGGTCACCATAGTGTAAAAGAGGTGACTTCCAGGAGATGATTGGCATCAATACCATGGTTAGATACAGGGTTGGAATCAGGGTTAGAATGCTATCTAGTCTTATGGTTGCAGTGATGTCAAAGCCTAGACTTCCGGTTAGGGCAAGGTGGAGTGTTAATGTACAATTGAGGCTTCTGATTTGGGTTAGTAGTAGGAATAGAGCTAGGATTCTGCTCAGGTGGAATTAAAGTGAGGGCTAGGTCTAATGCTAAAGGTCAAGTCTAGTAGTGAGGTTACTGTTAGGTTTTGAGATTTGAGTTATGGTTATCCCAATGGTTAGGGTTAGGGTTAGGGTTAGAGTTAGGGTGAGGGTTCAAGTGACAAATAAGATTAGGTCCAGACTTAGGTTTTGTATGTGGCATGAAGTAGGATTTGTGTGAGGATTAGTATTAGGTCAATAGTGTTTGGATTCATGCCGGATAGAGAGTTTGGTTTCCATTTCTGGTTCAGGTTTGGTTTGAGTTAGTTATTGGATTGAGGGTTATTGTTAGGACTGTGGAAAGGACTGTGTGGAATCAGAATACAGTTAGGGTTACACTTGAGGTTAGGATGAAGCTGTGGCTCCATTGAGGATGAAGAGGTTGTTTTGTGTGAATTTGAATATTGTGGTGTGGTTCTAGTCTATGTCCGAATGATTATGCTTCGAGCTAGAGTTCATGTTAGGGTGTGGGCTAATGGTAGTGTGAAAGATGTTGTAGGATTAAGGTTAGGTCCAAATCTAGTGTTAGGTGCAAATCTTGTGGTGAAGGTTTAGGCTAGAGTTGGATTTAGGCTTAGTGTTGTAATGAGGGTGATGATTCAAATTAGCATTGCAGTTTAGGTTTAGAAAAGTCGCTAGGATTGGGTTCCGTGTTAGGGCTAGGCTTAGTATGACAGTGATGTCTCCATCTGTGTCTCAGGTTGGAGTTGGTGTTGGGACTAGGGATTTGGTTGGGTTTAGGGCTAGGATCAGTTTTAGGATTGGGGCTAGAGCTAGAGCTAGAGCTAGTATCAGCATGCGGGTTAGGATGATGGCCAGGGTTGGAGATCATCCTGTCTGGCTTGAGTGTGCTCTTGGTTTTAGTAAGTATTTGTGCTAGGCTTTGGAAGATGGGTTGGTTAAGTGCTGCATATCTTACTTTCCAATAAAACGTCATAATTGTTAAAAGCAAAAAGAGTTATGGCTACTCTAGCTTGAATTTATGACTAGGGTCAACGTGAGGTTTAGGATTAGGCCTATAGCCTGTGTGCTGATTACATCTATCAAAAGTCAAGAGACTCAGTCAGCCTTACAGGCAGGTTAGTCTCAACTCTTCCTGTAGAAGTAGCCCTAATTCTAATCTTACACCTAGCGCTACTCTCATCGACCTCTGCTTTGACTTAACCCTGTCCCAAATACTAACCTTAATCCTTGTCCATCTCTACTCCTCGCCCTAACCTTAGTCCTACGCCAATCGGAATCCCAACATTTTTTACCACAATCTAACTGAAATAGGCACATTCAAGCTCAACAGAAAGCCAAGCAGAGTCATAGCCCCAAGTGTCAAAAACAACACTAAAGATTTCCTTCATCCTGAACCAGCCAGGTTCCTGAAACAAATCTTCCCTGAGGCCAGCCCTTTCTGTAACTCTAAGCCAAGCCCGAGACTTTACCTGATCATACCCCTAGAACAAATGATGACCCGATTTCTACTATTACTAAGTGCATCCCTAGCTCAAACACAAATCAGACTCCTAAAGCTAACCCTAACTTCTTTTGTTTTTGTTGAATTCTACTGTTGACAGTCTTTACATAGTTGATTTGGGACAAAAGGTTCAAGGGCTACAGGACAGTGGGTAAGGCTATTATTTCCACATTCTCTTCTTTGACTGTATCTGGGGGTAAATGGGGAGGGAGATAAAAGAAGAAGCCCCACCCAGTCTCCTCCTGACCCCAGGTCCCTGATGTGGGGCATGCTGCGAGGGTCCTGCTCAAGTGGGTTTTTTGTTTGTTTCTTTTTTCTCTAGTGGTTTTGATACTTATCTATTGCTGCCAATCTTGCAACTGCAAGCACGATGAGGTCTCTGCAGCATACACTGATTGACACAGTCCATCTTAGAGTCTGTGTTTGCCCAGTTTTTCACTGCCAGTACGTGGCTGAGGTGGGTGATTGACTTGTTCTGTCCTCTGTCTTCTCGTGGTTAGGGTTCTGAGTGCAGCAGTTTCAATGGGGAGATCCCCAAAGGTCTCCTCTGTGTCTAAGGTATTCCCAGTCCAGATTCTGTCTATACTAGCAAGTCCAGGGCCCGGCACAGCCCATCAGCCCGATCAGCTGCTTGTTGCAGTTGCTGGGTTGGTTGTGCTTGCAAGCCTGTCTTCCACTGGAACCAATGGGTCTTGCAGTCCAGCCTGATTCTTTCCAGCACACGCTCGGACATCACTCTTGCTTCACTCACGTCACTCCCTGTGGCTGTCCTGATGACAGGGAGCATTCTGATTGGCTGCATCTCTAAGACCTCACAGGGCTGTGTGGCCCTACAAGCTGTCCAATCAGCAGCTGCCTGGTCATAGCAGCCCGGAATCCTGTAGCCTCAGCATTCTAGAAAAGCCATGGTGACAGGCAGCCTCCTCTGTGGAGTAGAGAAAGATGCTGAGTGCTTCCAGCTCTGCTTTCTTTGTTCCTTCTCGCCACAGGCCCTAGCAGAGAAGACGTGCAGACTCCATGGAAGCCAGCAGAGCGTGAGTGTGTGGGGTTGGGTTTCCCTTGAATGTGAGTTTGCAAAACTGCTGACAATGTAGTGAAGCCTAGGGCCTTTTCAACACCGGTACTATGAAAGCATTTCCATTTTCCTTCGATGAGAATCCTTGTGTCTCTTCAAGGAGCCAATCTAATCCTAGTTCTCCATTAGAGGTAGTGTGTGGAATAACCTATGTAATGTGGAAGAGCCAAGCCAAGCTGATTTCCATAGGCAGACCTTACATCCCATTTCCTGTCATGGCTCTCAGTGAAGTTTCCCTAGTGCAGTCAAGTGTCATGTAACTGGGTCACCATAGTGTAAAAGAGGTGACTTCCAGGAGATGATTGGCATCAATACCATGGTTAGATACAGGGTTGGAATCAGGGTTAGAATGCTATCTAGTCTTATGGTTGCAGTGATGTCAAAGCCTAGACTTCCGGTTAGGGCAAGGTGGAGTGTTAATGTACAATTGAGGCTTCTGATTTGGGTTAGTAGTAGGAATAGAGCTAGGATTCTGCTCAGGTGGAATTAAAGTGAGGGCTAGGTCTAATGCTAAAGGTCAAGTCTAGTAGTGAGGTTACTGTTAGGTTTTGAGATTTGAGTTATGGTTATCCCAATGGTTAGGGTTAGGGTTAGGGTTAGAGTTAGGGTGAGGGTTCAAGTGACAAATAAGATTAGGTCCAGACTTAGGTTTTGTATGTGGCATGAAGTAGGATTTGTGTGAGGATTAGTATTAGGTCAATAGTGTTTGGATTCATGCCGGATAGAGAGTTTGGTTTCCATTTCTGGTTCAGGTTTGGTTTGAGTTAGTTATTGGATTGAGGGTTATTGTTAGGACTGTGGAAAGGACTGTGTGGAATCAGAATACAGTTAGGGTTACACTTGAGGTTAGGATGAAGCTGTGGCTCCATTGAGGATGAAGAGGTTGTTTTGTGTGAATTTGAATATTGTGGTGTGGTTCTAGTCTATGTCCGAATGATTATGCTTCGAGCTAGAGTTCATGTTAGGGTGTGGGCTAATGGTAGTGTGAAAGATGTTGTAGGATTAAGGTTAGGTCCAAATCTAGTGTTAGGTGCAAATCTTGTGGTGAAGGTTTAGGCTAGAGTTGGATTTAGGCTTAGTGTTGTAATGAGGGTGATGATTCAAATTAGCATTGCAGTTTAGGTTTAGAAAAGTCGCTAGGATTGGGTTCCGTGTTAGGGCTAGGCTTAGTATGACAGTGATGTCTCCATCTGTGTCTCAGGTTGGAGTTGGTGTTGGGACTAGGGATTTGGTTGGGTTTAGGGCTAGGATCAGTTTTAGGATTGGGGCTAGAGCTAGAGCTAGAGCTAGTATCAGCATGCGGGTTAGGATGATGGCCAGGGTTGGAGATCATCCTGTCTGGCTTGAGTGTGCTCTTGGTTTTAGTAAGTATTTGTGCTAGGCTTTGGAAGATGGGTTGGTTAAGTGCTGCATATCTTACTTTCCAATAAAACGTCATAATTGTTAAAAGCAAAAAGAGTTATGGCTACTCTAGCTTGAATTTATGACTAGGGTCAACGTGAGGTTTAGGATTAGGCCTATAGCCTGTGTGCTGATTACATCTATCAAAAGTCAAGAGACTCAGTCAGCCTTACAGGCAGGTTAGTCTCAACTCTTCCTGTAGAAGTAGCCCTAATTCTAATCTTACACCTAGCGCTACTCTCATCGACCTCTGCTTTGACTTAACCCTGTCCCAAATACTAACCTTAATCCTTGTCCATCTCTACTCCTCGCCCTAACCTTAGTCCTACGCCAATCGGAATCCCAACATTTTTTACCACAATCTAACTGAAATAGGCACATTCAAGCTCAACAGAAAGCCAAGCAGAGTCATAGCCCCAAGTGTCAAAAACAACACTAAAGATTTCCTTCATCCTGAACCAGCCAGGTTCCTGAAACAAATCTTCCCTGAGGCCAGCCCTTTCTGTAACTCTAAGCCAAGCCCGAGACTTTACCTGATCATACCCCTAGAACAAATGATGACCCGATTTCTACTATTACTAAGTGCATCCCTAGCTCAAACACAAATCAGACTCCTAAAGCTAACCCTAACTTCTTTTGTTTTTGTTGAATTCTACTGTTGACAGTCTTTACATAGTTGATTTGGGACAAAAGGTTCAAGGGCTACAGGACAGTGGGTAAGGCTATTATTTCCACATTCTCTTCTTTGACTGTATCTGGGGGTAAATGGGGAGGGAGATAAAAGAAGAAGCCCCACCCAGTCTCCTCCTGACCCCAGGTCCCTGATGTGGGGCATGCTGCGAGGGTCCTGCTCAAGTGGGTTTTTGTTTGTTTCTTTTTTCTCTAGTGGTTTTGATACTTATCTATTGCTGCCAATCTTGCAACTGCAAGCACGATGAGGTCTCTGCAGCATACACTGATTGACACAGTCCATCTTAGAGTCTGTGTTTGCCCAGTTTTTCACTGCCAGTACGTGGCTGAGGTGGGTGATTGACTTGTTCTGTCCTCTGTCTTCTCGTGGTTAGGGTTCTGAGGGCAGCAGTTTCAATGGGGAGATCCCCAAAGGTCTCCTCTGTGTCTAAGGTATTCCCAGTCCAGATTCTGTCTATACTAGCAAGTCCAGGGCTGGGCACAGCCCATCAGCCCGATCAGCTGCTTGTTGCAGTTGCTGGGTTGGTTGTGCTTGCAAGCCTGTCTTCCACTGGAACCAATGGGTCTTGCAGTCCAGCCTGATTCTTTCCAGCACACGCTCGGACATCACTCTTGCTTCACTCACGTCACTCCCTGTGGCTGTCCTGATGACAGGGAGCATTCTGATTGGCTGCATCTCTAAGACCTCACAGGGCTGTGTGGCCCTACAAGCTGTCCAATCAGCAGCTGCCTGGTCATAGCAGCCCGGAATCCTGTAGCCTCAGCATTCTAGAAAAGCCATGGTGACAGGCAGCCTCCTCTGTGGAGTAGAGAAAGATGCTGAGTGCTTCCAGCTCTGCTTTCTTTGTTCCTTCTCGCCACAGGCCCTAGCAGAGAAGACGTGCAGACTCCATGGAAGCCAGCAGAGCGTGAGTGTGTGGGGTTGGGTTTCCCTTGAATGTGAGTTTGCAAAACTGCTGACAATGTAGTGAAGCCTAGGGCCTTTTCAACACCGGTACTATGAAAGCATTTCCATTTTCCTTCGATGAGAATCCTTGTGTCTCTTCAAGGAGCCAATCTAATCCTAGTTCTCCATTAGAGGTAGTGTGTGGAATAACCTATGTAATGTGGAAGAGCCAAGCCAAGCTGATTTCCATAGGCAGACCTTACATCCCATTTCCTGTCATGGCTCTCAGTGAAGTTTCCCTAGTGCAGTCAAGTGTCATGTAACTGGGTCACCATAGTGTAAAAGAGGTGACTTCCAGGAGATGATTGGCATCAATACCATGGTTAGATACAGGGTTGGAATCAGGGTTAGAATGCTATCTAGTCTTATGGTTGCAGTGATGTCAAAGCCTAGACTTCCGGTTAGGGCAAGGTGGAGTGTTAATGTACAATTGAGGCTTCTGATTTGGGTTAGTAGTAGGAATAGAGCTAGGATTCTGCTCAGGTGGAATTAAAGTGAGGGCTAGGTCTAATGCTAAAGGTCAAGTCTAGTAGTGAGGTTACTGTTAGGTTTTGAGATTTGAGTTATGGTTATCCCAATGGTTAGGGTTAGGGTTAGGGTTAGAGTTAGGGTGAGGGTTCAAGTGACAAATAAGATTAGGTCCAGACTTAGGTTTTGTATGTGGCATGAAGTAGGATTTGTGTGAGGATTAGTATTAGGTCAATAGTGTTTGGATTCATGCCGGATAGAGAGTTTGGTTTCCATTTCTGGTTCAGGTTTGGTTTGAGTTAGTTATTGGATTGAGGGTTATTGTTAGGACTGTGGAAAGGACTGTGTGGAATCAGAATACAGTTAGGGTTACACTTGAGGTTAGGATGAAGCTGTGGCTCCATTGAGGATGAAGAGGTTGTTTTGTGTGAATTTGAATATTGTGGTGTGGTTCTAGTCTATGTCCGAATGATTATGCTTCGAGCTAGAGTTCATGTTAGGGTGTGGGCTAATGGTAGTGTGAAAGATGTTGTAGGATTAAGGTTAGGTCCAAATCTAGTGTTAGGTGCAAATCTTGTGGTGAAGGTTTAGGCTAGAGTTGGATTTAGGCTTAGTGTTGTAATGAGGGTGATGATTCAAATTAGCATTGCAGTTTAGGTTTAGAAAAGTCGCTAGGATTGGGTTCCGTGTTAGGGCTAGGCTTAGTATGACAGTGATGTCTCCATCTGTGTCTCAGGTTGGAGTTGGTGTTGGGACTAGGGATTTGTTTGGGTTTAGGGCTAGGATCAGTTTTAGGATTGGGGCTAGAGCTAGAGCTAGAGCTAGTATCAGCATGCGGGTTAGGATGATGGCCAGGGTTGGAGATCATCCTGTCTGGCTTGAGTGTGCTCTTGGTTTTAGTAAGTATTTGTGCTAGGCTTTGGAAGATGGGTTGGTTAAGTGCTGCATATCTTACTTTCCAATAAAACGTCATAATTGTTAAAAGCAAAAAGAGTTATGGCTACTCTAGCTTGAATTTATGACTAGGGTCAACGTGAGGTTTAGGATTAGGCCTATAGCCTGTGTGCTGATTACATCTATCAAAAGTCAAGAGACTCAGTCAGCCTTACAGGCAGGTTAGTCTCAACTCTTCCTGTAGAAGTAGCCCTAATTCTAATCTTACACCTAGCGCTACTCTCATCGACCTCTGCTTTGACTTAACCCTGTCCCAAATACTAACCTTAATCCTTGTCCATCTCTACTCCTCGCCCTAACCTTAGTCCTACGCCAATCGGAATCCCAACATTTTTTACCACAATCTAACTGAAATAGGCACATTCAAGCTCAACAGAAAGCCAAGCAGAGACATAGCCCCAAGTGTCAAAAACAACACTAAAGATTTCCTTCATCCTGAACCAGCCAGGTTCCTGAAACAAATCTTCCCTGAGGCCAGCCCTTTCTGTAACTCTAAGCCAAGCCCGAGACTTTACCTGATCATACCCCTAGAACAAATGATGACCCGATTTCTACTACTACTAAGTGCATCCCTAGCTCAAACACAAATCAGACTCCTAAAGCTAACCCTAACTTCTTTTGTTTTTGTTGAATTCTACTGTTGACAGTCTTTACATAGTTGATTTGGGACAAAAGGTTCAAGGGCTACAGGACAGTGGGTAAGGCTATTATTTCCACATTCTCTTCTTTGACTGTATCTGGGGGTAAATGGGGAGGGAGATAAAAGAAGAAGCCCCACCCAGTCTCCTCCTGACCCCAGGTCCCTGATGTGGGGCATGCTGCGAGGGTCCTGCTCAAGTGGGTTTTGTTTGTTTCTTTTTTCTCTAGTGGTTTTGATACTCATCAATTGCTGCCAATCTTGCAACTGCAAGCACGATGAGGTCTCTGCAGCATACACTGATTGACACAGTCCATCTTAGAGTCTGTGTTTGCCCAGTTTTTCTCTGCCAATACGTGGCTGAGGTGGGTGATTGACTTGTTCTGCCCTCTGTCTTCTCGTGGTTAGGGTTCTGAGGGCAGCAGTTTCAATGGGGTGATCCCCAAAGATCTCCTCTGTGTCTAAGGTATTCCCAGTCCAGATTCTGTCTATACTAGCAAGTCCAGGGCCCGGCACAGCCCATCAGCCCGATCAGCTGCTTGTTGCAGTTGCTGGGTTGGTTGTGCTTGCAAGCCTGTCTTCCACTGGAACCAATGGGTCTTGCAGTCCAGCCTGATTCTTTCCAGCACACGCTCGGACATCACTCTTGCTTCACTCACGTCACTCCCTGTGGCTGTCCTGATGACAGGGAGCATTCTGATTGGCTGCATCTCTAAGACCTCACAGGGCTGTGTGGCCCTACAAGCTGTCCAATCAGCAGCTGCCTGGTCATAGCAGCCCGGAATCCTGTAGCCTCAGCATTCTAGAAAAGTCATGGTGACAGGCAGCCTCCTCTGTGGAGTAGAGAAAGATGCTGAGTGCTTCAAGCTCTGCTTTCTTTGTTCCTTCTCGCCACAGGCCCTAGCAGAGAAGACGTGCAGACTCCATGGAAGCCAGCAGAGCATGAGTGTGTGGGGTTGGGTTTCCCTTGAATGTGAGTTTGCAAAACTGCTGACAATGTAGTGAAGCCTAGAGCCTTTTCAACACCGGTACTATGAAACCATTTCCATTTTCCTTCGATGAGAATCCTTGTGTCTCTTCAAGGAGCCAATCTAATCCTAGTTCTCCATTAGAGGTAGTGTGTGGAAAAACCTATGTAATGTGGAAGAGCCAAGCCAAGCTGATTTCCATAGGCAGACCTTACATCCCATTTCCTGTCATGGCTCTCAGTGAATTTTCCCTAATGCAGTCCAGTGTCATGTAACTGGGTCACCATAGTGTAAAAGAGGTGACTTCCAGGAGATGGTTGTCATCAATACCACGGTTGGATACAGGGTTGGAATCAGGGTTAGAATGCTATATAGGCTTATGGTTGCAGTGATGTCAAAGCCTAGATTTCCAGTTAGGGCAAGGTGGAGTGTTAAGGTTCAATTGAGGCTTCTGATTTGGGTTAGTAGTAGGAATAGAGCTAGGATTCTGCTCAGGTGGAATTAAAGTGAGGGCTAGGTCTAATACTAAAGGTCAAGTCTAGTAGCGAGACTACTGTTAGGTTTTGAGATTTGAGTTATGGTTATCCCAATGCTTAGGGTTAGGGTTAGGGTTAGAGTTAGGGTGAGGGTTCAACTGACAAATAAGATTAGGTCCAGACTTAGGTTTTGTATGTGCATGAGGTAGCATTTGTGTGAGGATTAGTATTAGGTAAAGAATAGTGTTTGGATTCATGCCAGATAGAGAGTTTGGTTTCCATTTCTGGTTCAGGCTTGGTTTGAGTTAGTGCTTTGATTGAGGGTTATTGTTAGGAGTGTGGAAAGGACTGTGTGGAATCAGAATACAGTTAGGGTTACACTTGAGGTTAGAATGAAAGCTGTGGCTCCATTGAGGGTGACGAGGTTGTTTTGTGTGAATTTGAATATTGTGGTGTGGTTCTAGTCTATGTCCAAATGATTATGCTTAGAACTAGATTTCCAGTTTTATTACATGGTGGTCTGTGAAGGTTCATGTTATGATTCCTATATTTTTGAATTTAATCATATTTGCTTTGTGTCCTATCATGTGGTTGATCCTTTGGTAGGTGCCATATACTGCTGAAAAAATGTATAATCTGTGGCTAGCTCTAAGCAGGGGGAGCCTTTCTAATTTCGGATGATATACACTTCAAGCTGACAGACTTCAGAAAAGACAGGGAAGGTTATTATATATTGGTGAAGGGACTAATACGTCAGGAAGTAATCACCATTGTGAATATATATGCTCCAAAGTCCTACGTGCCTAGCTACGTGAAGCAATTTCCTACAGAATTAAGAGGAGACATAGATATGCACACAATAATAGTGGGTGACCTTACCACCCCGCCTACAACAATAGACAGATCAACAAAACAAAAACTCAAAAAAGAGACAACAGAGCTCATACAAACAATGGAATAACTGGACTTGGTAGACATTTATAGAACTTTTTACTCCAAGGCCACAGATTATACATTTTTTTTTCAGCAGTATATGGCACCTTCCCCAGCAATTCAAAATGCCCCAGGAAATACAGAAACACCTAGAGGTTGAAAAATATGCTATTAAACGAACAATGTTTCAGAGAAGAAATTAAAGATGAGATCAAAAAATTTATGGAAACCAATGAAAACTCTGACACAACATTCCAAAACTTCTGAGACACTGCCAAAGCAGTTTTGCGGGGTAAATTCATCGCAATTGCAGCCCATGTCAAGGCCCAAGAGAGGCACCAAATACAGGAACTAAACACACACCTCCAAGACTTGGAAAAACAACAGCAGAAGAGCCACACACACAACAAGAAATAAGAAATCATCAAAACAAGGGAGGAAATTAATCAGATAGAAACAAAAAAAACTATACACAAAATCAATGAATCCAAAAGCTGGTTTTTTGAAAAGATAAACAAAATAGACACCCTGCTGGCCCGACTGATAAAGAAAAAAATAAGAGAAAGTAAGAATTAACAGCATCAAAGATGAAAAAGGCAACATAATAACAGACACTGCAACCATTAAGAACATAATCAGATATTACTACAAAGCACTGTACTCCAACAAATCAGAAGACCACCAAGAAATGAAAAAGTTCTTAGACTTCTACCACCTGCCAAAACTTAGCCCAGAGGCAACAAACGAACTGAAAAAACCCATAACCGAAGCAGAGATTGAATCAGTGATTAAAGATCTCCCAACAAAGAAAAGCCCAGGCCCAGATGGCTTCACTACAGAATTCTACAAAATATTCTGAACAGAACTGACCCAAATCCTCTACAAACTCTTCAATACAATAAAAAAATGCAACTCTTCCAAACTCATTCTATGAAGCCATCATCACCTTAATCCCAAAATCCCACAGAGACCCAACTGAGAAGGAAAACTACAGACCTATCTCTCTGATGAACATCGACACTAAGATTCTCAACAAAATCCTAGGCAATGGATCTCAAAAACACATCAGACAGATTATTCATCCAGATCAAGTAGGATTCATCCCTGGAATGCAGGGATGTTCCAGCATCCGGAAATGCATAAATGTGATACACCACATCCAAAAATTGCAAAACAAGTACCACATGATAGTATCAAGAGACGCAGAAAAAGCTTTCAACAAAATCCAACACCACTTCCTGCTAAAAACCCCTAACCAAGGTAGGCATAGATGGAAAAATCCACAACATAATCAAACCAATATATGAAAAACCCAACGCCAGCATCATACTGAATGGAGAAAAACTGGAACCCTTCCCACTGAAATCTGGAACAAGACAAGGATGTCAGCTTTCTCCACTGCTATTCAACATAGTCCTAGAGGTTCTCTGAGGCCATAAGACAAGGAAAAGAAATCAAAGGAATCCAAATGGGAATCGAAGAAGTCAAGCTTTCACTACACGCAGATGACATGATTCTCTAGATAGAAGACCCAAGAGACTCAATACAGAGACTGCTAGATCTTAAATGAGAGTTTGGAAGAGTGGCAGGATACAAAATTAATGAACAAAAATCAGCAGCCATAGTGTATGCAAATAGCCCAAAGATGGAAAAAGACCTAACCAGCAAGATACCGTCCAAAATAACAGAGAAAAGTATGAAGTATCTGGGAATAAACCTAACCAAAAATGTAGGAGACCTATTTGAAGAAAACTGCAAACTACTTAAAAAAGAAATTAAGCAGGACCTCAAAAGATGAAATAACATCCCATGCTCCTGGATAGGTAAAATCAATATCATTGAAATGTATATACTGCCAAAAGCAATATATACATTCAACGAAAACCCAATCAAATTGCCAAAAACGTTCTTCACAGATCTGGAAACAATGATTCAATGGTTCATTTGGAAACACAAAAAACCACGAATAGTTAGAACCGTTCTCAAGAACAGGAAGTTAGCAGGGGGAATCACAATTCCAGACCTCTGGACATACTATAGGGCAGTGATTATCAAAACAGCCTGGTACTGGAAAAAATAGAGAAGAAGATCAATGGAGCAGAATAGAAACACCAGATGGGAACCCACACAAATACAGCCAAATAATCTTTGACAAAAAGACAAACGACAATCCAGGCAAATGGGAAGGTCTCTTCAATAAATGCCATTGGGACAACTGGTTGATAGCCTGCAGAAACAAAAAGCTAGACCCGCATCTCTCACCATACACTAAGATCAAATCAAAATGGATAAAGATCTAAACCTACATCCAGAAACCTTCAAACTTTTGGAAGAAAATGACGGAAATACTCTGCAAGATCTAGGGGTAGGCCCCTACTTCCTAAAAAGGACTCAAAAAGCAATAGAAATCATAACGCTGAAAATTCAAGAGCAAGAGAGGAGTTCAGCATCAAAGCCATTTCCACCTGCCATGGCAACCAAATGCTCTGGCAGCACATATGTCTGAAAGTCGATGGGACACCTAGGGAACTCAGTGTGGTGGTGAATGGCAATTGCATGAAGCAACAGCACAGGCCTTACAGTGCCAAACATCTCCAGCTGGCTCATTCACTTCACATACCTTCAGCTATCATGGCTGATCTCCCGGAAACCCTGTTTGGTCACTTCCTGTCTAATGCCCGTTGAGCCGTGTGGAATGAAATCAAGCAGATTGGGCACCCACACTAAACAAAGATGGAGATTCACACTCAAGGTGCTCAAAATTCCTCACAGGGAAGTTTAAGGCCCAAGCCAATTTCAGCTGCTATGGAAACCTAGTACTCTGGCAGCACATATGTTTAACCCTGGATGTGCCACCTAGGAAACTCAGTGTGTTGTTGAATGGCAACTGTCCAAGGCAGCCTGATAGGTCTTCCAGTGCCAAAACAACTCCACCTGCCTCATTCACATCAATTACCTTCAGCTGTCCTTGCAAGTCTACTGAAACCCTGTTTGCTCACTTCCTCTCCAATACCCTTTGACACCAGTGAAAAAGAATCAAGCAGTTTCAGCACACAAACAAAACAAGGATGGAGCTCCTTACTCAAGGCGCTCATAACTCCAGAGCCAGAGAGAAGTTCAGCTCCCAAGTCATTTCCAGCTGCCATGGAAACTAAGTGTTCTGGAAGCATGAATGTCTCAAAGTGGCTAATAAGCTAGGCAACTCATTGTGGTGTTGAACGGTAATTGCTCAAAGCAGCAGCTCATGTCTTCCAGGGCCAAGACAACTCCACCTGGCTCATTCACCTCCCATACCATCAGCTGTCCTGGCAGCTATCTAGGAAACCCTGTTTGGTCACTTGCTTTCCAATATTCAAAGCCCAGCGTTATGGAATCAAGTAGGTGGAGGACACAGAAAATAAAGGTGGAGTTTCTCACTCAAGGCAGGAAAACGCCACAGCTGGAGAGATAATTGCTCAAGCAGATCTAGTTGCCTTGGAAAACAAGTGCTCTGGCAGCACATATGTCTGAAAGTGGATGTGACACTTGGGGATCTAAATTTGGTGGTGAATGGCAACTGCCCAAAGCAGCAGCACAACTCTTCCAGTGCCAAAACAACTCCACATGCCTCATTCACTTCAATTACCATCAGCTGTCATAGCAGACCTCGCGAAAACCCTGTTTGCTCAATTGCTGTCCAGTGCCTATTGAGTACAGTGTGATGGAATGAGGCATACTGAGCACTCACACGTAACAAAGATGTAGATCCTCACTCAAGGCGCTTAAACTCCACAGCCAGAGAGAAGTTCAGCACTCAAGCCATTTATAGCTGCCATGGAAACCAAGTGCTCTGCCAGCACATATATCTGAAAGTGGATGTGACACTTGGAGAACGCAGTGTGGTATTGAATGATAACTGCCCTAAGCAGAAGCACAGGTCTTCAACTGCCAAAACAACTCCATCTGACTCATTCACTTCACATATCATCAGCTGCCCTAGCAGGGAACCCAGAAACCCTGTTTGGACACTTATGTTACAAATCCATAGCCCAGATGATAGAACGATGTAGGTGGAGCACACACTTAAAAAAAAGGTGGAGATCCTCACTCAAGGAATGTAAAACTCCACAGCCAGGTAGAAGTTCAGAACCCAAGATATTTCCAGCTGCCATGGAAACCATGTGCTCTGGCAGAACATATGTCAGAAAATGGATGTGACAAGAATTAAACTCAGTGAGGTGGTGAATGGAAACTGCCCGAATTAGCAGCACAGGACTTCCAGTGCCAAAACAACTCCACCTGAGTCATTCACTTCAGATTTTATCAGCTGTCCTAGTATGTCTCCCAGAAACCCTATTTGGACCCCTTGTTTAATGCCCATTGAAACCAGGATAACGGAATCAAGCAAATTGAACACCCACAGAAAACAAAGATGGATATCCTCACTCAATGTGCTAAAAATTCCAGAGCCAGAGAGAAATTCAGCGCCCAAGCCATTTTTAGCTGCCAAGGAAACCAAGTGCTCTGGCAGCACATATATCTGAAAGTGGATGTGACACCTGGGGAACTCAGTGTGGTGGTGAATTGCAACTGCCAGAAGTAGCAGCACAGCTTTTCCAGTTTCAGAATAACTCGACTCACATTAGTCAAATCACATACCATCGGATGTCCTTACTGGTCTATCAGAGACCCTGATTGAACAATTCCTGTTCAATGCCGATTGAGCCCTGTGTGATGGAATCAAGCACGTTCAGCATACGCACAGAAAAAAGATGGAGATCCCCACTCAAAACGTTGAAAATTCCAGACCCAGAGAGGATTTCAGCATCAAAGCCATTTCCACCTGCCATGGCAACCAAAAGCTCTGGCAGCACATATGTCTGAAAGTGGATGTGACATCTAGGGAACTCAGTGTAGTGGTGAATGGCAACCGCCTGAAACAGCAGCACAGGCCTTCCAGTGCCAAACATCTCCACCTGGCTCATTCACTTCACATACCTTCAGCTATCATGGCTGATCTCCCGGAAACCCTGTTTGGTCACTTCCTGTCCAATGCCCGTTGAGCCCAGTGGGATGGAATCAAGCAGGTTGAGCACACTCACAAAACAAAGATGGAGATTCACACTCAAGGTGCTCAAAACTCCACAGACAGAGGGAAGTTCAATGCCCAAGCCAGTTTCAGCTGCCATGGAAACCAAGTGCTCTGGCAGCACATATGTCTGACACTGGATGTGCCACCTAGGGAACTCAGTGTGTTTGTGAATGGCAACTTCCCGAAGCAGCAGTGCAGGCCTCCTAATGCCAAAACAACACCTCCGGGCTAATTCACTTCACATACAATCAGCTGTCCTTCCGGGTTTCCTAGAAAACCCTGTTTTGACACATCCTATTAAATGCCGATTGAGCCCAGGGTAATGGGATCACGAATGTTGAGCACACACACAAAATAAAGATGGAGATCCTCACTCAAGGCGCTAATAACTCCAGAGCCATAGTGAAGCTCAGCGTCCAAGCCACTTCCAGCTGCCATGGTATCCAAAACCTCTGGCAGAACATATGTGTTTGAAAGTGGATGGGACACCTAGGGACATATTGTGGTTGTGAATAGCAACTGCCAAAAGCAGCAGCACAGGTATTCGTTGCAAAACAACTCCACCTGGATCATCCAACTCCCATACCCTCAGCTGTCCTTTTAGGTCTCCCGATATCCATGTTTGGTCACTTCCTGCCCAAAAGCATATTGAGCTCAATCAGTTGGAATCAATCAGGTTGAGCACACACACAAAACAAAGTTGGAGATTAACACTCAATGCACATAAATTTCTTGAGCCAGAGAGAATTTCAGTCCCCAACCAATTTCCAGATGCTATGGAAACCAAGTGCTCTGGCAGCACATATGTCTGAAAGCGGATGTGACACATGAGGAAGTAAATGTGATGGTGAATGGAAACTGCTCGAAACAGCAGAGCTCTCCAGGACCCAAACAACTCCACCTGGCTCATTCACTTCACATACCATCAGCTGTCCTGGCAGGTCTCCAGGAAACTGTGTTTGGTCACTTCCTGTCCAATGCCAATTGAGCCCAGGGGGTACAATAAAGTAGGTTGACCATGCACACAAAACAAAGATGAAGATACTCACTCAAGGCACTCACATCTCCGCAGCCAGGGAGAATTTCGGCACCCAAGCCTTTTCCAGCTGTCATGGAAATCAAGTGCTCTGGCAGCACATATTTCTGAAAGTGGCTGGGAGGTGACACTTGAGGAACTCAGTGCGGTGGTATATGGCAACTGCCTGAAGAAGCAACACATGTCTTCCAGGACCCAAACAACTCCACCTGGCTCATTCACTTTACATACCATCAGCTGTCCTAGCAGGTCTTCCGGAAACACTGTTTGGTCACTTCCTGTCCATGCCCATTAAGCCCCAGGGGGATGGAATCATACAGGTTGAGCACACACTCAAAACAAAGATGGAGATCCTCACTCAAGGTGCTCTGAACTCCACAGCCAGAGAGAAGATCAGCATACAAGATATTTCCCAGCTGCTTCGGAAACCAAGTGCTCTGGCAGCACCTATTTCTGAAAGAGCCTGGGACATGACACTTGGAGAAATCAGTGTCGTGGAGAAAGGCAACTGCCCGAAGCAGCAACACAGCTTGTCCAGTGCCAAAACAACTCCACCTGGCTCATTCATTCACATACCTTCTGCTGTCCCTGCAGGTCTCCAGGATTTCTTGTTTGGTCACTTCCTGTCAATGCCCATTGAACCCAGTGTGATGTAATATTTAGGTTCATCATCCGCACAAAACAAAGACGAAGATTCTCACAGAATTCATGTAAAACTCCACAGCCAGACAAGAGGTCAGCGTCCAAACCATTTCCAGCTGCCATGGAAACCAAATGCTCTGGCAACAAAAAAGAAAGTGGATGTGACACGTATGGAAAACTGTGTTGGTGAATGGCAACTGCCAAAAGCAACAGCAGAGCTCTCCAGCGCCAAAACAACACCACCTAGCTCATTCACCTCCCATACCATCAGTCGTCCAGCAGGTGTCCAGGAAATCTTGCTTGATCACGTCCTGTCCAATGATCATTGAGCACAGTGTGATGGAATCTGTAGGTTCAGCAACCGCACAAAACAAAGATGGAGATCATAACTAAAGGCGCTCAAAAGTCCACACCCAGGGAGAAGTTCAGAGATCAAGCCATTTACAGCTGCTATGGAAACCAAGTGCTCTGGCAACACATTTGTCTGAAACTGGCTGGGACGTGACACTTAGGAAAGCAGTGTGGTGGTGAATGGCAACTGCCCGAAACAGCAGCACAGAATTTCCAGTACCAAAACTACTCCACCTTGCTCATTCACTTCATATACCATCAGCAGTCCGTGAGATCTCCCGGAAACCCTGTTTTGGTCACTTCCTGTCTAATGCCCATTGAGCTCAATGTGATGTAATCTGGAGTTTCAGCAACCGCACTAAACAAAGAAGTAGATCCTCAGTCAAGGCGTGACAACCTCGACAACACGATATAAGTTCAGTGCCCAAGCAATTTCCAGCTGCCACGGAAACCAAGTGCTCTGGCCGCACATATGTCTGAAAGTGGCTGTCACACCTAGGGAACACACTGGATTGTTAAATGACAACTGCCCGTAGCAGCATCACGGCTTTTCCAGTGCCAAAACAGCTCAACCTGACTCATTCATTTCACATACCAACAGCAGTCTCTGCAGGTCTCCCCCAAATCCTGGTTGGTCACTTCCTGTCAAATGCCCATTGAGCCCAGGTGGATAAAATCAAGCAGTTTGAGCACACTCACAAAACAAAGATGGGGATCCTCACAGAATTCATGTAAAACTCAACAGTCAGAGAAGAATTCAGCACTCAAGCCATTTCCAGTTTACATGGAAACCAATTGCTGTGCACCACATATGTCTGTAATTGGATGTGACACTTGAGGAAATCAGTGTGGTGGTGAATGGCAACTGCCCCAAAAAGCAGAAGAACAGTTCGTCCAGTGCCAAAACATATCCACCAGGGTCATTCACTTCACATACCATCAGCTGTCCAATCAGGTCTTTGGGAAATCTTGTTTGGTCCCTTCTGTCCAATGCCTATTGAGCCCAGTGTTATGCAGATCCTCACAGAATTCATATAAAACTGCAAAGCCAGAGAAGATTTCGGTGCCCCAGCAATTTCCAGATACAATGGAAACCAAGTGCTCAGACAACACACATGTCTGAACATGAACGTGACACTCCAACTCGCTCCTTCACTTCACATACCATCAGCTGTCCCTGCAGACCTCCCGGAAACCTTATTTGGTCACTTCCTTTCCAATGCCCATTTAGCCCAGGGGGATGGAATCAAGCATGTTGAGCACACACACAAAGCAAAGATGGAGATACTCACTCAAGGCACTCAAATCTACACAGCCAGGGAGAACCTCAGCACCCTAGACATTCCCAGCTGCCATGGAAACCAAGTGCTCTGGCAGCACATATTTCTGAAAGTGGCTTGGAGGCAACACTTGGGGAACTCAGTGTGTTGGTGAATGGCAACTACCCGAAGCAGCAGCACAGCTCTCCAGTGCCAAAACAACTCCATCTGGATCATTCACTTCACATATCATCAGCTGCCCTGTCACGTCTCCGGGAAATCTTGTTTGGGCACTTCCTGTCTAATGCCCATTGAGCGCAGTGTGATATAGTATGTTTGTTCAGCAACCCCGCTAAACAAAGATGGAGATCCTCATTCAAGGCGTGACTAACTAGTCAGTCAGAGAGAATTTCAGCGCCCAAGTCATTTCCACCTACCATGGAAACCAAGTGCTCTGGCAGCACATTTGTTTGAAGTGGATGTGACACCTAAGTAACACAGTGTGCTGGTAAATGGCAACTGCCCGAAGCAGCGGCACAGGTCTTCCAGTGCCAAAACACCTCCACCTGGCTCTTCCAATTCACATACCATCAGCTGACCTTGCAGGTCTCCCAGAAAACCTATCTGGTCACTTCCCTCCCCATGCCCATTGAGGCCAGTGGGATGGAGTCAAGCAGGGTGATTTCTTCCCCCTTCTCTCAAACGACATTGCACAGGAAGTGACCAGACATGCTTTTCAGGAAACCTTCTAAGACGTTTATGTAAAATCCTGTTTTGTCACTTCTTGTCCAATGCCCCTTGAGCCCTGTGGGATGGAATCAAGCAGGTTGAGCACACACAAAAAACAAAGATGGAAATACTCACTCAAGGCGTGACAAATTACACAGCCAGAAAGAAATTCAGCGCCATGACATTTCAGCTGCCATGGAAACCAAGAACTGTGGCAACACATACATCTAGCAGTGTTATTGCACCTAGGAAACTCAGTGTGGTGGTGACTTCCAACTGCTCGAAGCAGCAGCACCGCTCGTCTAGTGCCAAAACAACTCCATCTGGCACATTCACTCAGATAGCATCAGTTGTCCTAGCAATTCTCCCAGAAATCTTGTTTGTGCACTGCATGTCCAATGCCCATTGAGCCCTGGCAGGTGGAATTTGTATGTTGAGCACACACACACAAATCAAAGATGGAGTTCTTCACTACTGGCGCTTATAGTCCACAATCAGAGAGAAGTTCAGCGCCCAAACCATTTCCAGCTGCCATGGAAACCAAAAATTCTGGCAGCACATATGTCTGAAAGTGGACGTGACACTTGGGGAACTCAGTATGTTGATCAATGGCTACTGCCTGAAGCAGCAGCAAAGCTCTTCCAGTGCCAAAACCACTACATCTGAGTCATTCACTTCACATAACATCAATAATCTTTGCAGGTCTCCCGGAATCCCTGTTTGGTTCTTTCCTCTCAAATGCCCAAGGAGCCCAGGGGGATGGAATCAAGCTGGATGAACACACACAAATAACATAGATGGAGATCCAAACTAAAGGCACTCAAAACTTCAGAGCCAGAGAGAAGTTAAGCGCCCAAGCCAATTCCAGCTGCCATGGAAACAAAAAGCTCTGACAGCACATAAGTCTGAAAGTGGGCGTGACACATGCTTAACTCTGTCTGTTGGTGAGTGGCTACTGCCCTAACCAGCAGTATAGCTCTTCCAGTGCCAAAACAATTCCACATGGGTTATTCACTTCACATATCATCAGTTGTCCAAACAGGTCTCCAGGAAATCTTGTTTGGTCACTTTCTGTCCAAAGCCAATTGAGCCCCAGATGATGGAAGCTGTATGTTCAACAACCGCACAAAACAAAGATGGAGATCCTCACTCAAGGCATAACAAACTTGATAGCCAGAGAGAATTTCAGTGCCCAAGCCATTTCCAGCTGCCTTGGAAACCAAGTGCTCTGGCAGCACATATGTCTGAAAGTGGATGTGACACCTAGGGAACACAGTGTGCTGGTAAATGGCAAATGCCCGAAGCAGCAGCTATCTTCCATTGGTAAAACAACTCCACCTGGCTGATTCACTTCACATACCGTCAGCTCTCTTTGCAGTTCTCCTGGAACCGTAGTTGGTCACATCCTGTCCAATGCCCAATGAACACAGGGGGATAGAATCAAGCAGGTTGAGCACCCACAAACACAAATATGGAGATCCTCACTCAAAGCGTTCAAAACTTCACAGCGAGAGAGAAGTTGAGTGCCCTAGCCATTTCCAGCTGCCATGGAAACCAAGTGCTCTGGCAGCCCATATGTCTGAAAGTGGCTGGGTCGTGACACTTGAAAAACTCAGTTTGTTGGTGAATGGCAACCACATGAAGCAGCAGCACAGCTCGTCCAGGGAAAAAAACAAATCCACCTGAGTCATTCACTTCACATATCATCAGCTGTCTTTGCAGGTCTCTCGGAGCCCTGTCTGGTCACTTCCTATCCAATGCTATTTATCCCGAGGGGATGTAATCAAGCAGGATAAGTACACACAGAAATAAAAAATGGAGATACTCCCTCAAGGCGCTCAAAACTCCACAGTCCGGGTGAAGTTTATCACCCAAGCTATTTCCAGCTACCATGGAAACCAAGTGCTCTGGCAGCACATATTTCTGAAAGTGGCTGGGAGGTGACACTTGGGGAACTCTGTGTGTTGGTGAATAGCAACTGCCCGAAGCAGCAGCACAGCTCATCCAGGGAAAAACAACTCCACCTGACTCATTCACTTCACATACCAACTGCTGTCCTTGCAGGTCTTCTGAAACCCGGTTTGATCCCTTCCAGTCCAATGTCCATTGAACCCAGTGTGATGTTATCAAACAGGTTGAGCACCCACAAAAAACAAAGGTGGAGATCCTCACTCAAGGCACTCAAAACTCCAAAGCCAGAGTGAATTTCAGCGCCCAAGTCATTTCACGCTGCTGTGGAAACTAAGAACTCTGGCAGCACATATTTCTGAAAGTGGCTGGGAGGTGAACTTGAGGAACTGCTTGTGGTGGTGAATGGCATCTGCCCAAAGCAGGAGCACAGCTCTTCTAGTGCCAAAACAAATGCACCTGGGTTATTCACTTCACATACCATAGCTGTCCTGGCAGCTATCTAGGAAACCTGTTTGGTCACTTCAGTTCCAATGCCCATTGAGCCCAGTGGGAGAGAATCAAGCAGGCTGAGCACATGTAAAACTGACAGCCAAAGACGAGTTCAGCTCCCAAGCCTTTTCCAGCTGCCATGGAAACCAAGTGCTCTGGCAGCACATATTTCTGAAAGTGGACGTGACACTTGAGGAACTCAGTGTGTTGATGAATGGCAACTGCGGAAAGCAGCAGGACAGCTCCTCCAGTAACAGAACAACTCCACCTGGCTCATTCACTTCACATACCATCAGCTATCCTGTCAGGTCTCCAGGAAATTTTGTTTGGTCATTTCCTGTCCAATGCCCATTGAGCCCAGTGTAATATAATTGATAGGTTCAGCAACCGCACAAAACAAAGATGGAGATCCTTATAGAATTCTTGCAAAAGTCAATATTAGGGAGAATTTCAATACCAAGCCATTTCCAGCTACCATTGAAACCAAGTGTGAGGAACCAAGATGTCGGCATAGAGTTCAGCACATTTGATAAGGTGAAGAATCTTTAGGCAGGGAGTAGTACAATAAGCAGATTACAGGGGATAAGTAGGGCTCAGGCAGTAAGCAGTGTTACCAGGAACCGCCCTGGACACAGGGAAGCTGCGGAAATGAGACAGCAGTGTTGTAGTGGATCGAAGTTCCCACCAGCAATTGGCACGCAGCAAGTCAAATCCCAGTGATCTGGTCTCCAACGATCTAGGCTCTGGTTATCCAGGCTCCAGCAATCTGTTTCCGGCGCCAGCCAAACATCCAGCAGTGGCCTCCACACAGACGTTGTGACCGCCAGGTGAGAGCCTGTGTCCACGTGGTGAGCTAGGAAAGTGAGTGTGGTCTGGGAGCAGACAGACAAGCTGAGTGACTGGGACTAGCTGCAGGCAGAGAAAGTCGGGGACTGAGGGTGCCATCTTGTGTGGAGAGACAGAACACGGAGTTGACAGAGCAACACACAGGCTCCTTTCTGGCTGTTCATACGGAACTGATCCAAGGGTGGAGGGGAGCACCAGCTTTGCTCCCTGCAGGGTCTGTGTGGTCCGTGGAACTGAAAGACAGCAGCAGCAGTTCTCCACCTGAAGCCATATTGGGTGGTAGGGCAGCAGGTGTGAACCCTAAGTGGAGATCCAGAGTGGGCGTGTTGCTGGTTAATTGCACGGAGCTGAGCCCACGGCAACAGCCTTGCAGCCTGTGGGGTCTGTGTGGTCCTTGGAGTTGATGGCTTCAGCCCCCTGATCTTTACTGTTGCCTCATACAGGTGCCATCTTGGACACTGACGCATGTGCTCCAAACACTGATAAATTGCAAGAGGAGGAGTGGCAAACTGCGCATGCGCTAATTCAGCAACTCTCAGATAACAGTGTCACGGGAGCAGACGCTGTTACACTGAAGGGAGGTCAGCTGAATCACTCAAGAGCTGACCTGGGGACAAAAATACCTCTGTCTTAGAGCACTGCATAGGCTCCACGGAAAAAAACAGCCCCAAAAAGGCACGCCTCCAACTCCACCCAAAATAACCCCAGGAGGTACTTAGACTTATTGGCCAGCAGGGGGCGACACGCTCAGTGCTGCTTACAAAATCAGTGCTGCAGATGAAGCAATAATTCCTGGCAGCTGTGTTCCCCAAACCCAGGGCACTGATGGAACATGACAATCAACTTACAGACCTGTAGGTAATACACCATAGAGATGATTTCATCAACCAGATTGGCAACTGCAAAAGGTAAAAGACAAGACAAAAGCACTATAAATGTTACTGAAGTCTCTCCAACAAAGGAGCAAAAGCTTCGCCCACTCCCAGAGTTAACTGAGGAAGACATTGAGAAAATGGGGGACAAAGAACTCAGAAAACTCATTGCAAAACTGCTGGTCAACAATGAGAAGTACAAACAAGAGTTCAAAGAAGAAATAGCAGTAATATATCAAATTAAGGCTGATATATCAGAAATGAAGAATACATTAGAGCAAAATAAAAATACAGTGGAGTGTCTCAACAACAGAATGAATGAGGCAGAAGAAAGAATTTCAGAATTAGAAGATAGTTTCTGTCACCATGAAGAAACAAGCAAAAAGCTGGAAGCAGAGCTAGATCAAGCTAAAAAAAGTATCCAAGAATTAAAAGATATACTTAAAAGGTCTAACATAAGAGTTATGGGAGTTCCAGAAGGTGCAGAAAGAGAAGCTGGGATTAGAGGCCTATTCAGTGAAATAATACAGGAACACTTCCCTAATCTGAGCAAAGAATTAGAAAGTAATATACAGGAGGGCTACAGAACTCCCAACAGAGTTGACCAAAAACAAACTTCCTCACGACACATGATAATCAAGCTCTCTTCTTTTGAACAAAAAGAAAAAATCCTTAAATGTGCACGAGAAAAAAATCAGGTGTCATATAGGGGAACCCTATTCAAACTCACAGCTGACCTTTCAGAGGAAACACTACAGGCCAGAAGAGACTAGAGTGACATATTCCAGATTCTAAAAGAGAAAACTTTTCAACCCAGAATAACTTACCCTGCAAAGTTCTCCTTTGTTTTTGAAAATGAAATAAAATTCTTCCACAATAAAGAAAAACTTCAAGATTTTGTCTCATCTAAACCTGCGCTACAAATGATACTCAAGGATGTTCCCATGAAAGAAAAAAAGAAACAGCAACCACCAGAAACAAAGGCAAATGTGGAGAACATCCCACTAAAAGGCTAACAGAAGACCCAATCATAGAACAACACATCGCCAAAATGACAGGACCAAACTGCCCCTTATCCATAATAATGCTGAATCTAAATGGCTTAAACTCATCAGTCAAACGCCATATATTGGAGGATTGGATCAAAAAACAAAACCCAACTATCTGCTGCTTACAGGAGACACATCTCACCAACAAAGATCAGAAAAAATTGAAAGTCAAAGGATGGAAAAAGATATTTCAAGCTAATGATAAAGAAAGATGAGCAGGTGTAGCCATTCTTACATCAGATGACATAGACTTTGATGTGAAGAGCCTCAAAAGAGACAAAGAAGGATACCACATAATGATCAAAGGAAGCCTCCAGCAGGAAGAGATCAGCATAATAAATGTTTACGCTCCAAATGCCAAAACATCTAGCTACATGAAACAAATATTAACCGGGCTTAAAGGGAGAAATAGACTCCAATACGATCATAGTGGGAGACCATAATACCCCATTAACGCAAATGGACAGATCAAAAAATCCAGAAACTCAGCAAAGAAACGATAGAACTCACCCAAACTCTAGAGCAAATGGACTTAGTTGACATCTATCGAACCTTTCATCCTACAGACAGAGAATACACCTTTTTTTCATCAGTACATGGAGCTTTCTCCAGAATTGATCATGTTATAAGCCATAAAACAAGCCTCAGCAAATTTAAAAAAGTGGAAATCATACCATGCATCTTCTCAGACCACCAAGGAGTGAAGCTTGAGACCAAGAATTCAAAACACTAAGGAAGACTTACAAACATATGGAGGCTGAATAATATGTTACTAAATGAGCAATGGGTTAGAGAGGAAATCAAAGGGGAAATTAAAAAATTGCTGGAAACAAATGAAGGCATCAACACAACTTATCAAAACTTATGGGACGCAATCAAGGCGGTGCTGAGAGGAAAGTTCATTTCAATCAGTGCTTATGTCAAGAAACAAGAAAAGCACCAAGTAAATCAGCTAACCTTACAGTTGAAGGAACTAGAAACACAACAACAAAGCAATCCCAAGATGAGTAGGAAAAAAGAAATCATCAAAATAAGGGAGGAAATAAACCAAACAGAGACCAAGATCAATCAATCAAAGAGCTGGTTCTTTGAGAAAATCAACAAAATAGACTCCCCACTAGCTCGACTAATTAAAAAAAGGAGGGAGAAAATACACATCAATAGCATCCGAGATGAGAAAGGAGATATAACAACAGATACCTCAGAAATACAAAGAATCATCTGGAACTATTACAAGCAACTATATGCGAACAAAACAGAAAAAATAGAGTCAAGAAGCAATTAACAATCTAAACAGCCCAATAACATATACTGAGATTGAATCAGTAATTAGAGCCCTCACAACCAAGAAGAGTCCAGGACCAGATGGCTTCACTGCTGAATTCTACCAAACATTCTAAGAGGAACTTACCCCAATCCTACACAAGCTTTTCCAAACAATAGAAAAAGAGGCAATCCTTCCAAGCTCTTTCTATGAAGCTAATATCACCTTTCATACTGGTTACTCAACACTATGTCAGTTCCATAATATTGCAAATTGCTGTTGATGTTGTATTGGGACTCTTAATTGACTGTGACGATATTATACCAGCTCTGACTTCGGACCAGAAATGGTCTCCCCAAGAAACTGTTCAACCCATCTGGACAATAAGTAGCTGGACTCCATGATTAATATATGTTTGCAAGGAAAGAATCTTGATTGAATTTGAACTGCAATGCTGCATCAAGGTGGAGGAATCCACAAGGGGGGAGGGGAGGGGGAGGGGGTGGGGGATTCCCAAAGCCTATAAAACTGTCACATAATGCTAAATATTAATTAAAAATTTAAAAAATGGAAAAAAAATACCAAAGCCAGAGAGAGAAACAACAGAAAAAGAGAACTACAGACTGATATCCTTGATGAACACAGATGCAAAGATCTTCAATAAAATACTAGCCAACAGGCTCCAACAACACATCAGGCAGATCATTCACCCGGACCAGGTGGGATTCATCCCAGGCATGCAGGGATGGTTCAACATTCGCAAAACAATAAATGTGATACATCACATCAACAAATTGACAAATAAAAACCATATGATCCTCTCAATAGATGCAGAGAAGGCATTTGATAAAACCCAACACGACTTCATGTTAAAAACCCTAAACAAGATAGGCATAGAAGGAACAATCTATAACACAATCAGAGCAATTTACGATAAACCCAATGCCAGTATCATACTAAATGGGGAAAGACTGGAAGTCATCCCGCTAAAATCTGGAAGTAGACAGGGATGTCCACTCTCACCGCTACTCTTCCATGTAGTTTTGGAAGTCCTTGCCAGAGCTATTAGGCAAGATAAAGCAATTAAAGGAATGCTACTTGCAAATGAGGAATTGAAATTATCGCTATTCGCAGATGACATGATTATCTACATAGGAGAACCAAAAGACTCAGTCAAGAGACTGTTGAAACTCATAAGAGACTTTGGCAAAGTAGCATGATACAAAATTAATTAACACAAATCGATGACACTAGTGTACACAAATAATTCCACTGCTGAGAAAGAAATTGTAAGTACAGTTCCCTTTAAAATAAAGGAAAGGAATCTTAAATACCTAGGAATTAAGCTAACTAAAGATGTGAAAGACCTCTATGATGAAAACTATGAATAATTTAAAAAACAAATAGAAGAAGACCACGAAAATGGAGAACCTTACCATGTTCTTGGATTGGCAGGATCAACATTATCAAAATGGCTGTATTACCAAGAGCAATATATAGATTCAACGCAATCCCAATCATAATCCCAGTAACATTCTTCTCAGAAATAGAAAAGATGATGCAGAAGTTCATCTGGAATCACAAAAGACCACGAATAGCTAAAGCTGTCCTGAAAAATGGAAATCAAGCTGGAGGAATCACAATTGCAGACCTCAAGACATATTACAGAGCAGTGGTTATCAAAACAGTCTGGTACTGGTACAGAAACAGAGAAGATCAGTGGAACAGAATAGAAACACCAGAAGGGATCCACACATGTATAGTCAACTAATCTTTGACAAGAAAATGGAAAACAATCCAGGTAAAAAAAAACCCTGGTCTATTCAACAAATGCTGTTGGGACAACTGGATAGCAGCTTGCAAAATAAAGAAGCAAGACCCGCACCTGTCGCACTATGCAAAACTCAGCTCTAACTGGCTCAAGGGCCTAAATCTACACCCGGAAACCATCAAACTATTAAAGGAAAACATAGAAAACACATTCCAAGATATAGGAGGGAAAGAGTTCTTCGAAAAGACGCCTAAAGCAAAGGCAATCAAATCCAAAATGAACAAATGGGAATACATCAAACTAAAAAGCTTCTGTACAGCAAAAGAAACAATTAACAAAGTGAAGAAGCAACCAACAGAATGGGAGAAAATGTTTGCATTCTCCATGAGTGATAGGGGACTAACATCCAGAATCTACAAAGAGCTTCAGAAACACAGGGACAGTAAAATAAACCAACCCTGTAGCAAAATGGGCAAAAGAAACGAACAGGCATTTCTCAAAAGAACAGGTTCAAATGGCTAACAGACATATGAAAAGATGCTCAGGCTCTCTAGCCATCAGAGAGATACAAATGAAAACCACCTTGAGGTACCACCTAACTCCAGTGAGACTGGCCTACATTCAGAACTTAAAAAACAACACCTGCTGGCGTGGATGTGGGGAGAAAGGCACACTCCTGATGGGGTACATGCAGTAGGTGTGAATAACATGAAGGTGTGAAGAGAACAGCTCCCTGACTGGCAGGGCCCATGGAGCTCCCAGCTGCTTAGCAGGACTAAGTGGATTCATTTCTGACCACCTTGACGCAGTTTTCACCCCCCATCGCATGGGCACTCAATCACCCCACTAAGAATTTTGTAATCTATTGATGCATTGTCTGCCCCTGTGAGATGGCTTTTACAACCAACATGAGGTTAAGAGTTAATGTGACTGAGGATGTCCTGGTGAGTGGGCCTTTAACTACACACAGGAGTATAATTAAGTCTGTGCTGTTTACCCATTGCCAGAAAATCTGGCCCAGATATTTATCATGCTTTCTAGGAAATGGCTTGATAAGAGGGACCCTAAAAGTTATCCTGTTACTGTGACCCTAAAGGTCATTCTGCTATGATAAAAATATAGTTACTGTGACCCTAAAGGCCATCCTGCTATGACAAAGAATATAGTTACTGTGACCCTAAAGGCCATCCTGCTATGACGAAGAATATAGCTACTGTAACTGTGAAGGCTTTCCTGCTAAGGCAAAAAATATAGTCACTGTGGTCTTAAAAGGTTAACCTGTCCTTGCAATTCTTTAGAATATAGAAAATGTATTTGTTGTAGTTGTTTTCACAAATTTTTAGCTAGAAGAAATACAGAGTGATTTCACTAATATCATAAAGATATATTTTTGATTATTGTTTGATCACTTATGAAGTTGTAGAGCCTGCGGTTGTAGAGGAATGTAATGTTTAAAGCTTTTTGTCTTAGATCTTCATGTTTTTTCTCTCTTGATGTATTTCTCCCATTTCGTGATAGCTAAGTTGTAGAATAAGAATTGTAGTAGGAGTGTATTACTGCATAAGATGTGTTGTCTACTGAGAAACTCTTGGCTGCAACGTTGGAATGGATAATGCCTTGTCTAATACTGAAATAATTTGTAGAATTGTCTTTGGAAACACTCACTCATCCATTGTAGAGTTGAAACTTAAATAGAGTAACTTAGCTCATTGCTAACTGCAATTTTTTCCGCCGTTATAATCCTTGCTTTACTTGTTTGGTCAACAAACTGTGTGAGCTTACAGACCTAATAGCCAACTAATGCCAATAATCCCAATCCCCATAGACCAAGGCCCAGACCTTTTAACTCATACAAGATAGGGGTCTGGTTGACACAGGCGGCGCCTAGGTTATAGTCCAGACCTGAGGAGAGCAGACGAAGACTGGCAAGCCAAGATAAGCAAGGATTATGGAATCCTTCCTCAATCATTTCTCAAGAAGTTGTAAATTGTGCCCCCCTGAAGCTATGTCAATATGCCCTAAGAAAAAAACTTTGTACTGCTTCTGTATAAATAAAGCAGACAGCTTTCTCGCTTTATCCACTATGTTCAAGGAATCCTGGTGGTCCGTCTCCTTTCTTTCTCTCTTCATGCCTCATCCACGCACCCTTCCCGAGCTCCAAACTCAGCCAGAGCTGGACTCCGGCACCCTCCTTCACTGCTGGTGGGAGTGTAGGCTAGTATAAGCACTGTGGAAATCAGTATGGAGAGTGCTTGGAAAATTGCAAATAAACCTGCCATGTGACCCAGCAATCCCACTCTTAGGAATATACCCAAAAGGAGTGAAATCTGCATATGAGAAGGGGATCTTTAATCCTATATTTACAGCAGCACAATCTACATTAGCAAAGTAATGGAAACAAAACAGATGTGCGTCCAAGGAAGAGTGGTTAAAGAAACTGTGGTACGTCTACTCTATGGAATATCATTCAGCTATTAAGAAGAATGACATTATTCTATTTAAATCCAGGTGGTCCCAACTAGAAGTTAAATGAGTCATTCACAAGAGAACAAATACCATACATTCTCTTTCATATAAGGAGGCCAACATGGAAAGTGTAACTCCAACAGTCCAATCTATACTTTTTTTTTCGGTGATTATCTGTTTGCTCTTTTGGCTGTATCACATATGTTTTGATGTTTTTATGTCAGTTTGTTTGCTTCCAAATAATCTCTATTCTCTAGTAGAATTCATCAAGTGCTCATGAAGTATACGAGGGCATCACATTTCCCAAAAGACTCCTGTGTTTCCTTTTGGTTCAGCATGTGTTGCATACTCAGTGGCACATGATTTTCGCAGGGTGCTACAATTTGTTGTTGCTGTTGTTGTTGTTATTGTGATCGATGTGGCTGTTATGAAATGATGTCAATCCAAAACCAGTAATAAAAACTCAACAACAAACAGCCTGTATCTCATGCAATAAGATTTTGTGAAGCAACCAATGATATGAGGCAGATTGCTTATGACCTACATCAAAGAATTGTAAAACCTAATGTACTTGTAAGAACCCACGATACTTGGAAATGGGGATGAAGAGCAGAGAAATCTTGCATCACCCAGAAGGTGTGAGGAAGACGGGAAATATAACCTATCAGGATCATAACTGGTAACTCATAGACAACAGACTCGAATTAGCATTAGACAATAGCAAAATTACAAAGGCAAATGGGGGAATCAAGCGTAATCCTAACAACCTCTCAACAGGAGGTCATACCCTTAGGGCAGGGAGGGGTCCCCAGAGTGGGGCAGGTGGACAGAAGGAGGCTTTGATCCCAAACCTGAAGACTCCTAGATCCTCACCAAGGACTATCAGTATGAGCACCGAGGACTACATCCCTACTGCCAAGGAGACCACGGGGAAATGGAGTGCCTTCGGAGACCAAGAACTCTTAGGTCCACCCCCATTTGGATCTACCACATAGGATGGAAGAAGCCCAAATCCTACCTTGCAGGATCCAAGGTCATTGAAACAACAAGCAGTATCCCTGAGTGGTCCGCAGAAACAGAAGAACAGTAAACTTCCTTCGGGACTAGGGAGAGGAGCTTTCTCTGGTCCTTTTCTGCTTCCAATTTTGGGTTCCCACCCCCTCTCATTATAACCATCAGGAGCATTCCAGAAACCCCTCAAAACAAACAAACAAACAAAACTAGAATAGATAGAGAACAACAAGGAAAGCTTAGAAACTGACAGGAAACATTCAGCGGAGATGCACTTATAACTCACTGGGTGGGACACAAAGATAGGTTACTCCTCACTGGGGTATGGATGATTTCTCTGCACACCCCTCCTAAACATGCTCACCTAAACAGTTGACTTATACCCCATTGGAATCATAGAGTTAGACCACCTGAAAAACAGCCAGGTTTGGCGAAAACATGCTTCAATGCTAGAAACTGCTAAAGACTAAAATTAAAATACGCATGAGACAGCTGAATAGCAATCTATAGCCATTTAATGTGTATAGAGCATGGTTGAATATAAAGCAAAATTGAAATGTCTAAGAAGAAGCCACAGGTTGTGGTTGAGAACCTGCATTTTCCTAGTAATATATTAGTTAATCAATACCATGTCAATTATTGGCACAATGTTGTAAATGGTTGGAAATATTATGTTGGGGCTTTTAATGGATTGGGATGATACTCTGCCGGCTCTACCATCAGACCAGTGATGGTCTCACAAACAAACCATGGAACTTACCAAGAAAATAAGATGCTGGACTTTATGCTTGGTAAATACCTCCAATGAAAGAATGTCAACTGAATTTGAATTATGGAAATGCAACAAGGTGGAGCAATTCGTCCTAGGGGAGGGTGTGGGTAGGGGCGGGGGGAATCCCAGTACATAAAAAATGTATCACATAATGAAATGTAATTAATTAAAAAATGAAAGGCAATAAAAATATGTTTAAAAAAAAGAAACCAAGTGCTTTCACAGCACATATATATGAAAGTGGACATGACACTTGGCGAACTCAGTGTGTTGGTGAATGGCAACTGCCTGGAGAAGCAGTACAACACGTCCAGTGCCATAACAATTCCACCTGGCTCATGAACTTCACATACCATCAGCTGTCCAAACAGGTCTCCACGAAATCTTGTTTGCTCACTTCCTCTCCAATGCTCATTGAGCCCAGGCTGATGGAAAGTGTAGGCTCAGCAACAGCACAAAACAAAGATGGAGTTCCGCACTCAAGGCATGACAAAGTCGACACCCAGAAACAATTTCAGCGCAAAAGCCATTTCCACCTGCCATGGCAACCAAGTGCTCTGGCAGCACATATATCTGAAAGTCGACATGACACCTGAGGAACTCAGTGTGTTGGTGAATCACAATTGCCCTAATCAACAGGACAGCTCTCCCGGAGTCAAAACAATTCCACCTGCCTCATTCACTTCACATACCATCATCTGTCCTGGCAGGTCTCCCAAAAACCAAGTTTGGTTACTTCCTATCCAATGTCAACTGAGTCCAGGTTGACGGAATCAAGAGGGTTAAATATCCACACAAAACAAAGATGGAGATCCTCATTCAAGGCATGAAAACCTGAACGACCAGAGAGAATTTCATCGCCCATGCCATTTCTAGCTGACACGGAAATCAAGCGCTGTGGCAGCAGATACGTATGATAGTGGATGGGACACTTAGAGAACTCAGTGTGGTGGTGTATCGCAACTGCCAGAAGCTGCAGAAAAGGACTTCCGATGCCAAAACAAATCCATCAGGCTCATTCACTTCACATACCATCACCGGTCAACAAGGTATCAGGAAAATCTTGTTTGGTCACTTGCTGTCCAATGCAGATTGAGCCCAGTTGGATGGAATCAAGCATGTTGAGCACCGAAACAAAACTAACATGGAGCTCCTCACTCAAGGCGCTCGAAACTCCAAGCCAAAACATGTTCAGGGCATAATCCATTTCCAGCTGATATGGCAACCAAGTGCTCTGGCAGCACATATGTGTGAAAGTGGATGTTACACCTGGGGAACAGAGTGTGGTGGTGAAGGGCAACTGCTTGAAGCAGCAGCACAGCTCTTTAAGTGCCAAAACAACTCCACCTGGCTCATGACCTTCACATATCATTAGCTGTCTTGGCAGCTCTCTAGGAAACCCTGTTTGGTCACTTCCGGTCCAATGCAAATGTAGACCAGAGGGAAGTAATGAAGGAGGTTGAACACCCGCACAAAACAAACGGGGAGCTCCTAATTCAAAGTGAACAAAAGTCCACAGCAGACACAAGTTCAGAGCCCAAGCCATTTCCTGCTGCAATGGAAACCAAGTGCTCTGGCAGCACATATGTGGAATATTGGCTGTGACAGAAAGCGAATATAGGTTCATTGTTAAATGGCAACTACCAAACGCAGCAGCACAGCTCTTCCAGTGCCAAAACAACCACAACTAGCTCATGAACTTCACATAAAATCAGCTGTCTTGGCAGCTATCTAGGAAACCCTGCTTGATCACTGTGATCCAAAGACAATTTTGTCCAGTGTAATGGAAAAAAGCAGCTTGGGCACCCACACAAAAATAACATAAAGCTCCTCACTCAAGGCGCTCAAAACTCCACAGCCAAACACATGTTAAGCGCCAAAGCCATTTCCCGCAGCCATGGTAATCAACTGCTCTGGCAGCACATACGTGGAACAATGAGTATGACACCTAAGGAAGGTAGTGTGGTGGTGAAGGGCAACTGCCCGAAGCAGCAGCACAACTCTTCTAGTGCAAAAACAACTCCACCTGGCTCATGAACTTCACGTAACATGAGCTGTCCTGGCAACTCTCTAGGGAACCCTGTTTGGTCACTTGCGGGTCCAATGACCATTTTCCCAAGTGTGATGCAATCAAACAGGTTGAGCACCCAAACAAAACTAACATGTAGCTCCTCACTCAAGGCGCTGAGCAAACCACAGCCAAAGTCAAGTAAAGTGCCCAAAATATTTCCTGCTGTCATGGAAACCAAGTGCTCTGGCACACATATGTCTGAAAATGGATATGACACCAAGGGAAGGTAGTTTGTTGGTTGATGTCAACTGCCCGAAGCAGCAGCACAGCTCTTCCAGTGCCAAAACAACTTCAACTGGCTCATGAACTTCACATACCATCAGCTGTCCTGGCAGCTATCTAGGAAACCCTGTTTCGTCACTTCCGCTTTAATGCCCATTGGGTCCAGTATGATGGAATCAAGCATGTTGAGAACCCAAACGAAACAAACATGGAGCTCCTCACTCAAGGCGCTCAAAATTAAACAGCCAAAGACAAGTTCAGCACCCAAGGCAGTTCCTGTTGCCATGGAAACCAAGTGCTCTGGCAGCGCATATGTGTGTAAGTAGATATGAGACATAAGGAAGGTAGTGTGGTGGTGAATGGCAAATGCTCGAAGCAGCAGCACAGCTCTTCCAGTGCCAAAACAACTCCATCTGGCTCATGAACTTCACATACCGTCAGCTGTCCGGGCAACTATCTAGGAAACCCTGTTTGGTCACTTGCTGTCCAATGCCCATTGAGCCCAGTGTGATTTAAACAAGCAGGATGATCACACACACACAACTAACATGGAGCTGCTTGTTGAAGACACTCAAAACTCCACAGCCAAAGACAAGTTCAGCGCCTAAGCTATTTCCTGCTGCATTGGAAACCAAGTGCTCTGGAAGCACATATGTGTGTAAGTGGATATGACACCTATGGAAAGTAGTGTTGTGGTGAATGGCCACTGCAGAAGCAGCGAAATAAACCTAACATGGAGCTCCTCACTCAAGGCGCTCAAAACTCCACAGCCAAAGACAAGTGCAGCGCCTAAGCCATTTCCCGTTGCCATGGAAACCAAGTGCTCTGGCAGCATATATGTCTCTAAGAGGATATGAAACCTATAGAAGATAGTGTGTTGGAGAATGGCCACGGTGCGAAGCAGAAGTAAAGCTCTTCCAGTTCCAAAACAACTCCACCTGGCTCATCAACTTCACGGTATGTGAAGCTGATGGTATATCAATTGTCCTGAAAGTTATCTAGGAAACTCTCTTTGGTCATTTTCGCTCCAAATGCCCATGGGCCCAGTGTGATTTAAACAAGCAGGATATCACACACACAACTACTAACATGGAGCTGCTCACTCAAGGCACTCAAAACAACACAGCCAAACACAAGTTCAGCGCCAAAGCCATTTCCCATTGCCATGGAAACCAAGTGCTTTGGCAGTACATATTTCTTAAAGTGAATATTACACGTAAGGAAAGTAGTTTGGTGGTGAATGGCCACTGCCCGAAGCAGCAGCACAGCTCTTCCTGTGCCAAAACAACTCCACCTGGCTCACGAACTTCACATACCTCAGCTGTTCTGGCAGCTATCTAGAAAACCCTGTTTGGTCACATCTGCTCCAATGCCCATTGAGCACAGTGTGATGGAATCAAGCATATTACGCATCCAAACAAAACTAACATGGAGCTCCTCACTCGAGGTGCTCAAAACTCCACAAAAAAGACAAGCTCAGCGCTAAAGCCATTTCCCGTTGTCATGGAACCAAGTGTTCTGGCAGCACATATGTGTGTAAGTGGATATGACACCTAAGGAAGGTAGTGTGGTGGTGAATGGCAACTGCTCTAAGCAGCAGCACAGCTCTTCCAGTGCCAAAACAACTCCACCTGGCTCATGAACTTCACATACCATCAGCTGTCCTGGCAGCAATCTAGGAAACCCTGTTTGGTCACTCCCGGTCCAATGCCGTTAAAGACCAATTTCATGGAATCAAGCATGTTGAGCACCCAAACACAACTAACATATAGCTCCTCACTCAAGGCGCTCAAAACTCAACAGCCAAAGACAAGTTCAACGCCCATGCCATTGCCCGTTGCCATGGAAACCAAGTGCTCTGGCAGCACATATGTGGAACAGTGGATGTGACACAGAGAGAACAGAGTGTGTAGGTGAATGGCAACTGCTCGAAGCAGCAGCACAGCTCTTCCAGGGACAAAACAACTCCACCTGGCTCATGAACTTCACATATCATCAGCTGTCCTGGCAGCAATCTAGGAAACCCTATTTGGTCACTTGTGGTCCAATCCCCATTGAGGCCAGTGTGATGGAATCAAGCGGGATGATTACAAACCTACAATGAACATGGAGCTCCTCACTCAAGGCGCTCAAAACTCCACAGCCAAAAACAAGTTCAACGCCTAAGCCATATCCCGTTGCCAAGGAAACCAAGTGCTCTGGCAGCACATTTGTATGGAACACTGAAGGTGACACCAAGGAAATGTATGTTCTCTGATGAACGACAACTGCTCGAAGCAGCAGCACAGCACTGCCAGTGCCAAAACAACTTCACATGGCTCATCAACTTCACATACCATCAGCTGTCCTGGCAGCTATCTAGGAAACCCTGTTTGGTCACGTCCGGTCAAATGCCCATTGGGCTCAGTTTGATGGAATCAAGCAGCTTGAGCACCCAAACAAAACTAACATGGAGCTGCCCACTCAAGGCGCTCAAAATTCCATGGCAAAAGACAGTTTCATCGCCGATTCCATTTCCCGTTGCCATGGAAACCAAGTGCTCTGGCACACATATGTCTGAAAATGTATATGACACCAAGGGAAGGTAGTTTGTTGGTTGATGTCAACTGCCCGAAGCAGCAGCACAGCGCTTCCAGTGCCAAAACCACTCCACCTGGCTCATGAACTTCACATACCATCAGCTGTCCTGGCAGCTATCTAGGAAACAGTGCCTGGTCACTTGCGCTCCAATGCCCATGGGCTGAGGGTGATGGAATCATGCAGCTTGAGCAAAATAAACTAACATGGAGCTGCCCACTCAAGGCACTCAAACCTTCATTGCCAAAGACAGTTTCATCACCCAAACCATTTCCCCGCTGCCATGGAAACCAAGTGCTCGGGCAGCACATATGTGTGTAAGTGGATATGACAGCTATGGAAGGTAGTGTGGTGGTGAATTTCAACTGTCCGAAGCAGCAGCACAGCTCTTCCAGTGCCAAAACAACTCCACCTGGCTCATGAACTTCACATACCATCAGCTGTCCGGGCAGCTATCTAGGAAACCCTGTTTGGTCACTTGTGGTCCAATGCCCATCGAGCACAGTGTGAAGAATTCAACCAGGTTGAGCACCCACAAAAACTAACATGGAGCTCCTCACTCAAAGCGCTCAAAACTCCACAGCCAAAGACAAGTTCAGCGCCAAAGCCATTTCCCGCTGCCATGGAAACCAAGTGCTCTGGCAAAACATATATGGAACAGTGAATGTGACACCAAGATAATTTAGGTTCTCTGATGAATGACAACCGCCCGAAGCAGCAGTACAGCTCTTCCAGTGCCAAAACAACTCCACCTGGCTCATGAACTTCACATATTATCAGCTGTCCTGGCAGCTATCTAGGAAACCCTGTTTGGTCACGTGCAGTCCAAAAGTCCATTGAGCCCAGTGTGATTTAAACAAGCAGGATGAACACACACACACAACTAACATGGAGCTCCTCACTCAAGGCGCTTAAAACTCTACAGCCAAAGACAAGTTAAGCGCCCAAGGCATTTCCCGTTGCCATAGAAACCAAGTGCTCTGGCAGCACATATGTGTGAAAGTGGATATGACAACAAGGGAAGTTAGTTTGTTAGTTGATGTCCACTGCCCAAAGCAGCAGCACAGCTCTACCAGTGGAGAACAATTCCACCTGGCTCATCAACCTCACATACCAGCAGCTGTCCTTGCAGCTATCTAGGAAACTCTGTTTGGTCACTTCCGGTCAAATGCCCATTGGGCTCAGTTTGATGGAATCAAGCATATTGAGCACCCAAACAAAAATAACATGAAGCTGCCCACTCAAGGCGTTCAAAACTCCATTGCCAAAGACAGTTTCATCGCCCAAACCATTTCCCGCTGCATGGAAAGCAAGTGCTCTGGCAGCACATATGTCTGAAAATGGATATGACACCAGGGAAGGTACTTTGGTGGTTAATGCCAACTGCCAGTAGCAGCAATACAACACTTCCTGTGCCAAAACAACTCCACCTGGTTTATCAACTTTACATACCATCAGGTGTCCTGGCAGCTATCTAGAAAACCCTGTTTGATCACTTCTGGTCCAATGCCCATTAAGACTAGTTGGATGGAACCAAGCATTTTGAGCACCCAAACACAACTAACACGTAACTTCTCACTCAACGCCCTAAAACTCCACAGCCAAAGACAAGTTCAGCGCCCAAGCCATTTCCCGTTGCCATGGAAACCAAGTGCTCTGGCAGCACATATGTGTCTAAGTGGATATGACAGCTATGGAAGGTAGTGTGGTGGTGAATTTCAGCTGTCCGAAGCAGCAGCACAGCTCTTCCAGTCCCAAAACAACTCCACCTGGCTCATCAACTTCACATACCATCAGCTGTCCTGACAGCTATCAAGAAACCCTTTTTGGTCATTTGTGGTGCAAATGCCCATGGAGCCCAGTGTGATGGAAACAAGCGGGATGATTACAAACGCACAATTAACTTGGAGCTCCTCACTCAAGGCGCTCAAAACTCCACAGCCAAACACAAGTTTAAAGCCAAAGCCATATCCCACAGACATGCAAACCAAGTGCTCTGGCAGCACATACGTGGAACACTGAATGTGACACACAAGCGAATATAGGTTTTCTGATGAATGACAACTGCTCGAAGCAGCAGCACAGCTCTTCCAGTGCCAAAACTACTCTACCTGGATCATGAACTTCACATACCATCAGCTGTCCTGGCAGCTATCTAGGCAACATTTTTTGATCACTTGCGGTCAAATGCACATTGATCCAAGTGGGATGGAATCAACCAGGTTGAGCACCCACACACAACTAACATGGAGCTCCTCACTCAAGGCGCTGAAAACTTCATAACCAAACACAAGTTCAGTGCCCAAGCTGTAGGAGGACATTGTGACCCTAGAAGGTCAGTGAGCACAGGATTACAGTTGATTGGACAATATTTGTATGATAAACAACTGAATGGGTGTGACTGATTGGATATCCTTTGCATGAGAACTGAATGACTACCTTTTGTATACCTGATGAGATATCATTTGTATAAGAACAGTTGAGTGGAAAGTAATATACAAGAGAAAAGGACTTCAAAACACAGGCATAGAAATAGTTGATGGTTTTGTTGATGAGCTCAATACTTGCTCCCTTATCCTGTATGACCCTCAGTGTATAAAGTCTGATGCCACTAATAAACTACGGCTTTTGACCATCAGTCAGGGTCCATGCTTGTTATTATCGGCTCCGTGCACCAAGTCCATCGCTGCGGGACAGCGACACAAGCCCTTTCCTGTTGCCATAGAAACCAAGTGCTCTGGCAGCACATATGTGTGAAAGTGGATATGACAACAAGGGAAGGTAGTTTGTTAGTTGATGTCCACTGCCCGAAGCAGCAGCACAGCTCTTCCAGTGCCAAAACAACTCCACCTGGCTCATGAACTGCACAAACCATCAGCTGTCCTGGCAGCTATCTAGGAAACACTGTTTGGTCACTTGTGGTCCAATGTCCTTTAAGACCACTGGGATGGAATCAAGCATGTTGAGCACCCAAACAAAACTAACGTGGAGCTCCTCTCTCAAGTCGCTCAAAACTCCACAGCCAAAGACAAGTTCAGCGCCTAAGCCATTTCCCGTTGCCATGGAAACCAAGTGCTCTGGCAGCACATAAGTGGAACAGTGGATGTGACACAGAGAGAACACAGTGTGGTGGTGAAAGGCAACAGCTCGAAGCAGCAGCACAGCTCTTCCAGTGCCAAAACAACTCCACCTGGCTCATCAACTTCACATACAATCAGCTGTCCTGACAGCTATCTAGGAAACCCTATTTGGTCACCTCTGGTACAATGCCCATCGAGCCCAGTGTGATGGAATCAAAAAGGTTGAGCACTCAAACACAACTAACATGGAGCTCCCCACTCAAGGCGATCAAAACTCCACAGCAAAAGACAAGTTAATCGCCCAAGCCATTTCCCGATCCGGTGGAAACCAAGTGCTCTGGCAGCACATATGTCTGTAAGTGGATATGACACCTAGGGAAATTAGTGTGGTGGTTAATGGCAACTGCCCGAAGCAGTAGCACAGCTCTTCCAATGCCCAAACAACTCCATCTGGCTCATCAACTTCACATACCATCAGGTGTCCTGGCAGCTATCTAGCACAGCCTGTTTGGACACATCCGCTCAAATGCCCATTGAGCCCAGTGTAATGCAATCAAGCATATTGAGCACCCAAAGACAACTACCATGGAGCTCATCACTCAAGGCGTTCAAAACTCCACAGCCAAAGACAAAATCAGGGTCAAAGCCATTTCCCGTTGCCAGGGGAACCAAGTGCTCTGGCAGCACATATGTGTGAAAGTGGATATGACACCTAGGCAAGGTAGTGTGGTGGTGAATGGCAACTGCCCAAAGCAGCAACACAGCTCTTCCAGTGCCAAAACAACTCTACCTGGATCATGAACTTCACATACCATCAGCTGTCCAGGCAGCTATCTAGAACAAACTGTTTGGTCACTTGAGGTTCAAAGCCCTTTAAGACTAGTGGGATGGAATCAAGCATGTTGAGCACCCACACACAACTAACATGTAGCTCCCCACTCAAAGCGCTCAAATCTCCACAGGAAAAGACAGGCTCAGCCCCTAAGCCATTTCCCGCTGCCATGGAAACCAAGTGCTCTGGCAGCACATATGTGTGTAAGTATATATGACAGCTATGGAAGGTAGTGTGGTGGTGAATGACAACTGCTCAAAGCAGCAACACAGCTCTTCCAGTGCCAAAACAACTCCACCTGGATCATGAGCTTCACATACCATCAGCTGTCCTGGCAGCTATTTGGGAAAACTGTTTGGTCACTTCTGGTCCAATGCCCTTTAAGACCAGTGGGATGAAAAAGAGCATGTTGAGCACCCAAACACAACTAACATGTAGCTCCTCATTCGAGGCGCTCAAAACTCCACAGCCAAAGACAAGTTCAGCCCCCAAGCCATTTCCCATTGCCATGGACACCAAGTGCTCTGTCAGCACATATGTGGAACAGTGGATGTGACACATAGAGAACACAGTGTGGTGGTGAATGGAAACTGCTCGAAGCAGCAACATAGCTCTTCCAGTGCCAAAACAACTCCACCTGGCTCATGAACTTCACATACCATCAGCTGTGATGGCAGCTATCTAGGAAACAGTGCCTGGTCACTTGCTGTCCAATGCCCTTTAAGACTAGTGTGATGGAATCAAGCATATTGAGCACGCACTCAAAACTAACATGGAGCTGCTTCATTCAATGTGCTCGAAATTCCACAGCCAAGGACATTTTTAGCGCCCAAGCCACTTCCCATTGGCATGGAAACCAAGTGCTATGGCAGCATATATTTGTGGAAGAGTGGATATGCCCCCTTAAGGAAGGTAGTGTGGTGGTGAATTTCAACTCTCCGAGGCAGACGCAGAGCTCTTCCAGTGCCAAAACAACTCCACCTGGCTCATCAACTTCACATACCATCAGCTGTTCAGGCAGCTATCTAGAACAAACTGTTTGGTCACTTCCACTCCAAATGCCGACGGAGCCCAGTGTGATGGAATCAAGCATGTTGAGCACCCAAACAAAACTAACATGTAGCTCCCCACTCAAGGCGCTCAAAACTCCACAGGAAAAGACAAGTTCAGTGCCCAAGCCATATCCCGTTGCCATGGAAACCAAGTGCTCTGACAGCACATATGTGTGAAAGTGGATATGACAGCCAGGGAAGGTATTGTGGTGGGGAATGGCAATGACCGAAGCAGCAGCACAGCTCTTCCAATGCCCAAACAACTCCACCTGGCTCATCAACTTCACATACTATCAGGTGTACTGGCAGCTACCTAGGAAGCCCTGTTTGGTCACTTCTGGTCAAATGATCATTGGGCTCAATGTGATAGAATCAAGCATATTGAGCACCCAAACAAAACTAACATGGAGCTGCCCGCTCAAGGTGCTCAAAACTCCACAGCCAAAGACAAGTTCAACGCCCAAGCCATTGCCCTCTGCCATGGAAACCAAGTGCTCTGGCAGCACGTATGGGGAACACTGAATGTGACACATGGAGAACACAGTGTGGTGGTGAATGGCAACTGCTCGACGCAGCAGCACAGCTCTTCCAGTGCCAAAACAACTCCACCTGGCTCATCAACTTCACATACCATCAGCTGTCCTGACAGCTATCCAGGAAACACTGTTTGGTCACTTGTGGCCCAATGCCCATGGAGCGCAGTGTGATGGAATCAAGCATGTTGAGCACCCACAAAAAACTAACATGGAGCTCCTCACTCAAAGCGCTCAAAACTCCACAGCCAAAGACAAGTTCAGCTCCCAAGTCATTTCGCGTTGCCATGGAAACCAAGAGCTCTGGCTGCACATATGTGTGAAAGTGGATATGACAACAAGGGAAGGTAGTTTGTTAGTTGATGTCCACTGCCCGAAGCAGCAGCACAGCTCTACCAGTGGCAAACAATTCCACCTGGCTCATGAACTGCACAAACCATCAGCTGTCCTGGCAGCTATCTAGGAAACACTGTTTGGTCACTTGCGGTCCAATGTCCTTTAAGACCACTGGGATGGAATCAAGCATGTTGAGCACCCAAACAAAACTAACGTGGAGCTCCTCTCTCAAGTCGCTCAAAACTCCACAGCCAAAGACAAGTTCAGCGCCTAAGCCATTTCCCGTTGCCATGGAAACCAAGTGCTCTGGCAGCACATAAGTGGAACAGTGGATGTGACACAGAGAGAACACAGTGTGGTGGTGAAAGGCAACAGCTCGAAGCAGCAGCATAGCTCTTCCAGTGCCAAAACAACTCCACCTGGCTCATCAACTTCACATACAATCAGCTGTCCTGACAGCTATCTAGGAAACCCTATTTGGTCACCTCCGGTACAATGCCCATTGAGCCCAGTGTGATGGAATCAAACAGGTTGAGCACTCAAACACAACTAACATGGAGCTCCCCACTCAAGGCGATCAAAACTCCACAGCAAAAGACAAGTTCAGCGCCCAAGCCATTTCCCGATCCGGTGGAAACCAAGTGCTCTGGCAGCACATATGTCTGTAAGTGGATATGACACCTAGGGAAATTAGTGTGGTGGTTAATGGCAACTGCCCGAAGCAGTAGCACAGCTCTTCCAATGCCCAAACAACTCCATCTGGCTCATCAACTTCACATACCATCAGGTGTCCTGGCAGCTATCTAGCACACCCTGTTTGGACACATCCGCTCAAATGCCCATTGAGCCCAGTGTAATGCAATCAAGCATATTGAGCACCCAAAGACAACTACCATGGAGCTCATCACTCAAGGCGTTCAAAACTCCACAGCCAAAGACAAAATCAGCGTCAAAGCCATTTCCCGTTGCCAGGGGAACCAAGTGCTCTGGCAGCACATATGTGTGAAAGTGGATATGACACCTAGGCAAGGTAGTGTGGTGGTGAATGGCAACTGCCCAAAGCAGCAACACAGCTCTTCCAGTGCCAAAACAACTCTACCTGGATCATGAACTTCACATACCATCAGCTGTCCAGGCAGCTATCTAGAACAAACTGTTTGGTCACTTGAGGTTCAATGCCCTTTAAGACTAGTGGGATGGAATCAAGCATGTTGAGCACCCACACACAACTAACATGTAGCTCCCCACTCAAAGCGCTCAAATCTCCACAGGAAAAGACAGGCTCAGCCCCTAAGCCATTTCCCGCTGCCATGGAAACCAAGTGCTCTGGCAGCACATATGTGTGAAACTGGATATGCCCACTTAAAGAAGGTAGTGTGGTGGTGATTGGCAACTGTCCAAAGCAGCAGCACAGCTCTTCCAGTGCCAAAACAACTCCACCTGGCTCATCATTTTCAAAAACCATCAGCTGTCCTGACAGCTATCAAGAAACCCTGTTTGGTCACTTTCGGTCCAAATGCCCGCGTGCCCAGTGTGATGGAAACAAGCGGGATGATTACAAACACACAACTGACATGGAACTGCTCACTCAAGGCGCTCAAAACTAAACAGCCAAAGACAGTTTCATCGCCCAAACCATTTCCGGTTGCCATGGAAACCAAGTGCTCTGGCAGCACATATGTGTCTAAGTGGATTTGACACCTAGGGATGGTAGTGTGGTGGTGAAAGGCCACTGCTCAAAGCAGCGGCACAGCTCTTCCCGTGACAAAACAACTCCACCTGGCTCATGAAGTTCACATACCATCAGCTGTCCTGGCAGCTATCTAGGAAACCCTGTTTCGTCACTTCCGCTCCAAATGCTTATGGAGCCGAGTGTGATGGAATCAAGCATGTTGAGCACCCACACAAAGCTAACATGTAGATCCTCACTCAAGGCGCTGAAAACTCCAAAGCCAAAGACAAGTTCAGCGCCCAAGCCATTTCCTGCAGCCACGGAAACCAAGTGCTCTGGCAGCACATATGTCTCTAAGTGGATATGACACCTAGGGAAAGTAGTGTGGTGGTTAATGGCAACTGCCCGAAGCAGCAACACAGCTCTTCCAGTGCCAAAACAACTCCACCAAGCTCATCAACGTCACATACCATCAGCTGTCCTGGCAGCTATCTAGGAAACCCTGTTTGGTCACTTCCGGTCCAATACCCATTGAGCCTAATGTAATGCAAACAAGCATATAGAGCACCCAAAGACAACTACCATGGAGATCCTCACTTAAGGTGCTCAAAACTCCAAAGCCAAAGACAAGTTCAGCGCCCAAGCCATTTCCCGTTGCTATAGAAACCAAGTGCTCTGGCAGCACATATGTGTGTAAGTATATATGACAGCTATGGAAGGTAGTGTGGTGGTGAATGACAACTGCTCGAAGCAGCAACACAGCTCTTCCAGTGCCAAAACAACTCCACCTGGATCATGAGCTTCACATACCATCAGCTGTCCTGGCAGCTATTTGGGAAAACTGTTTGGTCACTTCTGGTCCAATGCCCTTTAAGACCAGTGGGATGAAAAAGAGCATGTTGAGCACCCAAACACAACTAACATGTAGCTCCTCATTCGAGGCGCTCAAAACTCCACAGCCAAAGACAAGTTCAGCCCCCAAGCCATTTCCCATTGCCATGGACACCAAGTGCTCTGTCAGCACATATGTGGAACAGTGGATGTGACACATAGAGAACACAGTGTGGTGGTGAATGGAAACTGCTCGAAGCAGCAACAAAGCTCTTCCAGTGCCAAAACAACTCCACCTGGCTCATGAACTTCACATACCATCAGCTGTGATGGCAGCTATCTAGGAAACAGTGCCTGGTCACTTGCTGTCCAATGCCCTTTAAGACTAGTGTGATGGAATCAAGCATATTGAGCACGCACTCAAAACTAACATGGAGCTGCTTCACTCAATGTGCTCGAACTTCCACAGCCAAGGACATTTTTAGCGCCCAAGCCACTTCCCATTGGCATGGAAACCAAGTGCTATGGCAGCATATATTTGTGGAAGAGTGGATATGCCCCCTTAAGGAAGGTAGTGTGGTGGTGAATTTCAACTCTCCGAGGCAGACGCAGAGCTCTTCCAGTGCCAAAACAACTCCACCTGGCTCATCAACTTCACATACCATCAGCTGTTCAGGCAGCTATCTAGAACAAACTGTTTGGTCACTTCCACTCCAAATGCCGACGGAGCCCAGTGTGATGGAATCAAGCATGTTGAGCACCCAAACAAAACTAACATGTAGCTCCCCACTCAAGGCGCTCAAAACTCCACAGGAAAAGACAAGTTCAGTGCCCAAGCCATATCCCGTTGCCATGGAAACCAAGTGCTCTGACAGCACATATGTGTGAAAGTGGATATGACAGCCAGGGAAGGTATTGTGGTGGGGAATGGCAATGACCGAAGCAGCAGCACAGCTCTTCCAATGCCCAAACAACTCCACCTGGCTCATCAACTTCACATACTATCAGGTGTACTGGCAGCTACCTAGGAAGCCCTGTTTGGTCACTCTGGTCAAATGATCATTGGGCTCAATGTGATAGAATCAAGCATATTGAGCACCCAAACAAAACTAACATGGAGCTGCCCGCTCAAGGTGCTCAAAACTCCACAGCCAAAGACAAGTTCAACGCCCAAGCCATTGCCCTCTGCCATGGAAACCAAGTGCTCTGGCAGCACGTATGGGGAACACTGAATGTGACACATGGAGAACACAGTGTGGTGGTGAATGGCAACTGCTCGACGCAGCAGCACAGCTCTTCCAGTGCCAAAACAACTCCACCTGGCTCATCAACTTCACATACCATCAGCTGTCCTGACAGCTATCCAGGAAACACTGTTTGGTCACTTGTGGCCCAATGCCCATGGAGCGCAGTGTGATGGAATCAAGCATGTTGAGCACCCACAAAAAACTAACATGGAGCTCCTCACTCAAAGCGCTCAAAACTCCACAGCCAAAGACAAGTTCAGCTCCCAAGTCATTTCGCGTTGCCATGGATACCAAGAGCTCTGGCTGCACATATGTGTGAAAGTGGATATGACAACAAGGGAAGGTAGTTTGTTAGTTGATGTCCACTGCCCGAAGCAACAGCACAGCTCTACCAGTGGCAAACAATTCCACCCGGCTCATGAACTGCACAAACCATCAGCTGTCCTGGCAGCTATCTAGGAAACACTGTTTGGTCACTTGTGGTCCAATGTCCTTTAAGACCACTGGGATGGAATCAAGCATGTTGAGCACCCAAACAAAACTAACGTGGAGCTCCTCTCTCAAGTCGCTCAAAACTCCACAGCCAAAGACAAGTTCAGCGCCTAAGCCATTTCCCGTTGCCATGGAAACCAAGTGCTCTGGCAGCACATAAGTGGAACAGTGGATGTGACACAGAGAGAACACAGTGTGGTGGTGAAAGGCAACAGCTCGAAGCAGCAGCACAGCTCTTCCAGTGCCAAAACAACTCCACTTGGCTCATCAACTTCACATACAATCAGCTGTCCTGACAGCTATCTAGGAAACCCTATTTGGTCACCTCCGGTACAATGCCCATTGAGCCCAGTGTGATGGAATCAAACAGGTTGAGCACTCAAACACAACTAACATGGAGCTCCCCACTCAAGGCGATCAAAACTCCACAGCAAAAGACAAGTTCAGCGCCCAAGCCATTTCCCGATCCGGTGGAAACCAAGTGCTCTGGCAGCACATATGTCTGTAAGTGGATATGACACCTAGGGAAATTAGTGTGGTGGTTAATGGCAACTGCCCGAAGCAGTAGCACAGCTCTTCCAATGCCCAAACAACTCCATCTGGCTCATCAACTTCACATACCATCAGGTGTCCTGGCAGCTATCTAGCACACCCTGTTTGGACACATCCACTCAAATGCCCATTGAGCCCAGTGTAATGCAATCAAGCATATTGAGCACCCAAAGACAACTACCATGGAGCTCATCACTCAAGGCGTTCAAAACTCCACAGCCAAAGACAAAATCAGCGTCAAAGCCATTTCCCGTTGCCAGGGGAACCAAGTGCTCTGGCAGCACATATGTGTGAAAGTGGATATGACACCTAGGCAAGGTAGTGTGGTGGTGAATGGCAACTGCCCAAAGCAGCAACACAGCTCTTCCAGTGCCAAAACAACTCTACCTGGATCATGAACTTCACATACCATCAGCTGTCCAGGCAGCTATCTAGAACAAACTGTTTGGTCACTTGAGGTTCAATGCCCTTTAAGACTAGTGGGATGGAATCAAGCATGTTGAGCACCCACACACAACTAACATGTAGCTCCCCACTCAAAGCGCTCAAATCTCCACAGGAAAAGACAGGCTCAGCCCCTAAGCCATTTCCCGCTGCCATGGAAACCAAGTGCTCTGGCAGCACATATGTGTGAAACTGGATATGCCCACTTAAAGAAGGTAGTGTGGTGGTGATTGGCAACTGTCCAAAGCAGCAGCACAGCTCTTCCAGTGCCAAAACAACTCCACCTGGCTCATCATTTTCAAAAACCATCAGCTGTCCTGACAGCTATCAAGAAACCCTGTTTGGTCACTTTCGGTCGAAATGCCCGCGTGCCCAGTGTGATGGAAACAAGCGGGATGATTACAAACACACAACTGACATGGAACTGCTCACTCAAGGCGCTCAAAACTAAACAGCCAAAGACAGTTTCATCGCCCAAACCATTTCCGGTTGCCATGGAAACCAAGTGCTCTGGCAGCACATATGTGTCTAAGTGGATTTGACACCTAGGGATGGTAGTGTGGTGGTGAAAGGCCACTGCTCAAAGCAGCGGCACAGCTCTTCCCGTGACAAAACAACTCCACCTGGCTCATGAAGTTCACATACCATCAGCTGTCCTGGCAGCTATCTAGGAAACCCTGTTTCGTCACTTCCGCTCCAAATGCTTATGGAGCCGAGTGTGATGGAATCAAGCATGTTGAGCACCCACACAAAGCTAACATGTAGATCCTCACTCAAGGCGCTGAAAACTCCAAAGCCAAAGACAAGTTCAGCGCCCAAGCCATTTCCTGCAGCCACGGAAACCAAGTGCTCTGGCAGCACATATGTCTCTAAGTGGATATGACACCTAGGGAAAGTAGTGTGGTGGTTAATGGCAACTGCCCGAAGCAGCAACACAGCTCTTCCAGTGCCAAAACAACTCCACCAAGCTCATCAACGTCACATACCATCAGCTGTCCTGGCAGCTATCTAGGAAACCCTGTTTGGTCACTTCCGGTCCAATACCCATTGAGCCTAATGTAATGCAAACAAGCATATAGAGCACCCAAAGACAACTACCATGGAGATCCTCACTTAAGGTGCTCAAAACTCCAAAGCCAAAGACAAGTTCAGCGCCCAAGCCATTTCCCGTTGCTATAGAAACCAAGTGCTCTGGCAGCACATATGTGTGTAAGTATATATGACAGCTATGGAAGGTAGTGTGGTGGTGAATGACAACTGCTCGAAGCAGCAACACAGCTCTTCCAGTGCCAAAACAACTCCACCTGGATCATGAGCTTCACATACCATCAGCTGTCCTGGCAGCTATTTGGGAAAACTGTTTGGTCACTTCTGGTCCAATGCCCTTTAAGACCAGTGGGATGAAAAAGAGCATGTTGAGCACCCAAACACAACTAACATGTAGCTCCTCATTCGAGGCGCTCAAAACTCCACAGCCAAAGACAAGTTCAGCCCCCAAGCCATTTCCCATTGCCATGGACACCAAGTGCTCTGTCAGCACATATGTGGAACAGTGGATGTGACACATAGAGAACACAGTGTGGTGGTGAATGGAAACTGCTCGAAGCAGCAACAAAGCTCTTCCAGTGCCAAAACAACTCCACCTGGCTCATGAACTTCACATACCATCAGCTGTGATGGCAGCTATCTAGGAAACAGTGCCTGGTCACTTGCTGTCCAATGCCCTTTAAGACTAGTGTGATGGAATCAAGCATATTGAGCACGCACTCAAAACTAACATGGAGCTGCTTCACTCAATGTGCTCGAACTTCCACAGCCAAGGACATTTTTAGCGCCCAAGCCACTTCCCATTGGCATGGAAACCAAGTGCTATGGCAGCATATATTTGTGGAAGAGTGGATATGCCCCCTTAAGGAAGGTAGTGTGGTGGTGAATTTCAACTCTCCGAGGCAGACGCAGAGCTCTTCCAGTGCCAAAACAACTCCACCTGGCTCATCAACTTCACATACCATCAGTTGTTCAGGCAGCTATCTAGAACAAACTGTTTGGTCACTTCCACTCCAAATGCCGACGGAGCCCAGTGTGATGGAATCAAGCATGTTGAGCACCCAAACAAAACTAACATGTAGCTCCCCACTCAAGGCGCTCAAAACTCCACAGGAAAAGACAAGTTCAGTGCCCAAGCCATATCCCGTTGCCATGGAAACCAAGTGCTCTGACAGCACATATGTGTGAAAGTGGATATGACAGCCAGGGAAGGTATTGTGGTGGGGAATGGCAATGACCGAAGCAGCAGCACAATTCTTCCAGTGCCAAAACAACTCCACCTGGCTCATCAACTTCACATACTATCAGGTGTACTGGCAGCTACCTAGGAAGCCCTGTTTGGTCACTCTGGTCAAATGATCATTGGGCTCAATGTGATAGAATCAAGCATATTGAGCACCCAAACAAAACTAACATGGAGCTGCCTGCTCAAGGTGCTCAAAACTCCACAGCCAAAGACAAGTTCAACGCCCAAGCCATTGCCCTCTGCCATGGAAACCAAGTGCTCTGGCAGCACGTATGGGGAACACTGAATGTGACACATGGAGAACACAGTGTGGTGGTGAATGGCAACTGCTCGACGCAGCAGCACAGCTCTTCCAGTGCCAAAACAACTCCACCTGGCTCATCAACTTCACATACCATCAGCTGTCCTGACAGCTATCCAGGAAACACTGTTTGGTCACTTGTGGCCCAATGCCCATGGAGCGCAGTGTGATGGAATCAAGCATGTTGAGCACCCACAAAAAACTAACATGGAGCTCCTCACTCAAAGCGCTCAAAACTCCACAGCCAAAGACAAGTTCAGCTCCCAAGTCATTTCGCGTTGCCATGGAAACCAAGAGCTCTGGCTGCACATATGTGTGAAAGTGGATATGACAACAAGGGAAGGTAGTTTGTTAGTTGATGTCCACTGCCCGAAGCAGCAGCACAGCTCTACCAGTGGCAAACAATTCCACCTGGCTCATGAACTGCACAAACCATCAGCTGTCCTGGCAGCTATCTAGGAAACACTGTTTGGTCACTTGTGGTCCAATGTGCTTTAAGACCACTGGGATGGAATCAAGCATGTTGAGCACCCAAACAAAACTAACGTGGAGCTCCTCTCTCAAGTCGCTCAAAACTCCACAGCCAAAGACAAGTTCAGCGCCTAAGCCATTTCCCGTTGCCATGGAAACCAAGTGCTCTGGCAGCACATAAGTGGAACAGTGGATGTGACACAGAGAGAACACAGTGTGGTGGTGAAAGGCAACAGCTCGAAGCAGCAGCACAGCTCTTCCAGTGCCAAAACAACTTCACTTGGCTCATCAACTTCACATACAATCAGCTGTCCTGACAGCTATCTAGGAAACCCTATTTGGTCACCTCCGGTACAATGCCCATTGAGCCCAGTGTGATGGAATCAAACAGGTTGAGCACTCAAACACAACTAACATGGAGCTCCCCACTCAAGGCGATCAAAACTCCACAGCAAAAGACAAGTTAATCGCCCAAGCCATTTCCCGATCCGGTGGAAACCAAGTGCTCTGGCAGCACATATGTCTGTAAGTGGATATGACACCTAGGGAAATTAGTGTGGTGGTTAATGGCAACTGCCCGAAGCAGTAGCACAGCTCTTCCAATGCCCAAACAACTCCATCTGGCTCATCAACTTCACATACCATCAGGTGTCCTGGCAGCTATCTAGCACAGCCTGTTTGGACACATCCGCTCAAATGCCCATTGAGCCCAGTGTAATGCAATCAAGCATATTGAGCACCCAAAGACAACTACCATGGAGCTCATCACTCAAGGCGTTCAAAACTCCACAGCCAAAGACAAAATCAGCGTCAAAGCCATTTCCCGTTGCCAGGGGAACCAAGTGCTCTGGCAGCACATATGTGTGAAAGTGGATATGACACCTAGGCAAGGTAGTGTGGTGGTGAATGGCAACTGCCCAAAGCAGCAACACAGCTCTTCCAGTGCCAAAACAACTCTACCTGGATCATGAACTTCACATACCATCAGCTGTCCAGGCAGCTATCTAGAACAAACTGTTTGGTCACTTGAGGTTCAATGCCCTTTAAGACTAGTGGGATGGAATCAAGCATGTTGAGCACCCACACACAACTAACATGTAGCTCCCCACTCAAAGCGCTCAAATCTCCACAGGAAAAGACAGGCTCAGCCCCTAAGCCATTTCCCGCTGCCATGGAAACCAAGTGCTCTGGCAGCACATATGTGTGAAACTGGATATGCCCACTTAAAGAAGGTAGTGTGGTGGTGATTGGCAACTGTCCAAAGCAGCAGCACAGCTCTTCCAGTGCCAAAACAACTCCACCTGGCTCATCATTTTCAAAAACCATCAGCTGTCCTGACAGCTATCAAGAAACCCTGTTTGGTCACTTTCGGTCGAAATGCCCGCGTGCCCAGTGTGATGGAAACAAGCGGGATGATTACAAACACACAACTGACATGGAACTGCTCACTCAAGGCGCTCAAAACTAAACAGCCAAAGACAGTTTCATCGCCCAAACCATTTCCGGTTGCCATGGAAACCAAGTGCTCTGGCAGCACATATGTGTCTAAGTGGATTTGACACCTAGGGATGGTAGTGTGGTGGTGAAAGGCCACTGCTCAAAGCAGCGGCACAGCTCTTCCCGTGACAAAACAACTCCACCTGGCTCATGAAGTTCACATACCATCAGCTGTCCTGGCAGCTATCTAGGAAACCCTGTTTCGTCACTTCCGCTCCAAATGCTTATGGAGCCGAGTGTGATGGAATCAAGCATGTTGAGCACCCACACAAAGCTAACATGTAGATCCTCACTCAAGGCGCTGAAAACTCCAAAGCCAAAGACAAGTTCAGCGCCCAAGCCATTTCCTGCAGCCACGGAAACCAAGTGCTCTGGCAGCACATATGTCTCTAAGTGGATATGACACCTAGGGAAAGTAGTGTGGTGGTTAATGGCAACTGCCCGAAGCAGCAACACAGCTCTTCCAGTGCCAAAACAACTCCACCAAGCTCATCAACGTCACATACCATCAGCTGTCCTGGCAGCTATCTAGGAAACCCTGTTTGGTCACTTCCGGTCCAATACCCATTGAGCCTAATGTAATGCAAACAAGCATATAGAGCACCCAAAGACAACTACCATGGAGATCCTCACTTAAGGTGCTCAAAACTCCAAAGCCAAAGACAAGTTCAGCGCCCAAGCCATTTCCCGTTGCTATAGAAACCAAGTGCTCTGGCAGCACATATGTGTGTAAGTATATATGACAGCTATGGAAGGTAGTGTGGTGGTGAATGACAACTGCTCGAAGCAGCAACACAGCTCTTCCAGTGCCAAAACAACTCCACCTGGATCATGAGCTTCACATACCATCAGCTGTCCTGGCAGCTATTTGGGAAAACTGTTTGGTCACTTCTGGTCCAATGCCCTTTAAGACCAGTGGGATGAAAAAGAGCATGTTGAGCACCCAAACACAACTAACATGTAGCTCCTCATTCGAGGCGCTCAAAACTCCACAGCCAAAGAGAAGTTCAGCCCCCAAGCCATTTCCCATTGCCATGGACACCAAGTGCTCTGTCAGCACATATGTGGAACAGTGGATGTGACACATAGAGAACACAGTGTGGTGGTGAATGGAAACTGCTCGAAGCAGCAACAAAGCTCTTCCAGTGCCAAAACAACTCCACCTGGCTCATGAACTTCACATACCATCAGCTGTGATGGCAGCTATCTAGGAAACAGTGCCTGGTCACTTGCTGTCCAATGCCCTTTAAGACTAGTGTGATGGAATCAAGCATATTGAGCACGCACTCAAAACTAACATGGAGCTGCTTCACTCAATGTGCTCGAAATTCCACAGCCAAGGACATTTTTAGCGCCCAAGCCACTTCCCATTGGCATGGAAACCAAGTGCTATGGCAGCATATATTTGTGGAAGAGTGGATATGCCCCCTTAAGGAAGGTAGTGTGGTGGTGAATTTCAACTCTCCGAGGCAGACGCAGAGCTCTTCCAGTGCCAAAACAACTCCACCTGGCTCATCAACTTCACATACCATCAGCTGTTCAGGCAGCTATCTAGAACAAACTGTTTGGTCACTTCCACTCCAAATGCCGACGGAGCCCAGTGTGATGGAATCAAGCATGTTGAGCACCCAAACAAAACTAACATGTAGCTCCCCACTCAAGGCGCTCAAAACTCCACAGGAAAAGACAAGTTCAGTGCCCAAGCCATATCCCGTTGCCATGGAAACCAAGTGCTCTGACAGCACATATGTGTGAAAGTGGATATGACAGCCAGGGAAGGTATTGTGGTGGGGAATGGCAATGACCGAAGCAGCAGCACAATTCTTCCAGTGCCAAAACAACTCCACCTGGCTCATCAACTTCACATACTATCAGGTGTACTGGCAGCTATCTAGGAAACCCTGTTTGGTCACTTCTGGTCAAATGATCATTGGGCTCAATGTGATAGAATCAAGCATATTGAGCACCCAAACAAAACTAACGTGGAGCTGCCCGCTCAAGGTGCTCAAAACTCCACAGCCAAAGACAAGTTCAACGCCCAAGCCATTGCCCTCTGCCATGGAAACCAAGAGCTCTGGCTGCACATATGTGTGAAAGTGGATATGACAACAAGGGAAGGTAGTTTGTTAGTTGATGTCCACTGCCCAAAGCAGCAGCACAGCTCTTCCAGTGCCAAAACAACTCCATCTGGCTCATCAACTTCACATACCATCAGCTGTCCTGACAGCTATCTAGGAAACCTGTTTGGTCACTTGCGCTGCAAAGAACTTTAAGATCAGTTTGATGGAGTCAAGCATGTTGAGCACCCAAACACAACTAATATGTAGCTCACCACTCAAGGTGCTCAAAACTCCACAGCCAAAGACAAGCTTAGCCCCAAAGCCATTTCCCGTTGCCATGGCACCGAAGTGCTCTGGCAGCACATATGTGTGAAAGTGGATATGCCCCCATAAGGAAGGTAGTGTGGTGGTTAATGGCAACTGCCCGAAGCAGCAGCACAGCGCTTCCAGGGCCAAAACAACTCCACCTGGCTCAGGAACTTCACATACAATCAGTTGTCCTAGCACCGATCTAGGAAACCATATTTGGTCACTTGTGGTCCAATGCCCATGGAGCCCAGTGTGATTTAATCACGCATATTGAGCACACACACAAAGCTAACATGTATCTCTTCATTCAAGGCGCTCAAAAGTCCACAGCCAAAGACAACTTCAGCGCCCAAGCCATTTCCCGTTGCCATGGAAACCAAGTGCTCTGGCAGCACATATATCTTAAAGTGGATATGACACCTAGGAAAAGTAGTGTGGTGGTGAATGGCAACTGCTCGAAGCAGCAGCACAGCTCTTCCCAAGCCAAAACAACTCCACCTGCCTCCTAAAATTCACATACCATCAGCTGTCCTGCGAGCTATCTAGGAAACGCTGTTTGGTCACAGGTGGCCCAATGCCCATTGGACTCAGTTTGATGGAATCAAGCAGCTTGAGCACCCACACAAAGCTAACATGTAGCTCCTCACTTAAGGCGCTCAAAACACCACAGACAAAGACAAGTTCAGAGCCCAAGCCATTTCCCGTTGCCATGGTAACCAACTGTTGTGGCAACACATATGTGTGTAAGTGGATATCCCGTCATAAAGAAGGTGGTGTGGTGGTGAATGGCAACTGTCCGAGGAAGCAGAACAGCTCTTCCAGTGCCAAAACAACTCCACCTGGCTCACGAACTTCACATACCATCAGCTGTCCTGGCAGCTAACTAGGAAACCCTGTTTGGTCACTTGCGGTCCAAAGCCCTTTGAGATCAGTGGGATGGAAACAATCATGTTGAGCACCCAAACACAACTAACATGTAACTCCTCACTCAAGGCGCTCAAAACTCCACAGCTAAAGACAAGTTTAGCCCCTAAGCCATTTCCCGCTGCCATGGAAACCAAGTGCTCTGGCAGCACATATGTGGAACAGTGGATGTGACACATAGAGAACAGAGGGTGGTGGTGAATTTCAACTATCCGAATCAGCAGCACAGCTCTCCCAGTGCCAAAACAACTCCACCTGGCTCATCAAATTCACATACCATCAGCTGTCGCATCAGCTATCTAGGAAACCCTGTTTGATCACTTGTGCTCAAATCCCCATTGGGCTCAGTATGATGGAATCAAGCAGCTTCAGCACCGAAGAACAACTAACATGAGCTCCTCACTCGAGGCCTTCAAAACTCCACAGCCAAAGACAGATCTTCACAATAACTATTTCCCTCTGCCATGGAAACCAAGTGCTCTGGCAGCACATATGTGTATCAGTAGATATGAGAGCTATGGAGGTAGTGTGGTGGTGAATGGAATCTGCCCAAAGCAGCAGCACAGCTCTTCCAGTGAAAAAACAGCTCCACCTGCCTCATGAACTTCACATACCTTCAGCTGTCCTGGCAACTATCTAGGAAACCCTGTTTGGTCACTTGTGGTCCAATGCCCTTTGAGATCAGTGTGATGGGATCAAGCATATTGAGCACCCATACAAAACTAACAAGGACATCCTCACTCAAGGCGCTCAAATCTCCACAAACACAAGTTTAGCACCCAAGTCATTTCCCATTGCCATGGAAACCAAGTGCTCTGGCAGCACAGATGTGTGGAACAGTGGATATGACCCTTAAGGAAGGTAGTGTGCTGGTGAATATCAACTGGCCGAGGAAGACGCACAGCTCTCCCAGTGGCAAAACAACTCCACCTGATCATGAATTTCACATACCATCAGTTGTCCTGGCAGCTATCTAGGAAGCCCTGTTTGGTCACTTGCGTTTCAATGCCCATGGAGACCGGTAGGATGGAATCAACCAGGTAGAAAACCCACACAAAACAAACATGGAGCTCCACACTGAAGGCGCACAAAACCTCATAGCCAAAGACAAGTTCAGCGCCCAAGCCATTTCCCGTTGCCATGGAAACCAAGTGCTCTGGCAGCACATATGTGGAACAGTGGAAGTAACACATAAAGAACACAGTGTGGTGGTGAATGGCAACTGCTCGAAGTAGCAGCACACCTCTTCCAGTGCCAAAACAACTCCATCTGGCTCATGAACTTCACATAACATCTGCTGTCCTGGCAGCTATCTAGGAAACCCTGTTTGGTCACTTGCGTTTCAATGCCCATTGAGACCGGTAGGATGGAATCAACCAGGTAGAAAACCCACACAAAACAAACATGGAGCTCCACACTCAAGGTGCACAAAACCTCATAGCCAAAGACAAGTTCAGCGCCCAAGACATTTCCCGTTGCCAAGGAAACCAAGTGCTCTGGCAGCACATATGTGGAACAGTGGATGTAACAAATAGAGAACAGAGTGTGGTTGGGACTTTCAACTGCTCGAAGCTGCAACAGCAATTCCAGTGCCAAAACAACTCGACTTGGCTCATGAACTTCACATACCATCAGCTGTCCTGGCTGCTATCTAGGAAACCCTATTTGGTCACTTCTGGTCCAATGCCTATTGAGCCTAGTGGGATGGAATCAACCAGGTTGAGAACCCACACAAAACTACCATGGAGCTCCTCACTCAAGGCGCTCAAATCTCCACAGCCAAAGACAAGTTCAGCGCCAAAGCCATTTCCTGTTGCCATGGAAACCAAGTGTTCTGGCAGAACATATGTCTGTAAGCGGATATGACACCTAAGGAAGGTAGTGTGGTGGTTAGTTTCATCTGCCCGAAGAAGCAACACAGCTCTTCCAGTGCCAAAACAACTCCACTTGGCTCATGAACTTCACATACCATCTGCTGTCCTGGCAGCTATCTAGGAAACCCTGTTTAGTCACTTGCGCTCCAATACCCTTTAAGACCAATGTGATGGAATCAAGCATGTTGAGCACCGAAACACAACTAACATGTAGCTGCTCACTCAAGGCGCTAAAAACTCCACACCCAAAGACAAGTTTAGCGCCCAAGCCATTTCCCGTTGCCATGGCAAGCAAATGTTCTGGCAGAAGATATGTGGAACAGTGGATATGACACCTATGATAGGAAGTGTGGTGGTGTATGGCCACTGCTCGAAGCAGCAACCCAGTTCTTCCAGTGAAAAAATAACTCTATCTGGATCATGAACTTCACAAACCATCAAGTATCCTGGCAGCTTTCTAGGAAACCCTGTTTGGTCACTTCCGCTTCAAAGCCCATTTATCACAGGGTGATGGAATCAAGCAGCTTGAGCACCCACATAAAACTAACACGCAGCTGCTCACTCAAGGCGCTCAAAATTCCACAGCAAAAGACAAGTTCAGCGCCCAAACCATTTCCTGTTGCCATGGAAACCAAGTGCTCGGGCAGTACATATGTGGAACAGTGGATGTGACACATACAAAACACAATGTGGTGGTGAATGGCAACTGCTCGAAGCTGCAACACAGCTATTCCAGTGCCAAAACAACTCCACCTGGCTCATGAACTTCACATACCATCAGCTGTCCTGGCAGCTATCTAGGAGACCCTGTTTGGTGTCTTGGGTCCCAATGCCCATGGAGCCCAGTGGGATGGAATTAACAAGATTGAGCACCCACAGAAAACTAACATGGAGCACCTCACTCAAGGCGCCCAAACTTCAATACCAATGACAAGTTCAGCGCCAAAGCCATTTCCCGTTGCCATGGAAACCAAGTGTTTTGGCAGCACATATGTCTGTAAGTGGATATGACAGCTACGGAGGTAGTGTGGTTGTGAATTTCATCTGCCCGAGCAGCAACACAGCTCTTCAAGTGCCAAAACAACTCCACTTGGCTCATGAAATTCACATACCATCAGCTGTCCTGGCAGCTATCTAGGAAACCCTGTTTGGTGACTTCAGGTCAAATGCACATGGAGCCAAGTGGGTTAGAATTTAGCAGCTTGAGCACCCACAGGAAACTAACATGGAGCTGCCCGCTCAAGGCACTCAAAACTCCACAGCCAAAGACAAGTTCAACGCCCAAGCCATTTCTCGTTGCCATGGAAACCAAGTGCTCTGGCAGCACATATGTGGAACCGTAAATGTGACCTATAGAAAACACAGTGTGTTGGGCAATTTCAACTGCTCAAAGCTGCAACACAGCTCTTCCAGTGGCAAAATAACTCCACCTGGCTCATGAACTTTACATACCATCAGCTGTCCTGGCAGCTATCCTGGAAACCCTGTTCGGTTACTAGCGGTGCAATGCCAATTGGCCCAGTGTGGTGGAATCAACCGGGTTGAGAACGCAAACAAAACTAACATGGAGCTCCTCACTCAAGGCGCTCAAAACTCTACTGCCAAAGATAAGGTCAGCACCCAAGCCATATCCCGTTGGCATATAAACCAAGTGCTCTGTCAGCAGAGGAAGGAAGTATGGTGGTGAATTTCAACTGTCCGAGGAAGACGCACAGCTTTTCCAGTGGCAAAACAACACCACCTGGCTCATGAACTTCACATACCATCAGTTGTCCTTGCAGCTATCTAGGAAGCAATGTTCGGTCACTTGCGGTCCAATGCCCATAGAGACAAGTGTGATTTAAACAAGCAGAATGATCATCCAAACACAACTAACATGGAGCTCCTCACTCAAGGCGCTCAAAACCTCACAGCCAAAGACAAGTTCATCGCCCAAGCCATTTTCCGTTGGCATATAAACCAAGTGCTCTGGCAGCAGATATGTGGAACAGTGGATATGACAGCTATGGAAGGAAGTGTGGTGGTGAATGGCTACTGTCCGTAGCAGCAACACAGCTTTTCCATTGCCAAAACAACTCCACCTGGCTCATCAACGTCACATACCATCAGCTATTCAGGCAGCTATCTAAGAAACCCTGTTTGGTCACTACCGCTCCAAAGCCCATCTATCCCAGCATGATGGAATCAAGCAGCTTGAGCACCGAAACAAAACTAAGATGGAGCTGCCCAATCCAGGCGCTCAAAACCTCACAGCCAAAGACAAGTTCAGCGCCCAAACCATTTCCCGTTGCCATGGAAACCAAGTGCTCTGTCAGCACATATGTGTTTAAGTAGATATGACAAATAGAGAAGGTAGTGTGGTGGTGAATAGACACTGCCAGAAGAAGTAGCACAGCTCTTCCAGTGCCAAAACAACTCCACCTGGCTCATGAACTTTACATACAATTAGCTGTCCTGGCAGCTGTCTAGGAAACCCTGTTTGGTCACTTTCGATCCAATGCACATGGAGCCCAGTGTGATGGAATCAAGCAGCTTGAGCACCCACACAAAACTAACATGTACCTGCTCACTCAAGGCGCTCAAAACTCCACAGCAAAAGACAAGTTCAGCGCCCAAACCATTTCCCATTGCCATGGAAACCAAGTGCTCTGGCAGCACATATGTGGAACAGTGGATGTGACACATAGAGAACACAGTGTGGTGGTGAATGGCAACTGCTCAAAGTAGCAGCACAGCTCTTCCAGTGCCAAAACAACTCCACCTGGCGCATGAACTTCACATACAATCAGCTGTCCTGGCAGCTGTCTAGAAAACCCTGTTTGGTCACTTGCGTTTCAATGCCCATTGAGACCGGTAGGATGGAATCAATCAGGTAGAAAACCCACACAAAACAAACATGGAGCTCCACACTCAAGGCGCACAAAATCTCATAGCCAAAGACAAGTTCAGCGCCGAAGCCATTTCCCGTTGCCAAGGAAACCAAGCACTCTGGCAGCACATATGTGGAACAGTGGATGTAACACATAGAGAACAGAGTGTGGTGGGGAATTTCAACTGCTCGAAGCTGCAACAGCAATTCCAGTGCCAAAACAACTCCACTTGGCTCATGAACTTCAAATACCATCATCTGTCCTGGCAGCTATTTAGGAAACCCTGTTTGGTCACTTCTGGTCCAATGCCCATTGAGCCCAGTGGGATGGAATCAACCAGGTTGAGAACCCACACAAAACTACCATGGAGCTCCTCACTCAAGGCGCCCAAACTTCACAGCCAAAGACAAGTTCAGCGCCAAAGCCTTTTCCTGTTGCCATGGAAACCAAGTGTTCTGGCAGCACATATGTCTGTAAGTGGATATGACACCTAATGATGGTAGTGTGGTGGTGAAATTCATCTGCCCGAATCAGCAACACAGCTCTTCCAGTGCCAAAACAACTCCACCTGGCTCATGAACTTCACATACCATCAGCTATCCTGGCAGCTATCTAGGAAACCCTGTTTGGTCACTTGCGCTCCAATGCCCTTTAAGACCAATGTGATGGAATCAAGCATGTTGAGCACCCACACACAACTAACATGCACCTGCTCACTCAAGGCGCTCAAAACTCCACAGCCAAAGACATGTTCAGCGTCCAAGCCATTTCCCATTGCCATGGAAACCAAGTGCTCTGGCAGTACATAAGTGGAACAGTGGATGTGACACATAGAGAACACAGTGTGGAGGGGAGTGGCAACTGCTCGAAGCAGCAGCACAGCTCTTCCAGTGCCAAAACAACTCCACCTAGCTCATCAACTACACATACCATCAGCTGTCCTGACAGCTATCTAGGAAACCCTGTTTGGTCACTTGAGGTCAAATGTCCATTGAGCCAAGTGTGATGGAATCAAGGAGCTTGAGCACCCACACAAAACTAACATGGAGCTGCTAACTCAATGCGCTCAAAACCTCACAGCCAAAGACATGCTCAGCGCCCAAGCCATTTCCCGTTGCCATGGAAACCAAGTGTTCTAGCTGAAGATAAGTGGAACAGTGGATATGACACCTATGACAGGAAGTGTGTTGGTGTATGGCCACTGCCCGAAGCAGCAACTCAGCTCTTCCAGTGAAAAAACAACTCTACCTGGATCATGAACTTCACATACCATCAGCTATCCTGGCAGCTATCTAGGAAACCCTGTTTGGTCACTTCCGCTTCAAAGCCCATTTATCACAGGGTGATGGAATCAAGCAGCTTGAGCATCCACATAAAACTAACACGCAGCTGATCACTCAAGTCGCTCAAAACTCCACAGCAAAAGACAAGTTCAGCGCCCAAGCCATTTCCCGTTGCCATGGAAACCAAGTGCTCTGGCAGCACATATGTGGAACAGAGGATGTGACACATACAAAACACAATGTGGTGGTGAATGGCAACTGCTCAAAGCTGCAACACAACTCTTCCAGTGCCAAAACAACTCCACCTGGCTCATGAACTTCACATACCATCTGCTGTCCTGGCAGCTATCTAGGAAACCCTGTTTGGTGACTTCCGGTCAAATGCACATGGAGCCCAGTGGGATGGAATTTAGCAGCTTGAGCACTCACAGAAAACTAACATGGAGCTGCCAGCTCAAGGCACTCTAAACTCCACGGCCTAATCAAGTTCAGTGCCCACGCCATTTCCCGTTGCCATGGAAACCAAGTGCTCTGGCAGCACATATGTGGAACCGTAGATGTGACCAATAGAGAACACAGTGTGTTTGGCAATTTCAACTGCTCAAAGCTGCAACACAGCTCTACCAGTGGCAAAATAACTCCACCTGGCTCATGAACTTTACATACCATCATCTGTCCTGGCAGCTATCTAGGAAACCCTGTTCGGTTACTTGCGGTCCAATGCCCATTGGCCCCAGTGTGGTGGAATGAACCAGGTTGAGAACGGAAACAAAACTAACATGGAGCTCCTCACTCAAGGCGCTCAAAACTCCACAGCCAAAGATTAGTTCAGCGCCCAAGCCATTTTCCGTTGCCATGGAAACCAAGTGCTCTGTCAGCACATATGTGTGGAACAGTGAATATGACCCTTAAGGAAGTTAGTGTGGTGGTGAATGGCCAATGCCAGAAGCAGCAACACAACTCTTCCAGTGCCAAAACAACTCCACCTGGCTCATGAATTTCACATAAAATCATCTCTCCTCGCAGCTATCTAGGAAACCCTTTCTGGTCACTTCTGGTCCAATGTCCTTTGTGACCAGTGGGATGAAAACAAGCATATTGAGCACCCACACACAACTAACATGTAGCTCCTCACTCAAGGCGCTCAAAACTCCACAGCCAAAGACAAGTTCAGCACCCAAGCCATTTCCCATTGCCATGGAAACCAAGTGCTCTGGCAGCACATATGTGTGGAACAGTGGATATGACCCTTAAGGAAGGTAGTATGGTGCTGAATTTCAACTGTCCGAGGAAGACGCACAGCTCTTCCAGTGGCAAAACAACAACACCTGGCTCATGAACTTCACATACCATCAGTTGTCCTTGCAGCTATCTAGGAAGCAATGTTCGGTCACTTGCGGTTCAATGCCCATAGAGACAAGTGTGATTTAAACAAGCAGAATGATCATCCAAACACAACTAACATGGAGCTCCTCACTCAAGGCGCTCAAAACCTCACAGCCAAAGACAAGTTCATCGAACCAAGCCATTTTCCGTTGGCATATAAACCAAGTGCTCTGGCAGCAGATATGTGGAACAGTGGATATGACAGCTATGGAAGGAAGTGTGGTGGTGAATGGCTACTGTCCGAAGCAGCAACACAGCTTTTCCATTGCCAAAACAACTCCACCTGGCTAATCAACGTCACATACCATCAGCTATCCAGGCAGCTATCTAAGAAATCCTGTTTGGTCACTTCCGCTCCAAAGCCCATCTATCCCAGCGTGATGGAATCAAGCAGCTTGAGCACCGAAACAAAACTAAGATGGAGCTGCCCAATCCAGGCGCTCAAAACCTCACAGCCAAAGACAAGTTCAGCGTCCAAACCATTTCCCGTTGCCATGGAAACCAAGTGCTCTGGCAGCACATATGTGTTTAAATAGATATGACAAATAGGGAAGGTAGTGTGGTGGTGAATGGACACTGCCAGAAGAAGTAGCACAGTACTTCCAGTGCCAAAACAACTCCACCTGGCTCATGAACTTCACATACCATCAGCTGTCCTGGCAGCTATCGAGGAAACACTGTTTGATCACTTTCGATCCAATGCACATTGAGCCCAGTGGGATGGAATTAAGCAGGTTGAGCACCCACACAAAACTAACATGGAGCTCCTCACTCAAGGCGCCCAAAACTCCACAGCCAAAGACAAGTTCAGCGCCCAAACCATTTCCCATTGCCATGGAAACCAAGTGCTCTGGCAGCACATATGTGGAACAGTGGATGTGACACAAAGAGAACACAGTGTGGTGGTGAATGGCAAGTGCTCAAAGTAGCAGCACAGCTCTTCCAGTGCCAAAAAAACTCCACCTGGCTCATGAACTTCACATACAATCAGCTGTCCTGGCAGCTGTCTAGGAAACCCTGTTTGGTCACTTCCGCTCCAATGCCCATGGAGACAGGTAGGATGGAATCAACCAGGTAGAAAACCCACACAAAACAAACATGGAGCTCCACACTCAAGGCGCACAAAACCTCATAGCCAAAGACAAGTTCAGCGCCCAAGCCATTTCCCGTTGCCAAGGAAACGAAGTGCTCTGGCAGCACATATGTGGAACAGTGGATGTAACACATAGAGAACAGAGTGTGGTGGGGAATTTCAACTGCTCGAAGCTGCAACAGCACTTCCACTGCCAAAACAACTCCACCTGGCTCATGAACTTCACATACCAACATCTGTCCTGGCAGCTATCTAGGAAACCCTGTTTGGTCACTTCTGGTCCAATGCCCATTGAGCCCAGTGGGATGGAATCAACCAGGTTGAGAACCCACACAAAACTAGCATGGAGCTCCTCACTCAAAGCGCCCGAACTTCACAGCCAAAGACAAGTTCAGCGTCTAAGCCATTTCCTGTTGCCATGGAAACCAAGAATTCTGGCAGCACATATGTCTGTAAGTGGATATGACACCTAAGGAAGGTAGTGTGGTCGTGAATTTAATCTGCCCGAGCAGCAACACAGCTCTTCCAGTGCCAAAACAACTCCACCTGGCTCATGAACTTCACATACCATCAGCTATCCTGGCAGCTCTCTAGGAAACCCTGTTTCGTCACTTGCGCTCCAATGCCCTTTAAGACCAATGTGATGGAATCAAGCATGTTGAGCACCCACACACAACTAACATGTAGCTGCTCACTCAAGGCGCTCAAAACTCCACAGCCAAAGACATGTTCAGCGCCCAAGCCATTTCCCGTTGCCATGGAAACCAAGTGCTCTGGCAGCACATAAGTGGAACAGTGGATGTGACACATAGAGAACACAGTGTGGAGGGGAGTGGCAACTGCTCGAAGCAACAGCACAGCTCTTCCAGTGCCAAAACAACTCCCCCTAGCTCATCAACTTCACATACCATCTGCTGTCCTGGCAGCTATCTAGCAAAACCTGTTTGGTCACTTGAGGTCAAATTTCCATTGAGCCAAGTGTGATGGAATCAAGGAGCTTGAGCACCCACACAAAACTAACATGGAGCTGCTCACTCAAGGCGCTCAAAACCCCACAGCCAAAGACAAGTTCATCGTCCAAACCATTTCCCATTGCCATGGAAACCAAGTGCTCTGGCAGCACAGATGTGGAAGAGTGGAAGTGACACATAGAGAACACAGTGTGGTGGGGAATTTCAACTGCTCGAGCTCCAACACAGCTGTTCCAGTGGCAAAAAACTCCCCCTAGCTCATCAACTTTACATACCATCAGCTGTCCTTGCAGCTATCTAGGAAACCCTGTTTGGTCACTTGAGGTCAAATGCCCTTTGGGCCCAGTGGGATGGAATCAAGCAGCTTGAGCACTCACACAAAACTAACATGGAGTTCCTCTCTCAAGGCGCCCAAAACTCCACAGCCAAAGACATGTTCAGTGCCCAAGTCATTTCCCATTGCCATGGCAACCAAGTGTTCTGGCAGAAGATATGTGGAACAGTGGATATGACACCTATGATAGGAAATGTGTTGGTGTATGGCCACTGCCCGAAATAGCAACACAGCTCTTCCAGTGAAAAAACAACTCTATCTGGATCATGAACTTCACATACCATCAACTCTCCTGGCAGCTTTCTAGGAAACCCTGTTTGGTCACTTCCGCTTCAAAGCCCATTTATCACAGGGTGATGGAATCAAGCTCAAGTTCAGTTGAGATTCCCCCATTGCAAGCATACACAAAACATAGAGTCCAGCATCTTATTGTCCAGTCAAGTTCAAAGTCTTCTTAGGTATACCCTCTCTGGTCTGAAGACAGAGCTAGCAGAGTATTAAGTGTTTTGGCAGCACATATGTCTGTAAGTGGATATGACACCTAAGGAAGGTAGTGTGGTGGTGAATTTCATCTGCCCGAGCAGCAACACAGCTCTTCCAGTGCCAAAACAACTGCATCTGGCTCATGAACTTTACATACCATCATCTGTCCTGGCAGCTATCTAGGAAACCCTGTTCGGTTACTTGCGGTCCAATGCCCATTGGCCCCAGTGTGGTGGAATCAAGCATGTTGAGCACCCACAAACAACTAACATGTCACTCATTGCTCAAGGTGCTCAAAACTCCACAGCCAAAGACAAGTTCAGTGCCCAAGCCATTTCCGGTAGGCATGGAAACCAAGTGCTCTGGCAGCACATATGTGAAACAGTGGATGTGACACGAAGAGAACACAGTGTGGTGTGAGTGGCCACTGCCCGAAGCAGCAGCACAGCTGTTCCAGTGCCAAAAGAACTCCACTTGGCTCATGAACTTCACATACCATCAGCTGTCCTGGCAGCTGTTTTGGAAACCCTGTTTTGTCACTTGCGCTTCAATGTCCATTGAGACCAGTAGGATGGAATCAACCAGGTTGAAAACCCACACAAAACTACCATGGAGCTCCTCACTCAAGGCGCTCAAAAGTTCCTACCCAAAGACAAGTTCATCGCCCAAGCCATTTCCGGTTGCCATGGAAACCAAGTGCTCTGGCAGCACATAAGTCTGTAAGTGGATATGACACCGAGGGAAGGTAGTGTGGTGGTGAACTTCACCTGCCCGAAGAAACAACACAGCTCTTCCAGTGCCAAAACAACTCCACCTGGCTCATGAACTTCACATACCATCAGCTGTCCTGGCAGCTATCTAGAAACCCTGTTTGCTCACTTGCGGTCAAATGCCCATTGAGCCCAGAAGGAAGGAATCAACCAGGTTGACAACCCACAGAAAATTAACATGGAGCTGCTCATTCAAGGCCATCAAAACTCCATTGCCAAAGACAAGTTCAGCGCGCAAGCCATTTCCCATTGCCGTGGAAACCAAGTGTTCTGGCAGCACATATGTGGAACAGTGGATATGACACCTAAGGAAGGTAGTGTGATGATGAATGGCATTGCCCGATGCAGCAGCACAGCTCTTCCAGCGCCAAAACAACTCCACCTGGCTCATGAACTTCACATACCATCAGCTGTCCTGGCAGCTATCTAGCAAGCCCTGCTTGGTCTCTTGCACTCAAATGCACATTGGGCTAAGTGTGATGGAAACAAGCAGCTTGAGCACCGAAACAAAACTAAGATGGAGCTGCGAACTGAAAGCGCTCAAACCTCACAGCCAAAGACAAGTTCAGCGCCTAAGCCATTTCCCGTTACCATGGAAACCAAGTGCTTTGGCAGCACATATGTGGAACAGTGGATGTGACACATACAAAACACCATGTGGTGGTGAATGGCAACTGCTCGAAGCTACAACACAGCTCTTCCAGTGCCAAAACAACTCCACCTGGCTCATGAACTTCACATACCATCAGCTGTCCTGGCAGCTATCTCGGAGACCCTGTTTGGTCACTTGTGTCCCAATGCCCATGGAGCCCAGTGGGATATAATCACGCATGTTGAGCACCCAAACACAACTAAAATGGAGCTGCTCACTCAAGGCGCTCAAAACTCCACAGCAAAAGACAAGTTCATCGCCCAAGCCATTTCCCGTTGCCATGGAAACCAAGTGCTCTGGCAGCACATATGTGGAACAGCGGATATGACACCTAAGGAAGGTAGTGTGGTGGTGAATGACCAGTGCCTGTAGTAGCAGCACACCTCGTCCAGTTCAAATCAACTCCACCTGGCTCATCAACGTCACATACCATCAGCTATCCAGGCAGCTATCTAAGAAACCCTGTTTGGTCACTTCCGCTCCAATGCCCATGGAGCCCAGTGTGATGAAATGAAGCATGATGAGCGCCCAACAAAACTAACATGGAGCTCCTCACTCAAGGTGCCCAAAACTCCACAGCAAAAGACAAGTTCAGTGCCCAAGCCACTTCCCGTTGCCATGGAAACCAAGTGCTCTAGCAGTACGTATGTGGATCAGTGGATGTGACACATAGAAAACACCGCGTGGTGGGGAATTTCAACTGCTCGAAGCTGCAACAGCTCTTCCAGTGCCAAAACAACTCCACCTGGCTCATGAACTTCACATACAATCAGCTGTCCCGGCAGCTATCTAGGAAACCCTGTTTGGTCACTTGCGCTCCAATGCCCTTTGAGACCAGTGGGATGGAATCAACCAGATTGACAACCCAGACAAAACTAACATGGAGCTGCCCATTCAAGGTGCTCAAATCTCCACAGACAAAGACAAGTTCAGCGCTCAAGCCATTTCCCGTTGCCATGGAAACCAAGAGCTCTGGCAGCACATATGTGTGTAAGTGGATATCACACCTAAGGAAGGTAGTGTGGTGATGAATGGCAACTGCCCAAAGCAGCAGCACAGCTCTTCCACTGCCAAAACAACTCCACCTGGCTCATGAACTTCACATACCATCAGCTGTCCTGGCAGCTATCTAGGAAACCCTGTTTGGTGACTTCTGGTCAAATGCACATTGGGCTCAGTGTGATGGAACCAAGCAGCTTGAGCACCGAAACAATACTAAAATAGAGCTGCCCACTCAAATCGCTCAAAATCTCACAGCCAAAGACAAGTTCATCTCCCAAACCATTTCCCGTTGCCATGGAAACCAAGTGCTCTGGAAGCACATATGTGTGTAAGTGGATATGACAAATAGAGAAGGTATGGTGGTGTTGAAGGGCCACTGCCAGAAGCAGTAGCACAGCTCTTCCAGTGCCAAAACAACTCCACCTGGCTCATGAACTTCACATACCATCATCTGTCCTGGCAGCTATCTAGGAAACCCTGTTTGGTCACTTGCGCTTCAATGTCCATTGAGCCCAGTAGGATGGAATCAACCAGGTTGAAAACCCACACAAAACTAACATGGAGATCCTCACTCCAGGCGCTCAAAAGCTCCTAGCCAAAGACAAGTTCAGCTCCCAAGCCATTTCCCGATGCCATGGAAACCAAGTGCTCTGGCAGCACATAGGTCTGTAAGTGGATATGACAAATAGGGAAGGTAGTGTGGTGGTGAACTTCACTTCACCTGCCCGAAGAAGCAACACAGCTCTTCCAGTGCCAAAACAACTCCACCTGGCTGAAGAATTTCACATAGCATCAGCTGTCCTGGCAACTATCTAGGAAACCCTGTTTGGTCACTTGCGCTCCACTGCCCTTTGAGACCAGTGGGATTGACACAAGCATGTTGAGCACCCACACACAACTAACATGGAGCTCCTCACTCAAGGCGCTCAAAACTCCACAGCCAAAGACAAGTTCAGCTCCCAATCCATTTCCCGTTGCCATGGAAACCAAGTGCTCTGGCAGCACATATGTGGAACAGTGGATATGACACCTAAGGAAGGTAGTGCGGTGATGAATGGCCACTGCCCGAAGAAGTAGCACAGCACTTCCAGTGCCAAAACAACTCCACCTGGCTCATGAACTTCACATACCATCAGCTGTCCTGGCAGCTATCTAGAAACCCTGTTTGCTCACTTGCGGTCCAATGCCCATTGAGCCCAGAAGGAAGGAATCTACCAGGTTGAGAACCCACAGAAAATTAACATGGAGCTGCTCATTCAAGGCCATCAAAACTCCATTGCCAAAGACAAGTTCAGCGCCCAAGCCATTTCCCATTGCCATGGAAACCAAGTGCTCTGGCAGCACATATGTGGAACAGTGGATATGACAACTAAGGAAGGTAGTTTGGTGATGAATGGCAACAGCCCAAAGCAGCAGCACAGCTTTTCCAGTGCCAAAACAACTCCACCTGGTTCATCAACTTCACATACCACCAGCTGTCCTGGCAGCTATCTCGGAGACCATGTTTGGTCACTTGTGTCCCAATGCCCATGGAGCCTAATGGGATTGAATCAAGCATGTGGAGCACCGAAACACAACTAAAATGGAGCTGCTCACTCAAGGCGCTCAAAACTCCACAGCAAAAGACAAGTTCATCGCCGAAAGCCTTTTCCCGTAGGCATGGAAACCAAGTGCTCTGGCAGCACATATGTGTGAAAGTGGATGTGACACATAGAGAACACAGTGTGGTAGTGAATTTCAACTGTCCGAAGAAGCAGAACAGCTTTTCCAGTGCCAAAACAACTCCACCTGGCACATGAACTTCACATACCATCAGCTGTCCCCGCAGCAATCTAGGAAACCCTGTTTGGTCACTTCTGGTCCAATGCCCATTGAGCCCAGTAGGATGGAATCAACCAGGTTGAGAACGCACTCAAAACTAACATGGAGCTCCTCACTCAAGGCGCTCAAAACTCCACAGCATAAGGCAAGTTTAGCGCCCAAGCCATTTCCCATAGGCATGGAAACCAAGTACTCTGGCAGCACATATGTGTGTAAGTGGATATGACACCTAAGGAAGGTAGTGTGATGATGAATGGCAACTGCCCGATGCAGCAGCACAGCTCTTCCAGCGCCAAAACAACTCCACCTGGCTCATGTACTTCATATACCATCAGCTGTCCTGGCAGCTTTTTGGACACCCTGTTTGGTCACTTGCGGCCCAATTCCCTTTGAGCCCAGTAGAATGGAATCAAGCATGTTGAGCACCCACACACAACTAACATGGAGCTGCCCACTCAAGGCGCTCAAAATCCCTTAGTCAAAGACAAGTTCAGTGCCCAATCCATTTCCCGTTGCTGTGGAAACCAAGTACTGTGGCAGAACATACGTCTGTATGTGGATATGACACCTATGGAAGGAAGTGTGGTAGTGAATATCCACTGACCGAAGCAGCAGTACAGCTCTTCCAGTGCCAAAACCACTCCAGCTGGCTCATCATCTTCACATACCATCAGATGACCTGGCAAGTATATAGCAAACGCTGTGTGGTCACTTGCGGTCCAAAGCCTATTGAGAGCAGTGGGATTGAATCAAGCATGTTGAGCACCCACACAAAATTATCATGGTGGTCCTCACTCAAGGCGCTCAAAAACCCATCAACAAAGACGAGTTCAGTGTAAAACTATTACCCGTTACCATGGAGACCATGTGCAACTCCACCTGGCTCATGAACTTCATATACCATCAGCTGTCCTGGCAGCTATCAAGGAAACCCTCTTTGGTATCTTCTGGCCCAATTCCCTTTGAGCCCAGTAGAATGGAATCAAGCATGTTGAGCACCCACACACAACTAACATGTAACACCTCACTGAAGGCGCTCAAAACTGCACAGCCAAAGACAATTTCAGCGCCAAAGCCATTTCCCGTTTCTGTGGAAACCAAGTGCTCTGGCAGCATATATGTCTCTAAGTGGATATGACACCTAAGGAAGTTAGTTTGGTGGAGAATTTCAACTGTCCGAAGCAGCAACACAGCTCTTCCAGTGCCAAAACAACTCCACCTGCCTCATCAACTTCACATGCCATCAGCTGTCCTTTCAATGCGTGGCTGAAGTGGGTGATTGACTTCTTCTGTCCTCTCTCTTCATGGTTAGGGTTCTGAGTGCACCAGTTTCAATGGGGAGATCCCCAAAGATCTCCTCTGTGTCTGAGACATTCCAAGTCCTGATTCTGTCTATACTAGCAAGTCCAGGAACAGGCACAGCCCATCAGCCCGATCAGCTGCTTGTTGCAGTTGCTGGGTTGGTTGTGTTTGCATTCCTGTCTTCCACTGGAACCAATGCGTCTTGCAGTCCAGCCTGATTCTGCCCAGCACACGCTCGGGCATCACTCTTGCTTCACTCACGTCACTCCCTGTGGCTGTCCTGATGACAGGGAGCATTCTGATTGGCTGCATCTCTAAGACCTCACAGGGCTGTGTGGCCCTACAAGCTGTCCAATCAGCAGCTGCCTGGTCATAGCAGCCCGGAATCCTGTAGCCTCAGCATTCTAGAAAAGCCATGGTGACAGGCAGCCTCATCTGTGGAGTAGAGAAAGATGGTGAGCGCTTCAAGCTCTGCTTTCTTTGTTCCTTCTCGCCACAGGCCCTAGCAGGGAAGACGTGCAGACTCCATGGAAGCCAGCAGAGCGTGAGTGTGTGGGGTTGGGTTTCCCTTGAATGTGAGTTTGCAAATCCGCTGACAATGTGTTGAAGCCTAGGACCTTTTCAACACCGATACTATGAAAGCATTCCCATTTTCCGTCGATGAGAATCCTTGTGTCTCTTCAAGGAGCCAATCTAATCCTAGTTCTCCATTAGAGGTAGTGTGTGGAATAAGCTATGTAATGTGGAAGAGCCAAGCCAAGCTTATTTCCATAGGCAGACCTTACATTCCATTTCCTGTCACGGCTCTCAGTGAAGTTTCCCTAGTGCAGTCCAGTGTCATGTAAGTGGGTCACCATAGTGTAAAAGAGATGACTTGCGGGAGATGGTTGGGATCAATACCATGGTTGCATACAGGGTTGGAATCAGGGTTAGAATGCTATCTAGGCTTATGGTTGCAGTGATGTCAAAGGCTAGATTTCAGGTTAGGGCAAGGTGGAGTGTAAAGGTTCAATTGAGGTTTCTGATTTGGGTTACTAGTAGGAATAGAGCTAGGATTATGCTTAGGTGGAATTAAGGTGAGAGCTAGGTCTAATGCTAAAGGTCAAGTCTAGTAGTGAGGTTACTGTTAGGTTTTGAGATTTGAGTTATGGTTATCCCAATGGTTAGGGTTAGGGTTAGGGTTAGGGTGAGGGTTAGGGTTAGGGTTAGGGTTAGGATTAGGGTGAGGGTGAGGGTTCAACTGACAAATAAGATTAGGTCCAGACTTAGGTTTTGTATGTGGCATGAAGTAGGATTTGTGTGAGGATTAGTACTAGGTAAAGAATAGTGTTTGGATTAATGCCGGATAGAGAGTTTGGGTTCCATTTCTGGTTCAGGCTTGGTTTGAGTTAGTGCTTTGATTGAGGGTTATTGTTAGGACTGTGGAAAGGACTGTGTGGATTCAGAATACAGTTAGGGTTACTCTTGAGGTTAGGATGAAAGCTGTGGCTCCATTGAGGATGAAGAGGTTGTTTTGTGTGAATTTGAGTATCATGGTGAGGTTCTAGTCTATGTCCGAATGATTATGCTTCGAGCTAGAGTTCATGTTAGGGTGTGGGCTAATGCTAGTGTGAAAGTTGTTGTAGGATTAAGGTTAGGTCCAAATCTAGTGTTAGGTGCAAATCTTGCGGTGAAGTTTTAGGCTACAGTTGGATTTAGGCTTAGTGTTCTAATGAGGGTGATGATTCACATTAGCATTGCGTTTTAGGTTTAGAAATGTGGCTGGGATTGGGTTCAGTGTTAGTGCTAGGCTTACTATGACAGTGATGTCTCCATCTGTGTCAGGGTTGGAGTTGGTGTTGGGGTTAGTGATTTGTTTGGGTTTAGGGCTAGGATCACTTTTAGGATTGGGGCTAGAGCTAGAGCTAGTATCAGCATGCAGGTTAGGATGATGGCCAGGGTTGGAGATCAACCTGTCTGGCTTTGGGTGTGCTCTAGGTTGTAATTAGCATTCGTGGTAGTCTTTGAAATAGGGGTTGGGTAAGTGCTGTATATCTTTCCAATGAAACATCGTAATTCTTCAAAGCATAAGATTTACGGCTACTCTTGTTTGAAATTATGACAAGGGTCAACGTGAGGTTTAGGATTAGGCCTATAGCCTGTCTGCTGATTATATCTATGAAAAATCAAGCGACTCAGTCAGCCTTACAGGCAGGGTTAGTCTCAACTCTTCCTGTAGAAGTAGCCCTAATTCTAATCTTACACCTAGCGCTACTCTCACCGACCTCTGCTTTGACTTAACCCTGTCCCAAATACTAACCTTAATCCTTGTCCATCTCTACTCCTCGCCCTAACCTTAGTCCTACGCCAATTGTAATCCCAACATTTTTGCAACAATCTAACTGAAACAAGAGCATTCAAGCTCAACAGAAAGCCAAGCAGAGTCATAGCCCCAAGTGTCAAAAACAAGACTAAAGATTTCCTTCATCCTGAACCAGCCGGCTTCCTGAAACAAATCTTCCCTGAGGCTAGCCCTTTCTGTAACTCTAAGCCAAGCCCGAGACTTTACCTGATCATACCCCTAGACCAAATCATGACCCGATTTCTACTACTACTACTAAGTGCTTCCCTAGCTCAAACACAAATCAGACTCCTAAAGCTAACCCTAACTCCTTTTGTTTTTGTTGAATTCTATTGTTAGCAATCTTTACATAGTTGATTTGGGTCAAAAGGTTCAAGGGCTACAGGACAGTGAGTAAGGCTATTATTTCCACATCCTCTTCTTTGACTGTATCTGGGGGTAAGTGAGGAGGGAGATAAAGGAAGAAGCCCCACCCAGTCTCCTCCCGACCCCAGGACCCTGATGTGGGGCATGCTGCGAGAGTCCTGCTCAAGTGGGTTTCTTATTTGTTTCTTTGTTTCTCAAGTGGTTTTGATAGTCATGAATTGCTGCCAATCATGCAACTGCAAGCACGATGAGGTCTCTGCAGCATACACTGATTGACACAGTCCATTGTAGAGTCTGCGTTTGCCCAGGTTTTCTCTGCCAATACGTGGCTGAAGTGGGTGATTGACTTGTTGTGTTCTCTGTCTTCTCATGGTTAGGGTTCTGAGTGCAGCAGTTTCAATGGGGAGATCCCCAAAGATCTCCTCTGTGTCTGAGGCATTCTCAGTCCAGATTCTGTCTATACTAGCAAGTCGAGGGCCCGGCACAGCCCATCAGCCCATTCAGCTGGTTGTTGCAGTTGCTGGGTTGGTTGTGTTTGCAGGCCTGTCTTCCACTGGAACCAATGCGTCTTGCAGTCCAGCCTGATTCTGCCCAGCACACGCTCGGGCATCACTCTTGCTTCACTCACGTCACTCCCTGTGGCTGTCCTGATGACAGGGAGCATTCTGATTGGCTGCATCTCTAAGACCTCACAGGACTGTGTGGCCCTACAAGCTGTCCAATCAGCAGCTGCCTGGTCATAGCAGCCCGGAATCCTGTAGCCTCAGCATTCTAGAAAAGCCATGGTGACAGGCAGTCTCCTCTGTGAAGCAGAGAAAGATGGTGAGTGCTTCAAGCTCTGCTTTCTTTGTTCCTTCTCGCCACAGGCCCTAGCAGAGAATACGTGCAGACTCCATGGAAGCCAGCAGAGCGTGAGTGTGTGGGGTTGGGTTTCCCTTGAATGTGAGTTTGCAAATCCGCTGACAATGTGTTGAAGCCTAGGACCTTTTCAACACCGATACTATGAAAGCATTCCCATTTTCCGTCGATGAGAATCCTTGTGTCTCTTCAAGGAGCCAATCTAATCCTAGTTCTCCATTAGAGGTAGTGTGTGGAATAAGCTATGTAATGTGGAAGAGCCAAGCCAAGCTTATTTCCATAGGCAGACCTTACATTCCATTTCCTGTCACGGCTCTCAGTGAAGTTTCCCTAGTGCAGTCCAGTGTCATGTAAGTGGGTCACCATAGTGTAAAAGAGATGACTTGCGGGAGATGGTTGGGATCAATACCATGGTTGCATACAGGGTTGGAATCAGGGTTAGAATGCTATCTAGGCTTATGGTTGCAGTGATGTCAAAGGCTAGATTTCAGGTTAGGGCAAGGTGGAGTGTAAAGGTTCAATTGAGGTTTCTGATTTGGGTTACTAGTAGGAATAGAGCTAGGATTATGCTTAGGTGGAATTAAGGTGAGAGCTAGGTCTAATGCTAAAGGTCAAGTCTAGTAGTGAGGTTACTGTTAGGTTTTGAGATTTGAGTTATGGTTATCCCAATGGTTAGGGTTAGGGTTAGGATTAGGGTGAGGGTGAGGGTTCAACTGACAAATAAGATTAGGTCCAGACTTAGGTTTTGTATGTGGCATGAAGTAGGATTTGTGTGAGGATTAGTACTAGGTAAAGAATAGTGTTTGGATTAATGCTGGATAGAGAGTTTGGGTTCCATTTCTGGTTCAGGCTTGGTTTGAGTTAGTGCTTTGATTGAGGGTTATTGTTAGGACTGTGGAAAGGACTGTGTGGATTCAGAATACAGTTAGGGTTACTCTTGAGGTTAGGATGAAAGCTGTGGCTCCATTGAGGATGAAGAGGTTGTTTTGTGTGAATTTGAGTATCATGGTGAGGTTCTAGTCTATGTCCGAATGATTATGCTTAGAGCTAGAGTTCATGTTAGGGTGTGGGCTAATGCTAGTGTGAAAGTTGTTGTAGGATTAAGGTTAGGTCCAAATCTAGTGTTAGGATCAAATCTTGTGGTGAAGGTTTAGGCTAGAGTTGGATTTAGGCTTAGTGTTGTAATGAGGGTGATGATTCAAATTAGCATTGCAGTTTAGGTTTAGAAAAGTTGCTAGGATTGGGTTCCGTGTTAGGGCTAGGCTTAGTATGACAGTGATGTCTCCATCTGTGTCAGGGTTGGAGTTGGTGTTGGGGTTAGTGATTTGTTTGGGTTTAGGGCTAGGATCACTTTTAGGATCGGGGCTAGAGCTAGAGCTAGTATCAGCATGCAGGTTAGGATGATGGCCAGGGTTGGAGATCAACCTGTCTGGCTTTGGGTGTGCTCTAGGTTGTAATTAGCATTCGTGGTAGTCTTTGAAATAGGGGTTGGGTAAGTGCTGTATATCTTTCCAATGAAACATCGTAATTCTTCAAAGCATAAGATTTACGGCTACTCTTGTTTGAAATTATGACAAGGGTCAACGTGAGGTTTAGGATTAGGCCTATAGCCTGTCTGCTGATTATATCTATGAAAAATCAAGCGACTCAGTCAGCCTTACAGGCAGGGTTAGTCTCAACTCTTCCTGTAGAAGTAGCCCTAATTCTAATCTTACACCTAGCGCTACTCTCACCGACCTCTGCTTTGACTTAACCCTGTCCCAAATACTAACCTTAATCCTTGTCCATCTCTACTCCTCGCCCTAACCTTAGTCCTACGCCAATTGTAATCCCAACATTTTTGCAACAATCTAACTGAAACAAGAGCATTCAAGCTCAACAGAAAGCCAAGCAGAGTCATAGCCCCAAGTGTCAAAAACAACACTAAAGATTCCCTTCATCCTGAACCAGCCGGCTTCCTGAAACTAATCTTCCCTGAGGCTAGCCCTTTCTGTAACTCTAAGCCAAGCCCGAGACTTTACCTGATCATACCCCTAGACCAAATCATGACCCGATTTCTACTACTACTACTAAGTGCTTCCCTAGCTCAAACACAAATCAGACTCCTAAAGCTAACCCTAACTCCTTTTGTTTTTGTTGAATTCTATTGTTAACAATCTTTACATAGTTGATTTGGGTCAAAAGGTTCAAGGGCTACAGGACAGTGAGTAAGGCTATTATTTCCACATCCTCTTCTTTGACTGTATCTGGGGGTAAGTGAGGAGGGAGATAAAGAAAGAAGCCCCACCCAGTCTCCTCCCGACCCCAGGACCCTGATGTGGGGCATGCTGCGAGAGTCCTGCTCAAGTGGGTTTCTTATTTGTTTCTTTGTTTCTCAAGTGGTTTTGATAGTCATGAATTGCTGCCAATCATGCAACTGCAAGCACGATGAGGTCTCTGCAGCATACACTGATTGACACAGTCCGTCGTAGAGTCTGCGTTTGCCCAGGTTTTCTCTGCCAATACGTGGCTGAAGTGGGTGATTGACTTGTTGTGTCCTCTGTCTTCTCATGGTTAGGGTTCTGAGTGCAGCAGTTTCAATGGGGAGATCCCCAAAGATCTCCTCTGTGTCTGAGGTATTCTCAGTCCGGATTCTGTCTATACTAGCAAGTCGAGGGCCCGGCACAGCCCATCAGCCCATTCAGCTGGTTGTTGCAGTTGCTGGGTTGGTTGTGTTTGCAGGCCTGTCTTCCACTGGAACCAATGCGTCTTGCAGTCCAGCCTGATTCTGCCCAGCACACGCTCGGGCATCACTCTTGCTTCACTCACGTCACTCCCTGTGGCTGTCCTGATGACAGGGAGCATTCTGATTGGCTGCATCTCTAAGACCTCACAGGACTGTGTGGCCCTACAAGCTGTCCAATCAGCAGCTGCCTGGTCATAGCAGCCCGGAATCCTGTAGCCTCAGCATTCTAGAAAAGCCATGGTGACAGGCAGTCTCCTCTGTGAAGCAGAGAAAGATGGTGAGTGCTTCAAGCTCTGCTTTCTTTGTTCCTTCTCGCCACAGGCCCTAGCAGAGAATACGTGCAGACTCCATGGAAGCCAGCAGAGCGTGAGTGTGTGGGGTTGGGTTTCCCTTGAATGTGAGTTTGCAAATCCGCTGACAATGTGTTGAAGCCTAGGACCTTTTCAACACCGATACTATGAAAGCATTCCCATTTTCCGTCGATGAGAATCCTTGTGTCTCTTCAAGGAGCCAATCTAATCCTAGTTCTCCATTAGAGGTAGTGTGTGGAATAAGCTATGTAATGTGGAAGAGCCAAGCCAAGCTTATTTCCATAGGCAGACCTTACATTCCATTTCCTGTCACGGCTCTCAGTGAAGTTTCCCTAGTGCAGTCCAGTGTCATGTAAGTGGGTCACCATAGTGTAAAAGAGATGACTTGCGGGAGATGGTTGGGATCAATACCATGGTTGCATACAGGGTTGGAATCAGGGTTAGAATGCTATCTAGGCTTATGGTTGCAGTGATGTCATAGCCTAGATTTCAGGTTAGGGCAAGGTGGAGTGTAAAGGTTCAATTGAGGTTTCTGATTTGGGTTACTAGTAGGAATAGAGCTAGGATTATGCTTAGGTGGAATTAAGGTGAGAGCTAGGTCTAATGCTAAAGGTCAAGTCTAGTAGTGAGGTTACTGTTAGGTTTTGAGATTTGAGTTATGGTTATCCCAATGGTTAGGGTTAGGGTTAGGGTTAGGATTAGGGTGAGGGTGAGGGTTCAACTGACAAATAAGATTAGGTCCAGACTTAGGTTTTGTATGTGGCATGAAGTAGGATTTGTGTGAGGATTAGTACTAGGGAAAGAATAGTGTTTGGATTAATGCTGGATAGAGAGTTTGGGTTCCATTTCTGGTTCAGGCTTGGTTTGAGTTAGTGCTTTGATTGAGGGTTATTGTTAGGACTGTGGAAAGGACTGTGTGGATTCAGAATACAGTTAGGGTTACTCTTGAGGTTAGGATGAAAGCTGTGGCTCCATTGAGGATGAAGAGGTTGTTTTGTGTGAATTTGAGTATCATGGTGAGGTTCTAGTCTATGTCCGAATGATTATGCTTAGAGCTAGAGTTCATGTTAGGGTGTGGGCTAATGCTAGTGTGAAAGTTGTTGTAGGATTAAGGTTAGGTCCAAATCTAGTGTTAGGTGCAAATCTTGCGGTGAAGTTTTAGGCTACAGTTGGATTTAGTCCTAGTGTTCTAATGAGGGTGATGATTCACATTAGCATTGCGGTTTAGGTTTAGAAATGTGGCTGGGATTGGGTTCAGTGTTAGTGCTAGGCTTACTATGACAGTGATGTCTCCATCTGTGTCAGGGTTGGAGTTGGTGTTGGGGTTAGTGATTTGTTTGGGTTTAGGGCTAGGATCACTTTTAGGATTGGGGCTAGAGCTAGAGCTAGTATCAGCATGCAGGTTAGGATGATGGCCAGGGTTGAAGATCAACCTGTCTGGCTTTGGGTGTGCTCTAGGTTTTATTAACTAGCATTCGTGGTAGTCTTTGAAATAGGGGTTGGGTAAGTGCTGTATATCTTTCCAATGAAACATCGTAATTCTTCAAAGCATAAGATTTACGGCTACTCTTGTTTGAAATTATGACAAGGGTCAACGTGAGGTTTAGGATTAGGCCTATAGCCTGTCTGCTGATTATATCTATGAAAAATCAAGCGACTCAGTCAGCCTTACAGGCAGGGTTAGTCTCAACTCTTCCTGTAGAAGTAGCCCTAATTCTAATCTTACACCTAGCGCTACTCTCACCGACCTCTGCTTTGACTTAACCCTGTCCCAAATACTAACCTTAATCCTTGTCCATCTCTACTCCTCGCCCTAACCTTAGTCCTACGCCAATTGTAATCCCAACACTTTTGCAACAATCTAACTGAAACAAGAGCATTCAAGCTCAACAGAAAGCCAAGCAGAGTCATAGCCCCAAGTGTCAAAAACAAGACTAAAGATTTCCTTCATCCTGAACCAGCCGGCTTCCTGAAACAAATCTTCCCTGAGGCTAGCCCTTTCTGTAACTCTAAGCCAAGCCCGAGACTTTACCTGATCATACCCCTAGACCAAATCATGACCCGATTTCTACTACTACTACTAAGTGCTTCCCTAGCTCAAACACAAATCAGACTCCTAAAGCTAACCCTAACTCCTTTTGTTTTTGTTGAATTCTATTGTTAACAATCTTTACATAGTTGATTTGGGTCAAAAGGTTCAAGGGCTACAGGACAGTGAGTAAGGCTATTATTTCCACATCCTCTTCTTTGACTGTATCTGGGGGTAAGTGAGGAGGGAGATAAAGAAAGAAGCCCCACCCAGTCTCCTCCCGACCCCAGGACCCTGATGTGGGGCATGCTGCGAGAGTCCTGCTCAAGTGGGTTTCTTATTTGTTTCTTTGTTTCTCAAGTGGTTTTGATAGTCATGAATTGCTGCCAATCATGCAACTGCAAGCACGATGAGGTCTCTGCAGCATACACTGATTGACACAGTCCGTCGTAGAGTCTGCGTTTGCCCAGGTTTTCTCTGCCAATACGTGGCTGAAGTGGGTGATTGACTTGTTGTGTCCTCTGTCTTCTCATGGTTAGGGTTCTGAGTGCAGCAGTTTCAATGGGGAGATCCCCAAAGATCTCCTCTGTGTCTGAGGTATTCTCAGTCCAGATTCTGTCTATACTAGCAAGTCGAGGGCCTGGCACAGCCCATCAGCCCATTCAGCTGGTTGTTGCAGTTGCTGGGTTGGTTGTGTTTGCAGGCCTGTCTTCCACTGGAACCAATGCGTCTTGCAGTCCAGCCTGATTCTGCCCAGCACACGCTCGGGCATCACTCTTGCTTCACTCACGTCACTCCCTGTGGCTGTCCTGATGACAGGGAGCATTCTGATTGGCTGCATCTCTAAGACCTCACAGGACTGTGTGGCCCTACAAGCTGTCCAATCAGCAGCTGCCTGGTCATAGCAGCCCGGAATCCTGTAGCCTCAGCATTCTAGAAAAGCCATGGTGACAGGCAGTCTCCTCTGTGAAGTAGAGAAAGATGGTGAGTGCTTCAAGCTCTGCTTTCTTTGTTCCTTCTCGCCACAGGCCCTAGCAGAGAAGACGTGCAGACTCCATGGAAGCCAGCAGAGCGTGAGTGTGTGGGGTTGGGTTTCCCTTGAATGTGAGTTTGCAAATCCGCTGACAATGTGTTGAAGCCTAGGACCTTTTCAACACCGATACTATGAAAGCATTCCCATTTTCCGTCGATGAGAATCCTTGTGTCTCTTCAAGGAGCCAATCTAATCCTAGTTCTCCATTAGAGGTAGTGTGTGGAATAAGCTATGTAATGTGGAAGAGCCAAGCCAAGCTGATTTCCATAGGCAGACCTTACATTCCATTTCCTGTCACGGCTCTCAGTGAAGTTTCCCTAGTGCAGTCCAGTGTCATGTAAGTGGGTCACCATAGTGTAAAAGAGATGACTTGCGGGAGATGGTTGGGATCAATACCATGGTTGCATACAGGGTTGGAATCAGGGTTAGAATGCTATCTAGGCTTATGGTTGCAGTGATGTCATAGCCTAGATTTCAGGTTAGGGCAAGGTGGAGTGTAAAGGTTCAATTGAGGTTTCTGATTTGGGTTACTAGTAGGAATAGAGCTAGGATTATGCTTAGGTGGAATTAAGGTGAGAGCTAGGTCTAATGCTAAAGGTCAAGTCTAGTAGTGAGGTTACTGTTAGGTTTTGAGATTTGAGTTATGGTTATCCCAATGGTTAGGGTTAGGGTTAGGGTTAGGATTAGGGTGAGGGTGAGGGTTCAACTGACAAATAAGATTAGGTCCAGACTTAGGTTTTGTATGTGGCATGAAGTAGGATTTCTGTGAGGATTAGTACTAGGTAAAGAATAGTGTTTGGATTAATGCTGGATAGAGAGTTTGGGTTCCATTTCTGGTTCAGGCTTGGTTTGAGTTAGTGCTTTGACTGAGGGTTATTGTTAGGACTGTGGAAAGGACTGTGTGGATTCAGAATACAGTTAGGGTTACTCTTGAGGTTAGGATGAAAGCTGTGGCTCCATTGAGGATGAAGAGGTTGTTTTGTGTGAATTTGAGTATCATGGTGAGGTTCTAGTCTATGTCCGAATGATTATGCTTCGAGCTAGAGTTCATGTTAGGGTGTGGGCTAATGCTAGTGTGAAAGTTGTTGTAGGATTAAGGTTAGGTCCAAATCTAGTGTTAGGTGCAAATCTTGCGGTGAAGTTTTAGGCTACAGTTGGATTTAGGCTTAGTGTTCTAATGAGGGTGATGATTCACATTAGCATTGCGTTTTAGGTTTAGAAATGTGGCTGGGATTGGGTTCAGTGTTAGTGCTAGGCTTACTATGACAGTGATGTCTCCATCTGTGTCAGGGTTGGAGTTGGTGTTGGGGTTAGTGATTTGTTTGGGTTTAGGGCTAGGATCACTTTTAGGATCGGGGCTAGAGCTAGAGCTAGTATCAGCATGCGGGTAAGGATGATGGCCAGGGTTGAAGATCAACCTGTCTGGCTTTGGGTGTGCTCTAGGTTGTAATTAGCATTCGTGGTAGTCTTTGAAATAGGGGTTGGGTAAGTGCTGTATATCTTTCCAATGAAACATCGTAATTCTTCAAAGCATAAGATTTACGGCTACTCTTGTTTGAAATTATGACAAGGGTCAACGTGAGGTTTAGGATTAGGCCTATAGCCTGTCTGCTGATTATATCTATGAAAAATCAAGCGACTCAGTCAGCCTTACAGGCAGGGTTAGTCTCAACTCTTCCTGTAGAAGTAGCCCTAATTCTAATCTTACACCTAGCGCTACTCTCACCGACCTCTGCTTTGACTTAACCCTGTCCCAAATACTAACCTTAATCCTTGTCCATCTCTACTCCTCGCCCTAACCTTAGTCCTACGCCAATTGTAATCCCAACATTTTTGCAACAATCTAACTGAAACAAGAGCATTCAAGCTCAACAGAAAGCCAAGCAGAGTCATAGCCCCAAGTGTCAAAAACAACACTAAAGATTCCCTTCATCCTGAACCAGCCGGCTTCCTGAAACAAATCTTCCCTGAGGCTAGCCCTTTCTGTAACTCTAAGCCAAGCCCGAGACTTTACCTGATCATACCCCTAGACCAAATCATGACCCGATTTCTACTACTACTACTAAGTGCTTCCCTAGCTCAAACACAAATCAGACTCCTAAAGCTAACCCTAACTCCTTTTGTTTTTGTTGAATTCTATTGTTAACAATCTTTACATAGTTGATTTGGGTCAAAAGGTTCAAGGGCTACAGGACAGTGAGTAAGGCTATTATTTCCACATCCTCTTCTTTGACTGTATCTGGGGGTAAGTGAGGAGGGAGATAAAGAAAGAAGCCCCACCCAGTCTCCTCCCGACCCCAGGACCCTGATGTGGGGCATGCTGCGAGAGTCCTGCTCAAGTGGGTTTCTTATTTGTTTCTTTGTTTCTCAAGTGGTTTTGATAGTCATGAATTGCTGCCAATCATGCAACTGCAAGCACGATGAGGTCTCTGCAGCATACACTGATTGACACAGTCCATCGTAGAGTCTGCGTTTGCCCAGGTTTTCTCTGCCAATACATGGCTGAAGTGGGTGATTGACTTGTTGTGTTCTCTGTCTTCTCATGGTTAGGGTTCTGAGTGCAGCAGTTTCAATGGGGAGATCCCCAAAGATCTCCTCTGTGTCTGAGGTATTCTCAGTCCAGATTCTGTCTATACTAGCAAGTCGAGGGCCCGGCACAGCCTATCAGCCCATTCAGCTGGTTGTTGCAGTTGCTGGGTTGGTTGTGTTTGCAGGCCTGTCTTCCACTGGAACCAATGCGTCTTGCAGTCCAGCCTGATTCTGCCCAGCACACACTCGGGCATCACTCTTGCTTCACTCACGTCACTCCCTGTGACTGTCCTGATGACAGGGAGCATTCTGATTGGCTGCATCTCTAAGACCTCACAGGACTGTGTGGCCCTACAAGCTGTCCAATCAGCAGCTGCCTGGTCATAGCAGCCCGGAATCCTGTAGCCTCAGCATTCTAGAAAAGCCATGGTGACAGGCAGTCTCCTCTGTGAAGCAGAGAAAGATGGTGAGTGCTTCAAGCTCTGCTTTCTTTGTTCCTTCTCGCCACAGGCCCTAGCAGAGAATACGTGCAGACTCCATGGAAGCCAGCAGAGCGTGAGTGTGTGGGGTTGGGTTTCCCTTGAATGTGAGTTTGCAAATCCGCTGACAATGTGTTGAAGCCTAGGACCTTTTCAACACCGATACTATGAAAGCATTCCCATTTTCCGTCGATGAGAATCCTTGTGTCTCTTCAAGGAGCCAATCTAATCCTAGTTCTCCATTAGAGGTAGTGTGTGGAATAAGCTATGTAATGTGGAAGAGCCAAGCCAAGCTTATTTCCATAGGCAGACCTTACATTCCATTTCCTGTCACGGCTCTCAGTGAAGTTTCCCTAGTGCAGTCCAGTGTCATGTAAGTGGGTCACCATAGTGTAAAAGAGATGACTTGCGGGAGATGGTTGGGATCAATACCAAGGTTGCATACAGGGTTGGAATCAGGGTTAGAATGCTATCTAGGCTTATGGTTGCAGTGATGTCAAAGCCTAGATTTCAGGTTAGGGCAAGGTGGAGTGTAAAGGTTCAACTGAGGTTTCTGATTTGGGTTACTAGTAGGAATAGAGCTAGGATTATGCTTAGGTGGAATTAAGGTGAGAGCTAGGTCTAATGCTAAAGGTCAAGTCTAGTAGTGAGGTTACTGTTAGGTTTTGAGATTTGAGTTATGGTTATCCCAATGGTTAGGGTTAGGGTTAGGGTTAGGGTTAGGGTGAGGGTGAGGGTTCAACTGACAAATAAGATTAGGTCCAGACTTAGGTTTTGTATGTGGCATGAAGTAGGATTTGTGTGAGGATTAGTACTAGGTAAAGAATAGTGTTTGGATTAATGCCGGATAGAGAGTTTGGGTTCCATTTCTGGTTCAGACTTGGTTTGAGTTAGTGCTTTGATTGAGGGTTATTGTTAGGACTGTGGAAAGGACTGTGTGGATTCAGAATACAGTTAGGGTTACTCTTGAGGTTAGGATGAAAGCTGTGGCTCCATTGAGGATGAAGAGGTTGTTTTGTGTGAATTTGAGTATCATGGTGAGGTTCTAGTCTATGTCCGAATGATTATGCTTAGAGCTAGAGTTCATGTTAGGGTGTGGGCTAATGCTAGTGTGAAAGTTGTTGTAGGATTAAGGTTAGGTCCAAATCTAGTGTTAGGTGCAAATCTTGCGGTGAAGTTTTAGGCTACAGTTGGATTTAGTCCTAGTGTTCTAATGAGGGTGATGATTCACATTAGCATTGCGGTTTAGGTTTAGAAATGTGGCTGGGATTGGGTTCAGTGTTAGTGCTAGGCTTACTATGACAGTGATGTCTCCATCTGTGTCAGGGTTGGAGTTGGTGTTGGGGTTAGTGATTTGTTTGGGTTTAGGGCTAGGATCACTTTTAGGATTGGGGCTAGAGCTAGAGCTAGTATCAGCATGCAGGTTAGGATGATGGCCAGGGTTGGAGATCAACCTGTCTGGCTTTGGGTGTGCTCTAGGTTGTAATTAGCATTCGTGGTAGTCTTTGAAATAGGGGTTGGGTAAGTGCTGTATATCTTTCCAATGAAACATCGTAATTCTTCAAAGCATAAGATTTACGGCTACTCTTGTTTGAAATTATGACAAGGGTCAACGTGAGGTTTAGCATTAGGCCTATAGCCTGTCTGCTGATTATATCTATGAAAAATCAAGCGACTCAGTCAGCCTTACAGGCAGGGTTAGTCTCAACTCTTCCTGTAGAAGTAGCCCTAATTCTAATCTTACACCTAGCGCTACTCTCACCGACCTCTGCTTTGACTTAACCCTGTCCCAAATACTAACCTTAATCCTTGTCCATCTCTACTCCTCGCCCTAACCTTAGTCCTACGCCAATTGTAATCCCAACATTTTTGCAACAATCTAACTGAAACAAGAGCATTCAAGCTCAACAGAAAGCCAAGCAGAGTCATAGCCCCAAGTGTCAAAAACAACACTAAAGATTCCCTTCATCCTGAACCAGCCGGCTTCCTGAAACAAATCTTCCCTGAGGCTAGCCCTTTCTGTAACTCTAAGCCAAGCCCGAGACTTTACCTGATCATACCCCTAGACCAAATCATGACCCGATTTCTACTACTACTACTAAGTGCTTCCCTAGCTCAAACACAAATCAGACTCCTAAAGCTAACCCTAACTCCTTTTGTTTTTGTTGAATTCTATTGTTAACAATCTTTACATAGTTGATTTAGGTCAAAAGGTTCAAGGGCTACAGGACAGTGAGTAAGGCTATTATTTCCACATCCTCTTCTTTGACTGTATCTGGGGGTAAGTGAGGAGGGAGATAAAGAAAGAAGCCCCACCCAGTCTCCTCCCGACCCCAGGACCCTGATGTGGGGCATGCTGCGAGAGTCCTGCTCAAGTGGGTTTCTTATTTGTTTCTTTGTTTCTCAAGTGGTTTTGATAGTCATGAATTGCTGCCAATCATGCAACTGCAAGCACGATGAGGTCTCTGCAGCATACACTGATTGACACAGTCCGTCGTAGAGTCTGCGTTTGCCCAGGTTTTCTCTGCCAATACATGGCTGAAGTGGGTGATTGACTTGTTGTGTCCTCTGTCTTCTCATGGTTAGGGTTCTGAGTGCAGCAGTTTCAATGGGGAGATCCCCAAAGATCTCCTCTGTGTCTGAGGTATTCTCAGTCCAGATTCTGTCTATACTAGCAAGTCGAGGGCCCGGCACAGCCCATCAGCCCATTCAGCTGGTTGTTGCAGTTGCTGGGTTGGTTGTGTTTGCAGGCCTGTCTTCCACTGGAACCAATGCGTCTTGCAGTCCAGCCTGATTCTGCCCAGCACACGCTCGGGCATCACTCTTGCTTCACTCACGTCACTCCCTGTGGCTGTCCTGATGACAGGGAGCATTCTGATTGGCTGCATCTCTAAGACCTCACAGGACTGTGTGGCCCTACAAGCTGTCCAATCAGCAGCTGCCTGGTCATAGCAGCCCGGAATCCTGTAGCCTCAGCATTCTAGAAAAGCCATGGTGACAGGCAGTCTCCTCTGTGAAGTAGAGAAAGATGGTGAGTGCTTCAAGCTCTGCTTTCTTTGTTCCTTCTCGCCACAGGCCCTAGCAGAGAAGACGTGCAGACTCCATGGAAGCCAGCAGAGCGTGAGTGTGTGGGGTTGGGTTTCCCTTGAATGTGAGTTTGCAAATCCGCTGACAATGTGTTGAAGCCTAGGACCTTTTCAACACCGATACTATGAAAGCATTCCCATTTTCCGTCGATGAGAATCCTTGTGTCTCTTCAAGGAGCCAATCTAATCCTAGTTCTCCATTAGAGGTAGTGTGTGGAATAAGCTATGTAATGTGGAAGAGCCAAGCCAAGCTGATTTCCATAGGCAGACCTTACATTCCATTTCCTGTCACGGCTCTCAGTGAAGTTTCCCTAGTGCAGTCCAGTGTCATGTAAGTGGGTCACCATAGTGTAAAAGAGATGACTTCCGGGAGATGGTTGGGATCAATACCATGGTTGCATACAGGGTTGGAATCAGGGTTAGAATGCTATCTAGGCTTATGGTTGCAGTGATGTCAAAGCCTAGATTTCAGGTTAGGGCAAGGTGGAGTGTAAAGGTTCAATTGAGGTTTCTGATTTGGGTTACTAGTAGGAATAGAGCTAGGATTATGCTTAGGTGGAATTAAGGTGAGAGCTAGGTCTAATGCTAAAGGTCAAGTCTAGTAGTGAGGTTACTGTTAGGTTTTGAGATTTGAGTTATGGTTATCCCAATGGTTAGGGTTAGGGTTAGGGTGAGGATGAGGGTTCAACTGACAAATAAGATTAGGTCCAGACTTAGGTTTTGTATGTGGCATGAAGTAGGATTTCTGTGAGGATTAGTACTAGGTAAAGAATAGTGTTTGGATTAATGCTGGATAGAGAGTTTGGGTTCCATTTCTGGTTCAGGCTTGGTTTGAGTTAGTGCTTTGATTGAGGGTTATTGTTAGGACTGTGGAAAGGACTGTGTGGATTCAGAATACAGTTAGGGTTACTCTTGAGGTTAGGATGAAAGCTGTGGCTCCATTGAGGATGAAGAGGTTGTTTTGTGTGAATTTGAGTATCATGGTGTGGTTGTAGTCTATGTCTGAATGATTATGCTTAGAGCTAGATTTCCAGTTTCATTCCATGGTGTTCTGTGAGCATTCATATTATGATTCCTATATTTTTGAAGATATTTAGGTTTGCTTTGTGTCCTATCATGTGGTCTATCCTTTGTAAGTTGCCATGTTCTGCTGAAAAAAATGTATAATCTGTGGCTCTAGCTCTAAGCAGGGGTAGCCTTTCTAATTTCAGATAATATAGACTTCAAGCTGACAGACATGAAAAAAGACAGGAAGGTCATTATATATTGTTGAAGTGACTGATACATCAGGAAGTAATCACCATTGTGAATATATTTGCACCAAATTCAAACGCACCTAGCTACGTGAATCAATTACTTACAGACTTAATGGGAGACATTGATATGCACACAGTAATAGTGGGTGACCTTACCACCCCGCTAACCACAATAAACAGATCAACAAAACAAAAATTCAACAAAGATACAACAGAGCTCATACAAACAATAGAATAACTGGACTTGGTAGACATTTATAGAACTTTTTACCCCAAGGCCACAGATTATACATTTTTTTCAGCAGTATATGGCACCTTCCCCAGCAAAGCAAAATGCCCTAGGAAATACAGAAACACCTGGAGGTTGAAAAATATGTTATTAACCGAACAATGGGTCTGAGAAAACATTAAAGATGAGATCAAAAAATTTATGGAAACCAATGAAAACTCTGACACAACATTCCAAAATTTGTGGGACACTGCCAAAGCAGTGCTACGGGGTAAATTGATCACAATTGGAGCTCATGTCTTGGCCCAAGAGATGCACCAAATACAGGAACTAAACACACACCTCCAGGAATTGGAGAAACAACAGCAGAAGAGCCACACACACAACAGGGAACAAGAAATCATCAAAACAAGGGAGGAAATCAACTAGATAGAAATAAAAAAAACCATACACAAAATCAATGAATCAAAAAGCTGGTTTTTTGAAAAGATAAACAAAATAGACACCCTGCTGCCCCAACTGATAAAGAAAAAAACAAGAGAAAGTTAGAATTAACAGCATCAAAGATGAAAAAGGCAACATAATATCAGACACTGCAACCATTAAGAACATAGTCAGAAATTACTACAAAGCACTGTACTCCAACAAATCAGAAGACCACCAAGAAATGGAAAAGTTCTTAGACTTCTACCACCTGCCAAAACTTAGCCCAGAGGCAACAAACGAACCATAACTGAAGCAAAACCCATAACTGAAGCAGAGATTGAATCAGTGATTAAAGATCTCCCAACAAAGAAAAGCCCAGGCCCAGATGGCTTCACTACAGAATTCTACAAAATATTCCGAACAGAACTGACCCCAATCCTCTACAAACTCTTCAATACAATAAAAAAATGCAACTCTTCCAAACTCATTTTATGAAGCCAACATCACCTTAATCCCAAAATCCCACAGAGACCCAACTGAGAAGGAAAACTACAGACCTATTTCTCTGATGAACATCGACACTAAGATTCTCAACAAAATCCTAGCCAACAGAATTCAAAAACACATCAGACAGATCATTCATCCAGATCAAGTAGGATTCATCCCTGGAATGCAGGGATGGTTCAACATCCGGAAATCCATAAATGTGATACACCACATCCAAAAACTGAAAAACTCGCTGAGGCCATAAGACAAGAAAAAGAAATCAGAGGAATCCAAATGGGAATCGAAAAAGTCAAACTCTTACTATATGCAGATGATATGATTCTTTATGTAGAAGACCCAAGAGACTCAATACAGAAACTGCTAGATCTTAAACGAGAGTTTGGAAGAGTGGCAGGGTACAAAATTAATGAACAAATATCAACAGCCATAGTGTATGCAAATAGCCCCAAGATGGAAAAAGACGTAACCAGCAAGATACCGTCGAAAATAACAGAGAAAAGTATGAAGTCTCTGGGAATAAATCTAACCAAAAATGTAGGAGACTTATTTGAAGAAAACTACAAACTACTTAAAAAAGAAATTGAATAAGACCTCAAAATATGGAGTAACATCCCATGCTCCTGGATAGGTAAAATCAATATCATTAAAATGTCTATACTGCCAAAGCAATATATACATTCAACGCAATCCCAATCAAATTGCCGAAAACATTCTTCATGGAGCTGGAAACAATGATTCAAAGGTTCATTTGGAAACACAAAAAACCACGAATAGCTAGAACTGTTCTCAAGAACAGGAAGTTAGCAGGGGGAATCACAGTTCCAGACCTCTGAACATACTATAGGGCAGTGGTTATCAAAACAGCGTGGTACTGGAAAAAAATAGAGAAGAAGATCAATGGAGCAGAATAGAAACACCAGAAGGGAATCCACACAGATACAGCCAAATAATCTTTGACAAAAAGACAAACGACAATCCAAGCAAATCGGAAGGTCTATTCAATAAATGCTGTTGGGACAACTGGTTAATAGCCTGCAGAAACAAAAAAATAGATCCACATCTCTCACCATACACTAAGATCAAATCTAAATGGATAAAGATCTAAACCTACATCCAGAAACCTTCAAACTTTTGGAAGAAAATGTCGGAAACACTCTGCAACACTTAAGGGTAGGCCCTCACTTCCTAAAAAAGACTCCAGTAGAAATCAAGACGACAATAAACAATTGGGACCTCATCAAAATAAGAAGCTTCTGTACAGCTAGAGAAACAATCAACAAAATAAAAAGGCAACCCACAGAATGGGAGAAGATCTTCGCGCACTACATAGGTGATAGAGGGCTGATCTCCAGAATATACGAAGAGCTACAAAACAACCAAAATGTCAAAGCAAACAAGCCACTCAAGAAATGGGCACGGGAAATGGGCAAACACTTCACAAAGGAACAAACCCAAATGGCAAATAAACAGATGAAAAATGCTCAAGTTCCCTGGCAATAAGGGAAATCCAAATTAAAACATCAATGAGGTACCACTTAAAACCAGTAAGACTGGCCCACATGAATAAAAGCACCAACAACACTTGTTGGCGACGTTGTGGGGAAAAGGGAAGCCTACTCCACTGCTGGTGGGGCTGCGGGCTGGTACAGCCTCTATGGAAATCAGTATGGAGAATATTCAAACAACTCAAATTCAACATACCGTATGATCCAGCAATAGCAGTGCTAAGAATATATCCAGAACAATTGTTTTATGAGAAACCAACATGCACTCCTATGCTCATAGCAGCACAATCAGCAATTGCAAAAACCTGGAAGCAACCAAAATGCCCATCAACAGAGGATTGGATAAGAAAGCTATGGTTCATCATTTTTGCTGATGGTATGTTGGAGCTTTCAATTGACTGGGATGATACTCTGCTGGCTCTGTCTTCAGACCAGAGAGGGTATACCTAAGAAGCTGTTGAACTTGACTAGACAATAAGATGCTGGACTCTATGTTTGGTATACACTTGCAATGGGGGAATCTCAACTGAACTTGAGCTGTAGTTATGCAACAAGGTGGAGGAATCCACCATGATGGGAGGGTTTGGGGAGGGCTGGGGAGAACCCAAGTACCTATGTAACTGTGTCACATAATACAATGTATTTAATGAAGTAAAATAATAAATAATTAAAAGAAAAAAAAAGAAAATGACTTGGGCGTGCTGAACTTCTCTTTGCATTTTTGAGATTTTAGTGCCTTTAGTGAGAATCTCCAGGATTCTTTAGTGTAGCTGCTCTGTTTGATTCCTTCAAGCCTTGCTCAATTGGTTTTTGGGAGGAACTGACAAAACAGGGTTTCTGTGAGACCTGCTAGGACAGCTGTTTATATGTGTAGTGAATGAGCCAAGTGGAGTTGTTTTGTCAGGGGAAGACTTATGCTGCTGCTTCGGGCAGTTGCCATTTACCACCATAAGGAGTTTGCTAGGTGTCCCACCCACTTTCAGACATATGTGCCTCCAGAACACTGGGTTTCCATAGCAGCTGGAAATAGCTGGGGCGCTGAACTTCTCTCCGGGTCTGGAGTTTTGAGTGCCTTCAGTGAGAATCTCCATCATTGTTTTGTGTGTGGTTCAACCTACTTGATTCCATCCCCCTGGGCTGAATGGGCATTGGACAGGAAGTCATCTAACAGGGTTTCCGTGAGATCTGCTATGACAGCTGATGGTATGTGAAGTGAATGAGTCAGGTGGAGTTTTTTTGGCACTGGAAGAGCTGTGCTGCTGCGTCAAGCAGCTGCCATTCACCACCACACTGAGTTCCCTAGGTGTCACATCCACTTTCAGACATATGTGCTGCCAGAGCACTTGGTTTCCATTTCAGCTGGAAATGGCTTGAGGGCTGGACATCTCTCTGGCTCTGAAGTTTTTCGTGCCTTGACTGTCATTCTCCATCTTTGTTATGTGTGAATGCTCATCTTGCTTATTTCCATCTGACTCGGCTCAATGAGCATTGGAAAGCAAGTGATCTGATCAATTAAAGGCTCCAACATACCGTCAGCAACAATTAACTTTGTTGTCTAATCAATAGTTATAATATTGAGTAACCAATATGTTAAAAACAATCGCAATTTCGGGCCCGACAGTATGGCCTAGCAGCTAAAGTCCTTGCCTTGAAAGCCCCGGGATCCCATATGGACGCCGGTTCTAATCCCGGCAGCTCCACTTCCCATCCAGCTCCCTGTTTGTGGCCTGGGAAAGCAGTTGAGGACAGCCCAATGCATTGGGACACTGTACCCGTGTGGGAGACCCGAAAGAGGTTCCTGGTTCCCGGCTTCAGATCAGCGCGCATCGGCCCGTTGCAGCTCACATAGGGAGAAAATCATTGGACGGAAGATCTTCCTCTGTGTCTCTCCTGCTCTGTGTATATCTGGCTGTAATAAAATGAATAAATCTTTAAAAAAAAACAATTGCAATTTCTTAACCTTCTTCTGTTATCACCCCAGTGTTAATTCAGTTTTAGTTTATATACGATATATGATATAACATCCATTACATAACATGTTATACATAACATCATATCATCTTAAATTAAGGCAAACATGTGGTATTTAACCTTTTGGGATTGGCTCATTTCCCTTAGCATTATGGTTTCCAGTTTGGCCCATTTGGCCACAAAGAACTGCATTTTGTTTTTTACTAACTGAGTAGTATTCCATGGAGTAGATGAACCATAGCTTTCTTATCCAGTGTTCTGCTGATGGGCATTTCGGTTGCTTCCAGGTTTTTGCAATTACTGATTGTGCTGCTATGGGCATAGGGGTTCATGTTGGTTTCTCATAAAACAAGTGTTTTGGGTATATTCCTAGCAGTGCTATTGTTGGATCATACAGTATGTCGATTTTGAGTTGTTTGAATGTTCTCCATACTGATTTCCATAGAGGCTGTACCAACCTGCAGCCCCACCAGCAGTGGAGTAGGCTTCCCTTTTCCCCACAACGTCGCCAACAAGTGTTGTTGGTGCTTTTATTTATGTGGGCGAGTCTTACTGGCGTCAGGTAGTACCTCATTGATATTTTAATTTGGATTTCCCTTATTGCCAGGGAACTTGAGCATTTTTTCATATGTTTATTTGCCTTTTGGGTTTGTTCCTTTGTGAAGTGTTTGCCCATTTCCCATGCCCATTTCTTGAGTGGTTTGTTTGTTTTGACACTTTGGTTATTTTGTAGTTCTTTGTATATTCTGGAAATTAGCCCTCTGTCACCTATGTAGTGCGTGAAGATCTTCTCCCATTCTGTGGGTTGCTTTTTTACTTTGTTGATTGTTTCCTTTGCTGTACAGAAGCTTCTTATTTTGATGAGGTCCCATTTGTTTATTGTCATCTTGATTTCTATTGCTTTTTGAGTCCTTTTTAGGAAGTAGGGGCCTATCCCTAGATCTTGCAGAGTATTTCCGTCATTTTCTTCCAAAAGTTTGAAGGTTTCTGGATGCAGGTTTAGATCTTTATCCATTTAGATTTGATCTTAGTGTATGGTGAGAGATGCAGGTCTAGCTTTTTGTTTCTGCAGGCTATTAACCAGTTCTCCCAATGGCATTTATTGAATAGACCTTCCCATTTGCCTGGATTGTCGTTTGTCCTTTTGTCAAAGAGTATTTGGTTGTATTTGTGAGGGTTCCCATCTGGTGTTTCTATTCTGCTCCATTGATCTTCTTCTCTATTTTTTTCCAGTACCAGGCTGTTTTGATAATCACTGCCCTATAGTATGTCCAGAGGTCTGGAACTGTGATTCCCCCTGCTAACTTCCTGTTCTTGAGAACAGTTCTAGCATCAATGTTCATCAAAGAGATAGGTCTGTAGTTTTCCTTCTCTGTTAGTCCTCTGTCTGGTTTTGGGATTAAGGTAATGTTGGTTTCATAGAATGAGATTGGAAGGGTTGCCTCTTTTTCTATTGTTTTGAAGAGTTTGTAGAGGATTGGGGTCAGTTCTGTTCGGAATGTTTTGTAGAATTCTGTAGTGAAGCCGTCTGGGCCTGGGCTTTTCTTTGTTGTGAGGTCTTTAATCACTGATTCAATCTCTACTTCAGTTATGGGTTTGTTCAGGTCGTTTGTTGCCTCTGGGCTAAGTTTTGGCAGGTGGTGGAAGTCTAAGAACTTTTCCATTTCTTGGTGATCTTCTGATTTGTTGGAGTACAGTGCTTTGTAGTAATTTCTAATTATGTCCTTAATGGATGCGGTGTCTGTTGTTATGTTGCCTTTTTCATCTTTGATGCTGTTAATTCTTGCCTTCTGTTGTTTTTTCTTTATCAGTTTGGCCAGTGGGGTGTCTCCAGCTGTTTAATGAACTGGGTATGTTCGTTTTGTGTGTCTTCCGTTTCAGAGATCCTCTCTTCTGCTGTATTTGTTCTGTTGGTTAGGCTCTCAATTTTGTGCTCTACGTCAAGGATTTTACTTTTCATTTGTTGTATTTCTGAGGCTATGTGGTTCTTGAATTCCTTGAAGTCCTCCCAATTCTTCTCATTGTCTCTGACATATTTTAACATTATTTTTTTGAATTCCTTGTCTGGTAGATCTTCTATGTCTTCATCTCGCATCTCCGAAATAGACATTGGCTTTTGATCCTTTATTGGTAGGGTGTTGGCACTCTCATCTGGATCATTACCTTTTCTGGTATTTCTTCCCATTGTGTTAGTGTTTCTTTTTTGAGAGACCTAGGCACCAGTGTGCTGAGGGGTCTCCAAGCACTATCCTGTAGAGATTGGAGTCTGCAGGCGTGGAGTAGCAGGGTGTGGGAATTTTCAAGGCACTTTTGGTGCGTCTCCAGAACACTGGACCTCAGGGCGCCACTTCCAGGGCCCAGCAGATTCAAAGCGCACTCTCAGCTCGTCCCCTAGAGGTATGCTACCACAGGGCGTGGGGGAGAGAAGGCACTCTCTGTGTGCACCCCCAGTGCGTGGGATCACAGGGCGCAGAGGATTCTAGGTGTTTTCTCGGTGTGTCCCCAGTGCCAGGGACTGCAGGGCGTGGAGGTTCCAGGTGCTCTCTGGGAACGCCTCCTGCACACGGGTCCGCAGTGCTCTCCTGGTGTGTCTCCGAAGCACAGGACTATAGGGCGTGGGGTGTTCCAGGTGCTCTCTGGAAGCTTCTCCTGCGCAGGCCCGCCCACCCCAGCGCTTGCAGGGGACCGACCGCCCCAGCGCTAGCACGGGACTGCCCAGCCCAGAGGCGTGCTTGGATTCCTGTGGGATAGCACTGCCCAGCTGAGTGCCAGACCGCAAAGGCATGGGGGAGTATTCAGTGTGCCTTTTGCCTTTCTCCTCAATGCACAGGACCACTGTGCATCGCCTCCCAGACACAGTTTTGGCAGTTTCAAGGCACTCGCCCTGTGTCCCTAGACGCTGGAGTCTCGGGGGGAGGGGCGGGGAGACGAGCACCAATTGTGTTCAGGCTCTATGCATGCCCCTGGGGGGCCAACTCCCGGAGCCTCCAACCCACCACTGTCCCCTCTCAACTCACTCAAACCTCAGGTTCTTGCAGTCTGCCTCTTCCTCTGGTGGGAACCCTCGCCGCGGGTGCGTCTCCTGGCTACTGCGTCCGTTGCAGGCGTATGGAACCTGGAGGCTGCGGCTGGTGCAGGTCCCAGCGGGGCTTGGCGACCAGGATGGGCGGATGGCAGCGGGTCCCGATGACTTCAGGTCCTTATGTCCGCAGCAGGCGCAGGTCCTGGCGGGTCCTGGTGACCAGGGTGAACAGATGCCAGCGGGTCCCAATCACCGCCGGTTCTCACGGCCACAGCGTCTGCGGGTCGGTATGCGGGTAGGTCTGCGGCTTTCAGCAGCTGCACTCAAAGGTGACTCAGCAGGTCAGGAGCGGAAAGTCGTCTTCCCTGCCCTTTGTTTTGTTTTTCCCTGGTTGCTCTTCCGAGTTGTGTGGATTTTTTTGGCTCCACACTGTCCAGGGAACTTCACTTTCTTATCCATATAGTTCTATGCTGCTCCACTTACGCTTTTGTCACGTTCTAGCACTCTCTGTCTGTGAGCTCCCTCACAGTCTTCCTCCTATGTCGGCCATCTTGCAAGTCTCCTCATTTACAACTGCCATGGAAACCAAGTGCTCTGACAGCATATAAGTCTGAAAGAGGATGTGGTACCTAGGGAACACAGTGTAGTGGTGAATGGCAACTACAACAAGCATGAGCACAGGTCTTCAGTATGAAAACAACTCCACTGGCTCATTCACTTCAGCTACCATCAGCTGTCCTAGCAGGACTCCCAGAGACCATGTGTGGTCACTTCCTGTCCAATGCCCATTCAGCCCAGGGGGATGGAAACAAGCAGGTTGAGCACACACAGAAAACATAGATGGAAATCCTAACACAAGGCACGATAAAATCCAGAGTCAGAGAGAATTTCAGCACCCAAGCCAGTTTCAGCTGCCATGGAAACCAAGCTGGCAGCACAGATGTCTGAAAGTGGATGTGACACCTAGGAAACTCAGTGTGGTGGTGAATGGAGGCTGCTCAAAAAACCAGCACAGGTCTTCCAGTGCCAAAACAACTCCAGTTGGCTCATTCACTTCACATACCATCACAGCTATCCTGACAGGTCTCCCAAAAAACCTGTTTGGTCACTTCCTCTCTACTGCCAATTGAGCCCAGTGTGATGGAATCAAGCAGGTGGAGAACACACAGTAAACATAAATGGAGATCCTCACACAAGGCACGAAAACATCCAGAGCCAGAGAGAAATTCAGTGCCCAAGTCATTTCCAGCTGCCATGAAAACCAAGTGCTCTGGCAGCACATATGTCTGAAAGTGGATGTGACACCTAGGGAACTCAGTGTTGTGGTGAAAGGAAACTGCCCGAAGCAGCAGCACAGGTCTTATAGTAACAAAACAACTCTGCCTGGCTCATTCACTTCTCATGCAATCAACTGTCCTGGCAGGTGTCCAAGAAACCATGTTTAGTCACTTCCTGTCCAATGCCAATTTAACAAAATTTGAAAGAATCAAACTGCGCTAAACAAAGATGGAGATCCTCACTCAAGGTGCTAAATTTCGAGAACCAGAGAAAAGTTCAGCACCCGAGCCTTTTGCAGCTGCCTTGGAAACAAGTGATCTGGCAGCATATATGTCTGAAAGTGGATGTGAAACCTGGGAAAATCATTTAGGTGGTGGTGAATGGCACCTGCCCGAAGCAGTAGCACAGGCCTTCCAATGCGAAAGCAACTCCACGAGTCTGATTCACTTCACATACAATCAGCGCTCTTAGCAGGTCTCCCGGAAATCCTGTTTGGTCACTTTGTGTCCAGTGAGCATTGAGCCCAATGGGTTGGAAACATACAGGTTGAGCACACACACTAAACAAAGATGGAGATCTTCACTCAAGGCGCTCAAAACCCGACATCCAGAGAGACATTCAACGCACAACCCATTTCCACCTACCATGGAAACCAAGTGCTCTGGCAGCACATATGTATGAAAGTGGCTGTGACAACTGGGAAACTCAGTGTAGTGGTGAATGGCAACTGCATGAAGCAGCAGCACAGTTCTTCCAGTGGCAAAACAACTCCATCTGGCTCATTCACTACACATAGAATGAGCTGTCCTTGCAAGTCTCCCGGAAATCCTGTTTGATCACTTCCTGTCCAATGACAACAGAGCCCAGTGCAATGGAATCAAGCTGGCTGAGAACCAGCTTAAAACATGGAGGAGATCCTCATTAAGGCGCCAAAAACTCCACCGCAAGTGATAAATTTAGTGCCCAAGCCATTTCCAGCTGCCATGGAAACCAAGTGCTCTGGCAGCACATATGTCTGAAAGCGGCTGCCACATCTAGGGAACTCAGTGTGGTAGTGAATTGCAATTGCCTGAAAGAGCAGCACAGGTCTTCCAGTGCCAAAACAACTCCACCTGGCTCATTCAATTCATATAGAATCAGCAGTTCTATCAGGTTTCCTGCATACCCTATTTGGTCACTTTCTGTCCAAAGCCCACTCAGCCCAGTGTGATGGAATCAGGCTGTCTGAACACCCACACATGTAACAAAGGTGTAAATCCTCACTCAAGGTGCTCAAAACTCGATATCCAGAGAGAAATTGAGCGCACAAGCCATTTGCAGCTACCATGGAAACCAAGGCCTCATTCATGTCACATACTATCTGCTCTCTTATTAGGTCTCCCAGAAACCCTGTTTGGTGATTTTCTGTCCAGTGACCATTGAGCCTAATGGGATTAAACATGCAGGTTGATCCCCCACACAAAACTCGACAACAAGAGATAAGTTCAGAACCCTAGCCATTTGCAGCTGCCTTGGAAACAAGTGATCTGGCAGCACATATGTCTGAAAGTGGAGGTGAAACCTGGGAAAAACATTTAGGTGGTGAATGGTAACAGCCCGAGGCAGTAGCAGAGGCCTTCCAGTGCCAAAATGCCAAAACAACTCCAACAGGGTCAGTCACTTCACATGAAATCAGCTCTCCTAGCAGGTCTCCCAGCAACGTTGTTTGGTCACTTATTGTACAATGCCTATTGAGCCCAAGGGAATGGAATCAAGCATGTTGAGCACACACACAAAACAGATCCTCACTCAATTCACTAAAAATTCCAGAATCAAAGAACAAGTTTAGCACCCAAGCCATTTCCAACTGCCGTGGAAACCAAGTGCTCTGGCAGCACATATATCTGAAAGTGGATGTGACACCTGGGGAACTCAGTGTGGTGGTGAATTGCAACTGCCCAAAATAGCAGCACAGCTTTTCCAGCTTCAGAAAACTCGACCCACATCAGTCAAATCACATACCATCAGCTCTCCTTACAGGTCTACCAGAACCCTGTTTGAACACTTCCTGTTCAAAGCCAATTGAGCCTCGTGTGATCAAATCAAGCATGTTCAGCATGCACAAAGAAAAAAGATGGAGATCCTTACGAAAAACGCTGAAAATTCAAGAGCAAGAGAGGAGTTCAGCATCAAAGCCATTTCCACCTGCCATGGCAACCAAATGCTCTGGCAGCACATATGTCTGAAAGTGGATGGGACATCTAGGGAACAAAGTGTGGTGGTGAATGGCAATTGCATGAAGCAACAGCACAGGCCTTCCAGTGCCAAACATCTCCACCTGGCTCATTCACTTCACATACCATCAGCTATCATGGCTGATCTCCCAGAAACCCTGTTTGGTCACTTCCTGTCCAATGCCCGTTGAGCCCTATGGAATGGAATCAAGCAGATTGGGCACCCACACAAAACAAAGATGCAGATTCACACTCAAGGTGCTCAAAATTCCTCAGAGGGAAGTTTAAGGCCCAAGCCAATTTCAGCTGCCATGGAAACCAAGTGCTCTGGCAGCACATATGTTTAACACTGGATGTGCCACCTAGGAAACTCAGTGTGTTGTTGAATGGCCACTGTCCAAGGCAGCCTGATAGGTCTTCCAGTACCAAAACAACTCCAACTGCCTCATTCACATCAGTTACCTTCAGCTGTCCTTGCAGGTCTCCTGAAACCATGTTTGCTCACTTCCTGTCCAATGCCCATTGACACCAGTGAAAAAGAATCAAGCAGTTTCAGCACACACACAAAACAAGGATGGAGATCCTCACTCAAGGCGCTCATAACTCCAGAGCCAGATAGAAGTTCAGCTCCCAAGCCATTTCCAACTGCCATGGAAACTAAGTGTTTTGGAAGCACGGATGTCTCAAAGTGGCTGATAAGCTAGGTAACTCATTGTGGTGTTGAACGGTAATTGCTCAAAGCAGTAGCACATGTCTTCCAGGCCCAAGACAACTCCACCTGGCTCATTCACCTCCCATACCATCAGCTGTCCTGGCCGCTATCTAGGAAACCCTGTTTGGTCACTTGCTTTCCAATATTCAAAGCCCAGCATTATGGAATCAAGTAGGTGGAGGACACACAGTAAACAAAGGTGGAGTTTCTCACTCAAGGCACGAAAACGCCACAGCTAGAAAACCCTGTTTGCTCAATTGCTGTCCAGTGCCTATTCAGTACAGTGTGATGGAATGAGGCATGCTGAGCACTCACACGTAACAAAGATGTAGATCCTCACTCAAGGCGCTTAAACTCCACAGCCAGAGATAAGTTCAGCACTCAAGCCATTTGCAGGTGCCATGGAAACCAAGTGCTCTAGCAGCACATATGTCTGAAATTGGATGTGACGCTTGGAGAACTCAGTGTGGTATTGAATGATAACTGCCCTAAGCAGAATCACAGGTCTTCCGGGGCCAAAACAACTCCATCTGACTCATTCACTTCACATATCATCAGCTGTCCTAGCAGGTCTCCCAGAAACCCTGTTTGGACACTTATGTTCCAAATCCATAGCCCAGATGATGGAATGATGTAGGTGGAGCACACACTTAAAAAAAAGGTGGAGATCCTCACACAAGGCACGTAAAATTCCAAAGCAAGGTAGAAGTTCAGAACCCAAGATATTTCCAGCTGCCATGGAAACCAAGTGCTCTGGCAGCACATATGTCTGAAAATGGATGTGACAAGAATTATACTCAGTGAGGTGGCGAATGGATACTGCCCGAATTAGCAGCACAGGACTTCCAGTGCCAAAACATGTCCACCTGAGTCATTCACTTCAGATTTTATCAGTTGTCCTAGTATGTCTCCCAGACACCCTGTTTGGAGCCCTTGTTTCATGCCCATTGAAACCATGGTAACGGAATCAAGCATATTGAACACCCACAGAAAACAAAGATGGATATCCTCACTCAATGCGCTATGGCAGCCATTTTTAGCTGCCATGGAAACCAAGTGCTCTGGCAGCACATATATCTGAAAGTGGATGTGACACCTGGGGAACTCAGTGTGGTGGTAATTGCAACTGCCCGAAGTAGCAGCACAGCTTTTCCAGTTGAGAAAAACTTTAACTTCGTCAGTCAAATCACATACCATCGGCTGTCCTTACTGGTCTATCAGAGACCCTGATTGAACAATTCCTGTTCAATGCCGATTGAGCCCTGTGTGATGGAATCAAGCACGTTCAGCATACGCACAGAAAAAAGATGGAGATCCCCACTCAAAACGTTGAAAATTCCAGATCCAGAGAGGATTTCAGCATGAAAGCCATTTCCACCTGCCATGGCAACCAAAAGCTCTGGCAGTACATATGTCTGAAAGTGGATGTGACACCTAGGTAACTCAGTGTAGTGGTGAATGGCAACCGCAAGAAACAGCAACACATGCCTTCCAGTGCCAAACATCTCCACCTGGCTCATTCACTTCACATACCTTCAGCTATCATGGCTGATCTCCCAGAAACCCTGTTTGGTCACTTCCTGTCCAATGCCCGTTGAGCCCAGTGGGATGGAATCAAGCAGGTTGAGCACACTCACAAAGCAAAGATGGAGATTCACACTCAAGGTGTTCAAAACTCCACAGACAGAGGGAAGTTCAATGCCCAAGCCAGTTTCAGCTGCCATGGAAACCAAGTGCTCTGGCAGCACATATGTTTAACACTGGATGTGCCACCTAGGGAACTCAGTGTGTTTGTGTATGGCAACTTACCGAAGCAGCAGCGCAGGCCTCTTAATGCCAAAACAACACCTCCCGGCTAATTCACTTCACATACAATCAGCTGTCCTTCCAGGTTTCCTAGAAAACCCTGTTTGGACACATCCTATTAAATGCTGATTGAGCCCAGGGTAATGGGATCACGAATGTTGAGCACACACAGAAAATACAGATGGAGATCCTCACTCAAGGCGCTAATAACTCCAGAGCCATAGTGAAGCTCAGCGTCCAAGCCACTTCCAGCTGCCATGGTATCCAAAAACTCTGGCAGAACATATGTCTGAAAGTGGATGGGACACCTAGGGACATATTGTGGTTGTGAATAGCAACTGCCCAATGCAGCAGCACAGGCATTCGTTGCAAAACAACTCCACCTGGATCATCCAACTCCCATACCCTCAGCTGTCCTTTTAGGTCTCCCGATATCCATGTTTGGTCACTTCCTGCCCAAAAGCACATTGAGCTCAATCAGTTGGAATCAATCAGGTTGAGCACACACACAAAGCAAAGATGGAGATGCTCATACAAAGCGCTCAAATCTACACAGCCAGGGAGAACCTCAGCACCCTAGACATTCCCAGCTGCCATGGAAACCAAGTGCTCTGGCCCCACATATTTCTGAAAGTGGCTTGGAGGCAACACTTGGGGAACACTGTGTGTTGGTGAATGGCAACTACCCGAAGCAGCAGCACAGCTCTCTAGTGCCAAAACAACTCCACCTGGCTCATGCACTTCACATACCATCAGCTGCCCTGTCACGTCTCCGGGAAATCTTGTTTGGGCACTTCCTGTCTAATGCCCATTGAGCCCAGTGTGATATAGTCTGTTTGTTCAGCAACCCCGCTAAACAAAGATGGAGATCCTGATTCAAGGCGTGACTAACTAGGCAGTCAGAGAGAATTTCAGCGCTCAAGTCATTTCCAGCTACCATGGAAACCAAGTGCTCTGGCAGCACATTTGTTTAAAGTGGATGTGACACCTAGGTAACACAGTGTGCTGGTAAATGGCAACTACCCGAAGCAGCAGCACAGGTCTACCAGTGACAAAACACCTCCACCTGGCTCCTCCAATTCACATACCATCAGCTGTCCTTGCAGGTCTCCCAGAAACCTATCTGGTCACTTCCTGCCCCATGCCCATTGAGGCCAGTGGGATGGAATCAAGCAGGATGATTTCTTCCAACTGCTCTCAAACGACATTGCACAGGAAGTGACCAGACATGCTTTTCAGGAGACCTTCTAAGACGTTTATGTAAAATCCTGTTTGGCCACTTTTTGTCCAATGCCCATTGAGCCCTGTGGGATGGAATCAAGCAGGTTGAGCACACACAAAAAACAAAGATGGAAATCCTCACTCAAGGCGTGACAAATTACACAGCCAGAAAGAAATTCAGCGCCATGACATTTCAGCTGCCATGGAAACCAAGAACTGTGGGAGCGCATATATCTAGCAGTGTTATTGCACCTAGGAAACTCAGTGGGGTGGTGACTTCCAACTGCTCGAAGCAGCAGCACAGCTCGTCTAGTGCCAAAACAACTCCATCTGGCACATTCACTCAAATAGCATCAGTTGTCCTAGCAAATCTCCCAGAAATCTTGTTTGTTTACTGCATGTCCAATGCCCATTGAGCCCTGGGAGGTGGAATTTGTAGGTTGAGCACACACACACAAAACAAAGATGGAGATCTTCACTACTGGCGCTTATACTCCACAATCAGAGAGAAGTTCAGCGCCCAAACCATTTCCAGCTGCCTTGGAAACCAAGTGCTCTGGCAGCACATATGTCTGAAAGTGGATGTGACACCTAGGGAACACAGTGTGCTGGTAAATGGCAAATGCAAGAAGCAGCAGCTCATCTTCCATTGGTAAAACAACTCCACCTGGCTCATTCACTTCACATACTGACAGCTCTCTTTGCAGTTCTCCTGGAACCGTAATTGGTCACATCCTGTCCAATGCCCAATGAACACAGGGAGATAGAATCAAGCAGGTTGAGCACCCACAAAAAACAAATATGGAGATCCTCACTCAAAGCGTTCAAAACTTCGCAGCGAGAGAGAAGTTCGGCGCCCTAGCCATTTCCAGCTGCCATGGAAACCAAGTGCTCTGGCAGCCCATATGTCTGAAAGTGGCTGGGTCGTGACACTTGAAAAACTCAGTTTGTTGGTGAATGGCAGCTGTACGAAGCAGTAGCACAGCTCGTCCAGGGAAAAAAACAAATCCACCTGAGTCATTCACTTCACATATCATCAGCTGTCCTTGCAGGTCTCCTGGAGCCGTGTCTGGTCACTTCCTATCCAATGCTATTTATCCCGAGGGGATGTAATCAAGAAGGATGAGTACAAACAGAAATAAAAAATGGAGATACTCCCTCAAGGCGCTCAAAACTCCACAGTCCGGGAGCAGTTTATCACCCAAGCTATTTCCAGCTACCATGGAAACCAAGTGCTCTGGCAGCACATATTTCTGAAAGTGGCTGGAAGGTGACACTTGGGGAGCTCTGTGTGTTGGTGAATGGCAACTGCCCGAAGCAGCAGGACAGCTCCTCCAGTAACAGAACAACTCCACCTGGCTCATTCACTTCACATACCATCAGCTGTCCTGTCAGGTCTCCAGGAAATTTTGTTTGGTCATTTCCTGTCCAATGCCCATTGAGCCCAGTATAATATAATTTATAGGTTCAGCAACCGCACAAAGCAAAGATGGAGATCCTCATAGAATTCATGCAAAAGTCAATAGCCAGGGACAATTTCAATGCCCAAGCCATTTCCAGCTACCATCGAAACCAAGTGCTGAGGAACCAAGATGACGGCAAAGAGTTCACGTTTGATAAGGTGAAGAATCTTTAGGCAGGGAGTAGTACAATAAGCAGATTACAGGGGATAAGTAGGGCTCAGGCAGTAAGCAGTGTTACCAGGAACCGCCCTGGACACAGGGAAGCTGCGGAAATGAGACAGCAGTGTTGTAGTGGATAGAAGTTCCCACCAGCAGTCGGCAAGCAGCAACTCAAATCCCAGTGATCCAGTCTCCAATGATCCAGGCTCCGGTAATCCAGGCTCCAGCAATCCGTTTCCAGCGCCAGCCAAACATCCAGCAGTGGCCTCCACACAGACGTTGTGACCGCCAGGTGAGAGCCTGTGTCCACGTGGTGAGCTAGGAAAGTGAGTGTGGTCTGGGAGCGGACAGACAAGCTGAGTGACTGGGACTAGCTGCAGGCAGAGAAAGTCGGGAACTGAGGGTGCCATCTTGTGTGGAGAGACAGAACACGGAGTTGACAGAGCAACACACAGGCTCCTTTCTGGCTGTTCATACGGAACTGATCCAAGGGTGGAGGGGAGCACCAGCTTTGCTCCCTGCAGGGTCTGTGTGGTTCGTGAAACTGAAAGCCAGCAGCTGCAGTTCTCCACCTGGAGCCATATTGGGTGGCAGGGCAGCAGGTGTGAACCCTAAGTGGAGATCCAGAGTGGGCGTGTTGCTGGTTAATTGCACGGAGCTGAGCCCATAGCAACAGCCTTGCAGCCTGTGGGGTCTGTGTGGTCCCTGGAGTTGATGGCGACAGCCCCCTGATCTTTACTGTTGCCTCATACGGGTGCCATCTTGGACACTGACGCATGTGCTCCAAACACTGATAAATTGCAAGAGGAGGAGTGGCAAACTGCGCATGCGCTAATTCAGCAACTCTCAGATAACAGTGTCACGGGAGCAGACGCTCTTACACTGAAGGGAGGTCAGCTGAATCACCCAAGAGCTGACCTGGGGACAAAAATACCTCCATCTTAGAGCACTGCATAGGCTCCACGGAAAAAAACAGCCACGAAAAGGCACGCCTCCAACTCCACCCAAAATAACCCCAGGAGGTACTTAGACTTATTGGCCAGCAGGGGGCCACAAGCTCAGTGCTGCTTATAAAATCAGTGCCACAGACGAAGCAATTATTACTGGCAGCTGTGTTGCCCAAACCCAGGGCACTGATTGAACATAACAATCAACTTATAGACCTGTAGGTAATACACCATAGAGATGATTTCATCAACCAGATTGGCAACTACAAAAGGTAAAAGACAAGACAAAAGCACTATGAATGTTACTGAAGTCTCTCCAACAAAGGAGCAAAAGCTTCGCCCACTCCCAGAGTTAACTGAGGAAGACATTGAGAAAATGGGGGACAAAGAACTCAGAAAACTCATTGCAAAACTGCTGGTCAACAATGAGAAGTACAAACAAGAGTTCAAAGAAGAAATAGCAGTAATACATCAAATTAAGGCTGATATATCAGAAATGAAGAATACAGTAGAGCAAACTAAAAATACAGTGGAGAGTCTCAACAACAGAATGAATGAGGCAGAAGAAAGAATTTCAGAATTAGAAGATAGTTTCTGTCACCATGAAGAAACAAGCAAAAAGCTGGAAGCAGAGCTAGGTCAAGCTAAAAAAAGTATCCAAGAATTAAAAGATATAATTAAAAGGTCTAACATAAGAGTTATGGGAGTTCCAGAAGGTGCAGAAAGAGAAGCTGGGATTAGAGGCCTATTCAGTGAAATAATACAGGAAAACTTTCCTAATCTGAGCAAAGAATTAGAAAGTAATATACAGGAGGGCTACAGAACTCCCAACAGAGTTGACCAAAAACAAACTTCCTCACAACACATGATAATCAAGCTCTCTTCAGTTGAACAAAAAGAAAAAATCCTTAAATGTGCACGAGAAAAAAATCAGGTGTCATATAGGGGAACCCCAATCAAACTCACAGCTGACCTTTCAGAGGAAACACTACAGGCCAGAAGAGACTGGAGTGACATATTCCAGATTGTAAAAGAGAAAAATTTTCAACCCAGAATAACTTACCCTGCAAAGTTCTCCTTTGTCTTTGAAAATGAAATAAAATTCTTCCACAATAAAGAAAAACTTTAAGATTTTGTCTCATCTAAACCTGCCCTACAAATGATACTCAAGGATGTTCCCATGAAAGAAAAAAGAAACAGCAACCACCAGAAACAAAGGCAAATGTGGAGAACATCCCACTAAAAGACTAACAGAAGACCCCATCATAGAACAACACATCGACAAAATGACAGGACCAAACTGCCCCTTATCCATAATAACGCTGAATGTAAATGGCTTAAACTCATCAGTCAAACGCCATATATTGGAGGATTGGATCAAAAAACAAAACCCAACTATCTGCTGCTTACAGGAGACACATCTCACCAACAAAGATCAGAAAAAATTGAAAGTCAAAGGATGGAAAAAGATATTTCAAGCTAATGGTAAAGAAAGACGAGCAGGTGTAGCCATTCGTACATCAGATGACATAGACTTTGATGTGAAGAGCCTCAAAAGAGACAAAGAAGGATACCACATAATGATCAAAGGAAGCCTCCAGCAGGAAGAGATCAGCATAATAAATGTTTACGCGCCAAATGCCAAAGCATCTAGCTACGTGAAACAAATATTAACGGGCTTAAAGGGAGAAATAGACTCCAATACGATCATAGTGGGAGACCTTAATACCCCATTAACGCAAATGGACAGATCAAAAAAAAAAAAAAAAAAAAAAAAAACCAGAAACTCAGCAAAGAAATGATAGAACTCACCCAAACTCTAGAGCAAATGGACTTAGTTGACATCTATCAAACCTTTCTTCCTACTGACAGAGAATACACGTTTTTTTCATCAGTACATGGAACTTTCTCCAGAATTGATCATATTATAAGCCATAAAACAAGCCTCAGCAAATTTAAAAAATTGGAAATCATACCATGCATCTTCTCAGACCACCAAGGAGTGAAGCTTGAGACCAAGAATTCAAAACACCAAGGAAGACTTACAATGATATGGAGGCTGAATAATATGTTACTAAATGAGCAATGGGTTAGAGAGAAAATCAAAGGGGAAATTAAAAAATTGCTGAAAACAAATGAAGGCATCAACACAACTTATCAAAACTTATGGGACACAATCAAGGCGGTGCTGTGAGGAAAGTTCATTTCAATCAGTGCTTATGTCAAGAAACAAGAAAAGCACCAAGTAAATCAGCTAACCTTACAGTTGAAGGAACTAGAAACACAACAACAAAGCAATCCCAAGATGAGTAGGAAAAAAGAAATCATCAAAATAAGGGAGGAAATAAACCAAATAGAGACCAAGAGGACTATACACAAGATCAATCAATCAAAGAACTGGTTCTTTGAGAAAATCAACAAAATAGACTCCCCACTAGCTTGACGAATTAAAAAAAGGAGGGAGAAAATACACATCAATAGCATCCGAGATGAGAAAGGAGATATAACAACAGATACCTCGGTAATACAAAGAATCATCAGGAACTATTACAAGCAACTATATGCGAACAAATCAGAAAAAATAGAGTCAAGAAGCAATTAACAATCTAAACAGCCCAATAACATATACTGAGATTGAATCAGTAATTAAAGCCCTAGCAACCAAGAAGAGTCCAGGACCAGATGGCTTCACTACTGAATTCTACCAAACATTCCAAGAGGAACTTACCCCAATCCTACACAAGCTTTTCCAAACAATAGAAAAAGAGGCAATCCTTCCAAGCTCTTTCTATGAAGCTATTATCACCTTAATACCAAAGCCAGAGAGAGAAACAACAGAAAAAGAGAACTACAGACTGATATCCTTGATGAACATAGATGCAAAGATCTTCAATAAAATACTAGCCAACAGGCTCCAACAACACATCAGGCAGATGATTCACCCGGACCAGGTGGGATTCATCCCAGGCATGCAGGGATGGTTCAACATTCGCAAAACAATAAATGTGATACATCACATCAACAAATTGACAAATAAAAACCATATGATCCTCTCAATAGATGCAGAGAAGGCATTTGATAAAATCCAACACCACTTCATGTTAAAAACCCTAAACAAGATAGGCATAGAAGGAATATTCTATAACACAATCAGAGCAATTTACGATAAACCCAATGCCAGTATCATACTAAATGGGGAAAGATTGGAAGCCATCCCGCTAAAATCTGGAAGTAGACAGGGATGTCCACTCTCACCGCTACTCTTCAATGTAGTTTTGGAAGTCCTTGCCAGAGCTATTAGGCAAGAAAAAGCAATTAAAGGAATGCTACTTGCAAATGAGGAATTGAAATTATCGCTATTCGCAGATGACATGATTCTCTACATAGGAGAACCAAAAGACTCAGTCAAGAGACTATTGAAACTCATAAGAGACTTTGGCAAAGTAGCAGGATACAAAATTAATTAACACAAATCGATGACACTAGTGTACACAAATAATTCCACTGCTGAGAATGAAATTCTAAGTATAGTTCCCTTTAAAATAGATGAAAGGAATCTTAAATACCTAGGAATTAAGCTAACTAAAGATGTGAAAGACCTCTATGATGAAAACTATGAATAATTTAAAAAACAAATAGAAGAAGACCATGGATAATGGAGAACCTTATCATGTTCTTGGATTGGCAGGATCAACATTATCAAAATGGCCGTATTACCAAAAGCAATATATAGATTCAACGCAATCCCAATCAAAATCCCAGCAACATTCTTCTCAGAAATAGAAAAGATGATACAGAAGTTCATCTGGAATCACAAAAGACCACGAATAGCTAAAGCTGTCCTGAAAAATAGAAATCAAACTGGAGGAATCACAATTGCAGACCTCAAGACATACTATAGAGCAGTGGTTATCAAAACAGTCTGATACTGGTACAGAAACAGAGAAGATCAGCGGAACAGAATAGAAACACCAGAAGGGAATCCACACATGTATAGTCACCTAATCTTTGACAAGAAAACTGAAAACAATCCAGGTAAAAAAAAACCTGGTCTATTCAACAAATGCTGTTGGGACAACTGGATAGCAGCTTGCAAAATAGGAAGCAAGACCCACACCTGTCGCACTATGCAAAAATCAGCTCTAACTGGCTCAAGGACCTCAATCTACACCCAGAAACCATCAAACTATTAAAGGAAAACATAGGAAACACATTCCAAGATATAGGAACAGGGAAAGACTTCTTAGAAAAGATGCCCAAAGCAAAGGCAATCAAATCCAAAATGAACAAATGGGACTACATTAAACTGAAAAGCTTCTGTACAGCAAAAGAAACAATTAAGAAAGTGAAGAAGCAACCAACAGAATGGGAGAAAATGTTTGCATTCTACATGAGTGATAGGGGACTAACATCCAGAATCTACAAAGAGCTTCAGAAACACAGGGACAGCAAAATGAACCAACCCTGTAGCAAAATGGGCAAAAGAAATGAACAGACATTTCTCCAAAGAACAGGTTCAAATGGCTAACAGACATATGAAAAGATGCTCAGGCTCTCTAGCCATCAGAGAGATACAAATGAAAACCACCTTGAGGTACCACCTAATTCCAGAGAGACTGGCCTACATTCAGAACTTAAAAAACAACACCTGCTGGCGTGGATGTGGGGAGAAAGGCACCCTCCTGATGGGGTCCATGCAGTAGGTGTGAATAACACGAAGGTGTGAAGAGAACAGCTCCCTGACTGGCAGGGCCCGGGGAGCTACCAGCTGCTTAGCAGGGCTAAGTGGATTCATTTCTGACCACCTTGACGCAGTTTTCACCCCCCTTCGCATGGGCACTCAACCACCCCACTAAGAATTTTGTAATCTATAGAGGCATTGTCTGCCCCTGTGAGATGGCTTTTAGAACCAACGTGAGCTTAAGAGTTAATGTGACTGAGGATGTCCTGGTGAGTGGGCCTTTAACTACACACAGGAGTATAATTAAGCCTGTGCTGTTTACCCATTGCCAGAAAATCTGGCCCAGATATTTACCATGCTTTCTAGGAAATGGCTTGATAAATAGGGACCCTGAAAGTTATCCTGTTACTGTGACCCTAAAGGTCATTCTGCTATGACAAAAATATAGTTACTGTGACCCTAAAGGCCATCCTGCTATGACAAAGAATATAGTTACTATGACCCTAAAGGCCATCCTGCTATGACTAAGAATGTAGTTACTGTGACCCTAAAGGCCATCCTGCTATGACGAAAAATATAGCTACTGTAACTCTGAAGGCTATCCTGCTAAGGCAAAAAATATATTTACTGTGGTATGCCTGTCCTTGCAATTCTTTAGAATGTAGAAAATGCAGTTGCTTTAGTTGTTTTCATAGATTTTTAGCTAGAGGAAATACAGGGTGATTTCACTAATATCATAAAGATATATTTTTGATTATTGTTTGATCACTTATGAAGTTGTACAGCCTGCAGTTGTAGAGGAATGTAATGTTTAAAACTTTTTGTCTTAGATCTTCATGTTTTTTCTCTCTTGATGTGTTTCTCCCATTTAGTGATAGCTAAGTTGTAGAATAAGAATTGTAGTAGGAGTGTATTACTGCATAAGACGTGTTGTCTACTTAGAAACCCTTGGCTGCAACGTTGGAATGGCTAATGCCTTGTCTAATACTGAAACAATTTGTAGAATTGTCTTTGGAAACACTCACTCATCCATTGTGGAGTTGAAACTTCAATAGAGTAACTTAGCTCATTGCTAACTGCAATTCTTTCCGCCGTTATAATCTTTGCTTTACTTGTTTGGTCAACAAACTGTGTGAGCTTACAGACCTAATGGCCAACTAATGTCAATAACCCCAATCCCCATAGACCAAGGCCCCAGACCTTTTAACTCATACAAGATAGGGGTCTGGTTGACACAGGCAGCGCCTAGGTTATAGTCCAGACCTGAGGAGAACAGATGAAGACTGGCAAGCCAAGATAAGCAAGGAACATGGAATCCTTCCTCAATCATTTCTCAAGAAGTTGTAAATTGTGCCCCCCTGAAGCTATGTCAATATGCCCTAAGAAAAAACTTTGTACTGCTTCTGTATAAATAAAGCAGACAGCTTTCTCGCTTTGCCCACTACGTTCAAGGAATACTGGTGGTCCGTCTTCTTTCTTTCTCTCTTCATGCCTCATCCACGCACCCTTCCCGAGCTCCAAACTCAGCCAGAGCTGGACTCCGGCACCCTCCTTCACTGCTGGTGGGAGTGTAGGCTAGTACAACCACTGTGGAAATCAGTATGGAGAGTGCTTGGAAAATTGCAAATAAACCTGCCATATGACCCAGCAATCCCACTCTTAGGAATATACCCAAAAGGAGTGAAATCTGCATATGAGAAGGGGATCTTTAATCCTATATTTACAGCAGCACAATCTACAATAGCAAAGTCATGGAAACAAAACAGATGTGCATCCAAGGAAGAGTGGTTAAAGAAACTGGTACATCTACTCTATGGAATATTATTCAGCTATTAAGAAGAATGATATTATTCTATTTAAATCCAGGTGGTCCCAACTAGAAGCCATTATGCTCAATGAAATGAGTCATTCACAAGAGAACAAATACCATATATTCTCTCTTTTTTAAGATTTATTCATTTTATTACAGCCAGATATACACAGAGGAGGAGAGACAGAGAGGAAGATCTTCATCTGATGATTCACTCCCCAAGGGAGCCACAACGGGCCGGTGCGTGCTGATCCAAAGCCAGGAACCTGGAACCTCTTTCGGTCCCAGCGGAGTGGCCTAACAGCTAAAGTCCTCGCCTTGAAAGCCCCGGGATTCCATATGGGCGCCGGTTCTAATCCCGGCAGCTCCACCTCCCATATATTCTCTTTCATATAAGGATGCCAACATGGAAAGTGTAACTCCAACAGTCCAATCTATACTTTTTTTTTTTTGCGGTGATTATCTGTTTGCTCTTTTTGCTGTATCACATAAGTTTTGATGTTTTTATTTCAGTTTGTTTGCTTCCAAATAATCTCTATTCTCTAGTAGAATTCATCAAGCGCTCATGAAGTATACGAGGGCATCACATTTCCCAAAAGACTTCTGTGTTTCCTTTTAGTTAAGCATGTGTTGCATACTCAGTGGCACATGATTTTCGCAGGGTGCTACAATTTGTTGTTGCTGTTGTTGTTGTTATTGTGATCGATGTGGCTGTTATGAAAAGATGTGAATCCAAAAAACAGTAATATTATCTCAACCCCAAACAGCCTGTATCTTATGCAATAAGATTTTGTGAAGTAACCAATGATATGAGGCAGATTGCTTATGATCTACATCAAAGAATTGTAAAACCAAATGTACTTGTTGGAACCCATGATACTTGGAAATGGGGATGAAGAGCAGAGAAATCTTGCATCACCCAGAAGGTGTGAGGAAGACGGGAAATATAACCTATCAGGATCATAACTGGTAACTAATAGACAACAGACTCGAATTAGCATTAGACAATAGCAAAACTACAAAGGCAAATGGGGGAATCAAGAGTAATCCTAACAACCTCTTAACAGGAGGTCATGCCCTTAGAGCAGGGAGGGGTCCCCAGAGTGGAGCAGGCGGACAGAAGGAGGCTTTTATCCCAAACCTGAAGACTCGTAGATCCTCACCAAGGACTATCAGTATGAGCACCGAGGACTACATCCCTACTGCCAAGGAGACCACAGGAAAATGGAGTGCCTTCGGAGACCAAGAACTCTGAGGTCACCCACCCCCATTTGGATCTACCACATAGGATGGAAGAAGCCCAAATCCTGACTTGCAGGATCCAAGGTCATTGGAGCAACAAGCAGTATCCCTGAGCGGTCCGCAGAAACAGAAGAACAGTAAACTTCCTTCGGGACTAGGGAGAAGAGCTTTCTCTGGTCCTTTTCTGCTTCCAATTTTGGGTCCCCACCCTCTCTCGTTATAACCATCAGGAGCATTCCAGAAACCCCTCAAAACAAACAAAACTAGAATAGATAGAGAACAACAAGGAAAGCTTAGAAACAGACAGGAAATAGTCAGTGGGGATGCACTTATAACTCACTGGGTGGGACACAAAGATGAGTTACTCCTCACTGGGGTATGGAAGATTTCTCTGCACACCCCTCCTAAACATGCTCACCTAAACAGTTGACTTATATCCCGTTGGAATCATAGAGTTAGACCACCTGAAAAACAGCCAGGTTCGGCGAAAACATGCTTCAATGCTATAAACTGTTAAAGACTAAAATTAAAATATGCATGCAACAGCTGAATAGCAATCTATAGCCATTTAATGTGTAGAGAGCACGGTTGAATATAAAGCAAAATTGAAATGTCTAAGAAGAAGTCACAGGTTGTGGTTGAGAACCTGCATTTTCCTAGTAATATATTAGTTAATCAATACCATGTCAATTATTGGCACAATGTTGTAAATGGTTGGAAATATTATGTTGGGGCTTTTAATGGATTGGGATGATACTCTGCTGGCTCTACCATCAGACCAGTGATGGTCTCACAAACAAACCATGGAACTTACCAAGACAATAAGATGCTGGACTTTATGCTTGGTAAATACCTCCAATGAAAGAATGTCAACTGAATTTGAATTATGGAAATGCAACAAGGTGGAGCAATCCGTCCAAAGGGAGGGTGTGGGTAGGGGCGGGGGGGAAATCCCAGTACATAAAAAATGTATCACATAATGAAATGTAATTAATTAAAAAAGGAAATGCAATAAAAATATGTTTAAAAAAAAAGAAACCAAGTGCTCTCACAGCACATATGTATGAAAGTGGATGCGACACTTGGCGAACTCAGTGTGTTGGTGAATGACAATTGCCCGAATCAACAGGACAGCTCTCCCAGTGCCAAAATAACTTGACCTGTCTCATTCACTTCACATGCCATCATCTGTCCTGGCAGGTCTCCCGAAAACCTTGTTTGGTCACTTCCTATCCAATGTCAACTGAGCCCAGGTAGATGGAATCAAGAGGGCTAAATAACCACACAAAACAAAGATTGAGATCCTCATTCAAGGCATGAAAACATGGACGGCCAGAGAGAATTTCAGTGCCCATGCCATTTCCAGCTACCATGGAAACCAAGTGCTCTGGCAGATATGTGTGATAGTGGACGGGACACTTGGAGAACTCAGTGTGGTGGTGTATCGCAACTGCCCAAAGCAGCAGGAAAGCTCTCCCAGTGCCGAAACAACTCCATCTGGCTCATTCACTTCACATACCATCACCTGTCCACAAGGAATTTGGGAAATCTTGTTTGGTCACTTGCTGTCCAATGCCGATTGAGGCCAGTTGGATAGAATCAAGCAACTTGAGCAAACATTCAAAACAAAGATGGATATCATCACTCAAATCGCTCAAAACTGCACAGCCAGAGAGAAGTTCAGTGACCAAGTCATTTCCAGCTGCCATGGAAACTAAGTGCTATGGCAGCACACATTTCTTACACCTGCTGGGACGTGACACTTGGAGAACGCTGTGTGTTGGTGAATGGCAACTTCCCGAAGCAGCAGCACAGCTCTTCCAGTGCCAAAACAACTCAACCTGGGTCATTCACTTCACATACTATAAGCTGTCCTTGCAGGTCTCGGGGAAAACTTGTTTGGACACTTTTTTCCAATGCCTATAGAGTCCAGTATGATGTAATTTATAGGTTCAATAACCGCACAAAACAAAGAAGGAGATCCTCACTCAAGGTGTGACAAACTCAAAGCAACAGAGCATTGCAGCACCCAAGACATTTCAAGCTGCCATGGAAACCAAGGGTTCTGGCAGCACATATGTCTGAAAGTAGCTGTAAGGTGAAACTTGGAGAACTCTGTGTGTTGGTGAATGACAACTGCCAGAAGCAGCAGCACAGGTCTTCCGGTGTCAAAACAACTCCACCTGGTTCTTTCACTTCACATGCCATCAACTGTCCAGTCAGGTCTCCGGGAAATCTTGTTTGGTCACTTCCTGTGAAATGCGCATTCAGCACAGGGTGGTGTAATTTATATGTTCAGTAACCGCACAAAAAACAGATGGAGATCATCACAAAATCCATGAAACATGACACAGCGAAAGAGAAATTCAGTGCCGAAGCCATTTGCAGCTCTCATGGTAAACAAGTGATCTGGCAGCACTAATGTCTGTAATCGGATGTGAAACATAAGGAAATGAGTGTGGTGGTAAATGGCAACTGCACGAAGAGGCAGCACAGCTGATCCAGAGCCAAAACAACTCCACCTGGCTCATGAACTTCACATATGATCAGCTGTCCTAGCAGGTGTTCGGTCACTTGAGGTCCAATGTCAACAGAGTCAGAATGATGGAATTCAGCAGGTTAAGAACCCACACAAAATTAACATGGAGCTCCTAACTCAAGGCGATCAAAAACTCCACAGCCAAAAACAAGTTTAGTGCCCAAGACATTTCCCGCTGCCAGGCAAACCAATTGCTTTGGTAGCACTTATGTGGCACAGTGGATTTGACACCTAAGGAAGGTAGTGTGGTGGTGAATGGCACATGTCCAAAGCAGCAGCACAGTGTGATGGAATCAAGCAGGTTGAGCACCAACACACAACTAACCTGAAGCTCCTCACTCAAGGCGTTAAAACTCCAAAACCATACACAAGTTCAGCGCCCAAGCAATTTCCCGCTGCCATGGAAACCAAGAGCTCTGGCAGCACATATATCTGAAAGTAGAAATGACACCTAGGGAACTCAGTGTGTTGGTGAATGGCAGCTGTCCAAAGCAGCAACACAGCTCTTCTAGTGCCAAAACAACTCCACCTAGATCATGAACTTCAAACACCATCAGCTGTCCTGGCAGCTATCTAGGAAACCCAGTATGGTCATTTCCGGTCCAATGCCTCTTGAGCCCAGTGTGATGGAAAAAAGAAGCTGGAGCACCCACACAAAAATAACATAGAGCTAATCAATCAAGGAGCCCAAACCTCCACAGCCAAGCAAAAGTTCAGTGCACACGACATTTCCCGCTGCCATGGATATCAAGTGCTCTGGCAGCACATATGTGGAAAACTGGTTTGACACTTAGGGAACTCAGTGTGGTGGTGTATGGCAACTGCCCTAAGCAACATCACAGTTCTTCCAGTGCCAAAACAACTCCACCTGGCTCAGGAACTTCACATACCATCAGCTGTCTTGGCAGCTATCTAGGAAACCCTGTTTGGTCACTTGCGGTCCAATGCCCATTGAGCCCAGTGTGATGGAATCAAGCAGGTTGAACACCCAAACAAAACTAACATGGAGCTGCAAACTCAAGGCGCTCAAAACTCCACAGTCAAACACAAGTTCACCGCCCAAGTAATTTCCTGCTGCCATGGAAACCAAGTATTCTGGAAGTTCATATATCTGAAAGTAGATATACCACCAAGAGAACTCAGAGTGGTGATGAATGGAACCTTCCAAAGCAGCAACACAGCTCTTCCAGTGCCAAAACAACTCCACCTCAATCATGAACTTCACATATCATCAGCTGTCCTGGCAGCTATCTAGGAAACCCTGCTTGGTCACTTGCGGTCCAATGCCCATTGAGTCCACTGGGATGGAATCAAGCAGATTGATCACACACACATACAACTAACATGGAGCTCCTTACACAGGGCACAAAAAATTACATAGCCAAAGAAATGTTCATAGCCTAAGCTATTTCCCGTTGCAATGGAAAAACAGTATTCTGGAAACACATATATCTGAAATTGAATGTGACACCTGGGGAACTCAGTATGGTGGTGAATGGCAACTGCCCGAAGCAGCAGTACAGCTCTTTCAGTGCCAAAACAACTCCACCTGATTCAGGAACTTCACATACCATCAGCTGTCCTGGCAGCTATCTAGGAAACCTTGTTTGATCACATGAGGTCTAATACCCATTAAGTGGTGATGAAGGGCAACATTACCATACCATTTATGGTCAATTCAGGTCAAAATGCCCGTTGAGCACAGTGTGGTTTAATCAAGCAGGTTGATCACACACACACAACTAACATGGAGCTCCTCACACAAAGCGCTCAAAAATCCATCGCCAAAGACAAGTTTAGCCCCCAAGCCATTTCCCGCTGCCATGGAAACCAATGGCTGTGTCCGCATATATTTGGAACAGTGGATGTGACACATAGAGAACACAGTGTGGTGGTGAATGGCAGCTACCCGAAGCAGCAGCACAATTCTTCCAGTGCCAAAACAACTCCACCTGGCTCATGAACTTCACATACCATCAGCTGTCCTGGCAGCTATCTCGCAAACCCTGTTTGGTCACTTCCGGTACAATGCCCAAGGAGAACAGTGGGATGGAATCAAGGATATTGAGCACACACAAACACAGATAACATGGAGCTCCTCACTCAAGGCGCTCAAAACTCCACAGCAAAAGACAAGTTCAGTGCTAAGCCATTTTCCCACTGCCATGGAAACCAAGTGCTCTGGAGCACATATTTCTAAATGTGGATATGACACCTCCTAAGTTAGTTAGTGTGGTGGTGAATGGCAACTGGCCGAAGCACAGCTCTTCCAGTGCGAAAACAATTCCACCTGGCTCATGAACTTCACATACCATCAGCTGTCCTGGCAACTATTTGAGAAACCCATTTTGGTTGGTTGCGCTCCAAAAGCCCATGGAGCCCAGGGTGATTTATTCGAGCAGGTTGATCACACACACACAACTAACATGGAGTTTCTCACTCATAGCGCTCAAAACTCCACAGCAAAAGACAAGTTCCGCGCCCAAGCCATTTCCTGCTGCCATGGAATCCAAGTGCTCTGGCAGCATATATGTGGAACAGTGGATGTGACAAATAGAGAACGCAGTGTGGTGGTAAATGGCCACTGTCTGAAGCAGCAGCACAGCTCTTTCAGTGCAAAAATAACTCCACCATGCTAATGAACTTCACATGAAATCAGCTGTCCTGGCAGCTCTCTACCAAACCCTGTTTGGTCACTTGCGGTCCAATGCCATTTAACCTTTGTGATGGAAATAAGCAGCTTTATCACCCACACACAACCAACATGGAGCTCCTCACTCAAGGCGCTCAAAACATCATAGTCCAAGAAAAGTTCATATCTTAAGCCATTTCCCGTTACCATGGAACCCAATTCTTCTGAAAGCACATACGTCTGAAATTGGATGTGACACCCTGGGAACTCAGTGTGGTGGAGAATGGCAACTGCCTGAAGCAGCAGCACAGCTCTTCCAGTGCCAAAACAACTCCGCCTGGCTCAGGAACTTCACATACCATCAGCAGTCCTGCCAGTTATCTAGCAAACCCTGTTTGGTCACTTTCTGTCCAATGCCAATTGAACTCAGTGTGATGAAAACAAGCAGATTGAGGACACAAACACAAAAAACATGGGGCTCCTCATTCAAGTAATTCAAAGCTCCACAGGCCACAACAAGTTCAGCCCCCAAAACATTTACCGCTGCCATGGAAACCAAGTGCTGTGCCAGCACTTATGTGGAACACTGCATGTGACACTACGAAACACTGTGTGGTGGTGAATGGCAAGTGCCCAAAGCAGCAACACAGCTCTTCCAGGGCCTAAATACCTCCACATGGCTCAAAATTCACATACCATCAGCAGTCAAGGCAGCTATCTAGGAATCTCTGTTTGGTCACTTACGGTAAAATGACCATTGAGCCCAGGGTGAAGAAATCAAGGAGGTTGATCACACACAAAATTAACATGGAGCTCCTCATTAAAGGCGCTCAAAACTCCACAGCAAAAGACAAGTGCAGTGCCTAAGCCATTTCCCGTTGCCATGGATACCAGTGCTCTAGAAGCACATATATCTGAAAGTGGATATGACACCTATGAAAGGTATTGTAGTGGTGAATGGCAACTGACCGAAGCAGCAGCACAGCTCTTCCAGTGCCAAAACAACTCCACCTGCCTCATCAACTTCATATACGATCAGCTGTCCTGGCAGCTATCTAGGAAACCATGTTTGGTCACTTTTGTCAAAAGCCAATTGAGCCCAGAGGGATGGAATCAATCCAGATGAGCACCCAAACAAATCTAACATGGAGCTCCTCACTCAAGGCGCGTAAAACTCCAGAGCCAAGCATAAGTTCAGTGCCCTAGCCAGTTTCCGCTGCCATGGAAACCAAGTGCTCTGGCAGCAATATGTGGATCAGGGCATATGAAAATTAGGTAACTCAGTGTGTTTTGAATGGTGAATGGCAACTGCGAGAAGGAGCAGCACAGCTCTTCCAGTGCCAAAACAACTCCCCCTGGCTCATGAACTTCACATACCATCAGCTATTCTGGCAGCTATTTGGGAAACCCATTTTGGTCACTTCCGGTCCAAATGCCATAGGAGCCCAGTGTGATTTATTCAAGCAGGTTGATCAAACACACACAACTAACATGGAGTTCGTCACTCAAGGCACTCAGAACTCTATAGCCAAAGACAAGTTCCACGCCCAAGAAATTTCCCGCTGTCATGGATACCAAGTGCTCTGGCAGCATATATGTGGAACAGTGGATGTGACACATAGAGAACACAGTGTGGTGGTGAATGGCCACTGCCCGAAACAGAAGCACAGCTTTTCAAGTGCGAAAACAACTCCACCTGGCTCATGAACTTCACATACCATCAGCTGTCCTGGCAGCTATCTAGGAAACATGTTTGATTTGTTCTGGTCAAATGCCCATTGAAACCAGTGGGATGGAATCAAGAAGCTTGAGCACCCACACAAAAGTAACATGGAGCTCCTCTCTAAAAGTACTCAAAATTCCACAGCCAAACACAAGTACAGTGATCAAGCCATATCAAGCTGCCATTTCTACCAAGTGCTCTGGCAGCATATATGTCTCTAAGTGGATATGACACCTACGGAAGGTAGTGTAGTGGTGAATGGCCACTACCCAAAGCAGCAGCACAGCTCCTCCAGTGCCAAAACAACTCCACCTGGCTCATGAACTTCACATACAATCAGCTGTGCTTCCAGCTGTCTAGGAAAACCTGTTTGGTCACTCCTGGTTCAAAGCCCATTGAGCCCAGTGGGATGAAAGTAAGCATGCTGAGCACCCACACACAACTATAATGAAGCTAATCACTCAAGACGCTCAAAGCTTCACAGCAAAAAACAAATTCAGCACCCAATCCAATTCCCGCTGCCATGGAAACCAAGTGCGGTGCCAGCACATGTGGAACAATGCATGTGACACCTAGGGAACACTGTGTGGTAGTGAATGACAACTGCACGAAGCAGCAACACAGCTCTTCCAGTGCCAAAAGATCTCCATCTGCCTCAAGAACTTCACATACCATCAGCAGTCCTGGCAGCTATCTAGGAAACGCTGTTTGGTCACTTCTTTCCAAGGCCCATAAGCACAGTGGGATGGAATCAAGCAGGTTGAGCACCCACACAAAACTAACAAGCTGCTGCTCACTCTAGGCACTCAAAACTCCACAGCCCAAAACAAGTTCAGCGCCCATGTCATTTCCCGTTGCCACGGAAAACAAGTGCTCTGGCAGCACAATTGTGGAAGTGCGAATGTTTCACCAAGATATTATAGGTTCACTGTGAATAGCAAAAGCCCAAAGCAGCAACACAGCTCTTCCAGTGCCAAAACAACTCCACCTGGCTCATCAACTTCACATACCATCAGCTGTCCTGGCAGCTACCTAGGAAACCCTGGTTGGTCACTTACAGTCAAAAGAAAGTTGGACCCAGTGGGATGGAATCAACCAGCTTGATATTCCAAACACAAATAACTTGGCGCTTCTCACACAAGGCGCTCAAAACTCCACAGCCAAAGACAAGTTCAGCGCCTAAGTCATTTCCCGTTGCCATGGAAACCAAGTGCTCTGACAGCATATATATCTGTAAGTGGATATGATAACTAGGGAAGGTAGTGTGGTGTTGAATGGCAACTGCCCGAAGCAGCAGCACAGCTCTTTCAGTGCCAAAAAAACTCCACCTGGCTCAAGAAATTCATATACCATCAGCTGTCCTGGCAGCTATCTAGGAAATCTGTTTTGTCACTTCCGGTCCAATGCCCATGAAGCCCAATGCAATGGAATCAAGCAGCTGGATCACCCACACTAAACTAACATGTAGCTCCACACCCAAGGCGATCAAAACTCCACAGAAAAGACAAGTTCAGTGCCCAAGTAATTTCTCGCTGCCTTGGAAATCAAGTGTTCTGGCAGCACACATGTCTGAAAGTGGATGTGACAGATAGAGAACACAATGTCGTGGTGGATGACAACTGCCCGAAGCAGCAGTACAGCTCTTCCAGTGCCAAAAGATCTCCATCTGCCTCAAGAACTTCACATACCATCAGCTGTCCTGGCAGCTATCTAGGAAACCCTGTTTGGTCACTTTCTTTCCAAGGCCCATAAGCACAGTGGGATGGAATCAAGCAAGTTGAGCACCCACACAAATCTAACAAGCTGCTGCTCACTCTAGGCACTCAAAACTCCACAGCCCAAAACAAGTTCAGCGCCCATGTCATTTCCTGTTGCCATGGAAACCAAGTGCTATGGCAGCACAATTGTGGAAGTGTGAATGTTTCACCAACGTATTATAGGTTCACTGTGATTAGCAACAGCCCAAAGCAGCAGCACAGCTCTTCCAGTGCCAAAACAACTCCACCTGGTTCATGAACTTCACATACCATCAGCTGTCCTGGCAGCTCTCTAGCAAACCCTATTTGGTCACTTCCGGTCCAATGCCCATTGAGCTCAGTGTAATGGAATCAAGCAGCTTGAGCACCCACACACAACAAACAGAGAGCTCCTCACTCAAGGCGCTCAAACACCACAATCAAAGACAAGTTCAGCGCCTAAATCATTTCCCGTTGCCATGGAAACCAAGTGCTCTGACAGCATATATGTCTGTAAGTGGATATGACAACTAGGGAAGGTAGTGTGGTGGTGAATGGCAACTGCCCGAAGCAGCAGCACAGCTCTTCTATTGCCAAAACAACTCCATCTGCTCATGAACTTCACATACCATCAGCTGTCCTGGCAGCTATCTAGGAAACCCTGTTTGGTCACTTCCGAGCCAATGCCCATTGAGCCTCTTGTGATGAAATCAAGCACGTTGAAAACCCACACCAAATTAACATGTAGCTCCTCACTCAAACCCCTCAAAACTCGACAAACAAACACAAGTTCATTGCACATCCCATTTCCCGCTGCCATGAAACCAAGTGCTCTGGCAGCAAATACGTCTGAAAGTGGATATGACACTTAGGCAAGGTAGTGTGTTCGTGAATGACAACTTCCCGAAGCCGCAGCACAGCTCTTCCAGTGCCAAAACAACTCCACCTTGTTCATGAACTTCACATACCATCAGCTGTCCTGCCAGCTGTTTGGAAACCCTGTTTGATCACTTCCGGTCTAATGCCCATTGAGCTCAGTGTGAAGGAATCAAGCAGCGTGAGCACCCACAAAAAATTAACTTGGAGCTCCTCACTGAAGGCACTCAAAACACCACAGCCAAAGACAAGTTCAGCGTCTAAGTCATTTCCCGTTGCCATGGAAACCAAGTGCTCTGACAGCATATATGTCTGTAAGTGGATATGATAACTAGGGAAGGTAGTGTGGTGGTGAATGTCCACAGCCCGAAGCAGCAGCACAGCTCTTCCAGTGCCAAAACATCTCCGTCTGCCTCAAGTTATTCACATACCATCAGCTGTCCTGGCAGCTATCTAGGAAACCCTGTTTAGTCACTTGCGTTCCAATGCCCAATGATCACAGTGGAATGGATTCAAGCAAGTTAAGCATCCACACAAAACTAACATGGAGCTCCTCAATCAACTCTCTCAAAACTCCACAGCCAGGGCCCGGCGGCGTGGTCTAGAGGCTAAAGTCCTCGCCTTGAAAGCCCCAAGATCCCATATGGGCGCCGGTTCTAATCCCGGCGGCTCCACTTCCCATCCAGCTCCCTGCTTGTGGTCTGGGAAAGCAGTTGAGGACGGCCCAATGCATTGGGACCCTGTGCGATGGAACGGCTCAGCCGGGAGCAATCAGTCCAATGGGAACAGGACCCCGGGAACGGTGGGCAAGGATTCGGCGAGTGACAAACAGACACGACAACTCAAGGCAGTTGTATCTGAGTGCATTTTGTAAAAGCAAGGCATCAGCTTATATACAATAGATTTTTGCAAAGGGACATTTTCTTGCTTATTCATGTGGTTACATTTCTACAAACAATTATTCCAGGGAGGTAAGCAGGTCTGATGAAAAAAGATTGTTCTCTAATAGCCTGGTGACAGACTGCAGTTGCTATTTCTTGTGGACACAGTTTGGCACCAGCTGCAGTTTTAATCATTAAGTGGTTAGCTCTCATTGTGTTTTGTGCCTTACATTGGTTTTAATATTAACTTGTCTATTTTTTTTTTTTTAGCTTTTCTTCCTGTATGGCTTTTTAAGCTATAGATTTCTACTATAATCTTCTTTTTAGGAATTCTCAAAAATAGTCCTAGGTAGGTTTACTAAAGCTAGTGACTTAATGGTTTTTATCCTATACTGCTTGCTATCCTTGTCCAGTTTCCTGTCAGAAGGCTTCATAGAACTATAAAGGAACATTAAGCCTTTGCCGCACATAAACAATATTATTCCAGCCATAAAGATAAGAGCAAAGAGAGTACAGCCAGGAATGCCAAGACCACCAGAGATGCAGCCGAATCCAGGAGGCATCCTTCCTTGAAGCTTCCACCATGGTCTGGTGATTTCTCACGCAGGCTCCACTGGAGGTGGCGTGACATCTCTTCCCTTTTTATTTTTTAAATGAAGTTCATAAATGTCTCGGCGAAGGGAGGAGACTGAAGAGTAGATTATTTTGAAGAGGACTGGAAAAATAAGAATAATAAGTAAAATTATTCCGGCAATAATAGCGATGGTAATTATAGTATGAAGCCAACTGAAAGGATTAAGTGATTGTAATCCTCTCTTCAATGATTCTGCTAAATCGCCTAAATCTTCTATATCTAAATGAGCTTTGCTGATTGTAGAAATTTCTTCCTGTAATCGTTTTATATTATGAGAAATATCATTATCTTTCCAAACTCTTAACAAATGATTCTTGGTTGCATTCCAATTAAAAGAAGTGTTATATTTTAATGGTGTCACACATATATATTTGTAACTAGTATGGCACCTAGTGGAGAGCTGTACCTTTAAATTTTGTACTTCTTGCCCAATTGCTAAAACGGCTTCTTCTAAGGCGTTTACTTTCATTTCTAACTTACGGTCTATGGCTTGCTGTTCAACCAGGGCTATTGAAACGTTTTTGCTTAAATCATTTACAAAATGAGCTGTTTTTACTTCTTCTACTAAGGCAGCAGTAGAAACGGCTAGAGAGGTTAAAATTGCTATTAAGGCACTTATTCCTAATACAAGGCTAACTACAAAACGCTTAGGTCGCAACAAAAGATCAAGATTTTTCAAAGTTTGTAAAGCAGCATTATCAAACCATGGATCCTCTTTTAAATCAACAGGTAACATAACATATTCCGGTCGCTGTAGTAAAATTATAACAGAATATTGCTTATCCAAATTTGAAGTCAGACAATTTGTCAAAATACAAGATCGACATTTTATATAATATGATTTTCCTTGATTAATTATAGTTACATTTTTTGGTTTTCCTGCTAAGATGCCAAATGGATACCCAACACATGCTCTTATCCCAATGGAAGTAGAAACTGTTTCTTTTGGTTTCTTTAAAAGTAACATGTTGGCTGCAGCAAAAAGTCGAAACAGCCCAGGGTGCACACCAGTTTTATTATGAGTGGTTGAATGGCTCACAAAGACTGGTGCTACCTATCCAGGCGTGAACCATCTTCTAATTGGCTCACCAAGTGTATTAGGGGTGTATCCCCCAAATTTTTCAGAACTATATTTCAAATAATCGGTATAATCATAATCAGGACTTTCTACTGAATAATCATAGATGTCATCATTTGACCCATAAGGCTGATGTACTGAAGCCTTTTGAAATCCACATTCTAACCATTTAGGTGATTTTATAAAAGAATCCCAAAATTGATCTTTATCACGATAAATTTGAAAACAATTTGGTAACGGCATATTTTCTGAAGGTAAAATATAAGATTCATTATAATTATAATAACCTAATGTCATAATTCCAATTTCCCACATTAACCTTTTGTCATTCTGGTCACCAGAGTTTCTATCAGGTGCATCAGTAAGTAAAGTTCTGTAATTAATTGGTAAGCAACCTGGAGGCACTCTGCCTCTTATTGTTACACAGATTGGGGTAGTATCAGACATTCCTTCATAGTCAATGACCTGTGATGTCTGATGAGAGGGAGTAAAATCTTCATATCCGCCCAAAAGCTGGGTATTATTAGTCATTATTTTGATTTGCGTTTCTTCGCCCCATCCTACAGGATGCAGAAAGGGTGGATGTGGAACATAAGCCCAATAGATGTCACCAGAGACAGTTACTACCTGTGCAGTCAAAATTGCAAGCATAGCAAGGAAGATATTTTCAAAAGTGAGAGGCTTTCCTGTAGAAGCCACGGTGTTTTCTGCTTCACGAGTCAGTTTCTTTATCTGGCCCCAGGTGGGAGGTGTGGCCTCTTTCGTTGTTTTCGCTTGCCGGGCAGAGAGGTTGAGCGTCTTCAGCTTCCGTGTCATTTTTCTGATTTGTGTTCTGCGCCTTCTCCTTCCATCTGTCTGGGTCTTCATTGTAGGGTTGGATGAGTCTGTCTGGGATCCAGATGGGTGCTTCAGCATCCTGTGGAAATACACACATGCATATCCTCTTCCCGAGGTTATTATTACATCAGGCCCTTTCCAGGTGCCTGTTAACAAGTCCTTCCAATGTACTTTGGGTTGAATTTTTAGTAACTGTGGTCCCCAGTGCCTCTGCATTGGGGTCAACCCTTCTTCATTAGTGTTTAAATAGTTTATAGTAAATAAAGCATGGTTTATAGTAAATAAAGCATGGTAATTGATGAGGGGAATAATATTGATTACTGGCTTTTAATCTTTGCAATTGTAACTTTATATTCTGATGGGCTCTTTCAATAACTGCTTGTCCCTGAGGATTATAGGGAATTCCTGTACTATGGGCGATTTTCCAGGTTTGACAAAATTTACTAAAAGCTTGAGATGTATAAGCAGGAGCATTATCAGTTTTTATTTTTTGAGGCAAACCTAAGACTAAAAAACAAGCTATTAAATGCTGAATAACATCTTTCACTGCTTCTCCTGTTCTTGCTGTAGCCATTACCGCTTGGGAGTATGTATCTATGGTTACATGTACATATTCTAACCTACCAAATTCTGATATATGTGTTACATCCATTTGCCACAATACTTGTGCCCTCAGGCCTCTGGGGTTAACACCCATTTTTAGAGAATGATGGACTTCTGGACACCAATTGCAGTTTTTTACTATTTGTCTTGCTTGTTCTCTAGTTATTTGGAGCATTCTTTTTAATGCCAAGGCATTTTGATGATGAAGTTGATGACTTTCCTGCGCTTGCTCTCAAGTGCAGTACCTATTATTTCTTTTGTAAGCATATCTGCAATAGTATTGCCGAAAGAAAGAGGGCCTGGCAAGTTAGAATGTCCTCTAATATGACCCACAAATACTTTTTTTCACCTATTTTGAATGACCTTTTGTAATTGTTGTAATAAGGGCAGCAGAAATTATAGCAGTAATTTTAGCTCTCGAGAACGTGCCTCAATGCATGAACCTTTACACTGATTCCAAGTATATAGTTAATTTGTTTCCTGCCATAGAAACTGCATTACTTTCAGGCTCCTCACGTAATGCAGTTTCTATGGCAGGAAACAAATTAACTATATACTTGGAATCAGTGTAAAGGTTCATGCATTGAGGCACGTTCTCGAGAGCTAAAATTACTGCTATAATTTCTGCCTGTTGAGCAGAAATATTTTGAGTTCTTTTTATAATTGGGGGCTGCCCAGGTAAATGGACAGCGGATATTCCATTAGAAGATCCATCAGTAAAAACTAGCATGGCTTTATCTAGAGGTTCTTGACTTATTTTTAAAGGAAAAATTATCTCAGTTTCTTCCACAAATTTTAACAACGGATTTTGAGGTAAATGATATTTTATTTGCCCTGAATAATTTTGTAACGCTAGTCCCCAATCATCATTAGTCTGTAACAAATAATCTACTTCCTGTCGCTTATAGGGGACAATTATATTATGCATTTCTTTGCCAAATAATTCTCGTGATCTTATTCTCCCTTTAATAATCAATTGACTACACAAATATATATAGGATGAGACCATTTTGACTTGTGTGTGTGGTAAATGCAACCATTCCAATACTCCATTTTGCCACAAACACCCAGTTGGGGTATATTTTGTTTTAATAATAATTAAATCCCATTCTTTATCATAATTTAATTGTTTAACCTTTGCTTCTTACAATTTGTCTTCTATTAAATTAATCTTTTGCAATGCCTCAGTAGTTAATTTTCTAGGAGATTTAGGATTAGCTTCCCCTTTTAATATATCAAATAGTGGATGTAACTCTCTTATGGTTATTTTTAAATAAGGTCTCACCCAATTTATATTTCCTAATAACTTTTGGAAATCATTCAATGTCTTTAATTTGTCCAATCGAATATGCATTTTCTGAGAAGTAATACTATCATTATTTATATTTTTACCTAAATAATTTAATGGCCTATTATATTGAATTTTGTCTGGAGCAACAACTAATCCATAAGCATTTAAACTTTTCATCATTTTTTGTAAAACTTTTTCAGTTATTTCTCTTTTTTTATTTGCTATCAATATATCATCCATATAATGTATTATATAAGTATCTGGATTCTCATTTCTAACATCAGTCAATGCTTTATCTACAAATTTTTGACACAGAGTAGGACTATTTTTCATCCCTTGGGGTAAAACCTTCCACTGATATCGTTGAAATGGTCTTTTGAAATTACTAGAGGGGATGCTAAAAGCAAACCTTTGACAATCTTGAGGATTTAACTTGATGGTAAAGAAGCAGTCCTGCAGATCTATAATAATGATAAAGTAATTTTCAGGAACTGCTACTGGAGAAGGGAGGCCAGGTTGTAATGCCCCCATGTCATACATGGTACTATTAATTGCTCTTAAGTCTTGTAGCAATCGCCATTTTCCTGATTTTTTCTTAATAGTAAAAATAGGTGTATTCCATGGACTATTAGATTCTTCTAAATGCCCCAACTTTACTTGTTCAGCCACTAGTTGTTCCACAGCTTGTATTTTTTCTTCTGTTAGGGGCCACTGATCCACCCACACTGGCTGATCATCTTTCCATACTATTTTATCTGCGTATAACTCATCAGTGGCCCCTAGAAAAAATTTTGTTCATCATCTAAATTTTTCGTGGTTAGTTTTATTTCCATGTCATGCATGATATCTCTCCCCCATAAGGAAAAAGGTAAAGACATAATAATATAAGGTTGAAAATTTCCTGATTTATCTTCACATTCCCACTTTAATATTTTAGAGCTTTGTGCCACATTAGTTGCTAATCCTAATCCTTCTAAGGTTGAAGATGTATTAATAACTGGCCAAGTATTGGGCCAATCTTTTCCTGATATACATGATCTATCTGCTCCAGTGTCTAATAACCCTGTTATAGATTTTCCTTCTATTTTTATAGTTTTAAAAAGGTCTTTCTTTATCTATCTCTTGTGTCCAGGCTATGACTCCAGTTGACCCAAACCCCTCACTTCCTCTTGTTTCTTTTAGACATGGGTTTGGAAACTTCACATAATTAAGCAATAAAATCTGGGCTATTCTTTGATCTTTATGTATCTGGACTACTTCTTTTAATGGTCTAACCATAATTTTTACTTGTCCCATAAAATCTGAATCTATTACCCCTGGTAGGACTTCAAAATTTCTTTTAAAGTTGGAACTTCTTCCTATGATTAGTCCAAAAGTTCCCTCAGGCAATGGCCCTTTTAAATATGAATCTACAAGCTGCACCCCATCCATAAGGGATAATATATAATCATGTTGGGATGCAAGATCAAGCCCTGCACTCCCTGGAGTTGCTCTAGGCAGCTCGTGTATGGTAAATTCTGGTGCTAATGGGTTCAAAGGTGATTGTTCGGGTTCCTTAGGAACCGCCCCTCTTTCGTTTACGGGGCTGAGGGGATGCCCCCCTCCTCGTTTTTTGGCTTTTCCTTCTCAGTTAGAGGAGTTCCATCCTTATGGAACTTGGACCTGCATTCATTTTTCCAATGCCGGCCTTTTCTACACCTAGGGCATAATCCTCTTGGGATGCCCTTGCCACCCATTGGGTTTGACCCCTTTTTTATTTCTATGTGGGGGCAATGTTTACTTATATGACCTGTTTGTCCACATGCAAAACAGGTGACTCCCCCTTTTGGGAGACCTTTTTCTTTCTTTAAATTCTGAACATAGGCGCTGAAATGTTGTCCTTTCATAGCTGCAGCATATGCCATTCCTTGAATGACTGCTGGTGAGGCATCTATGCATACTTTGATATAATCTTGTAGGGATCCCCCTTTCCTGATGGGTCTTATGAGTTCCTTACATAATGCATTTGCATTTTCCCAAGCTAACTGTTTTAATAATAAATCTGTTCCCTCTGAGGGTGGTAACATTCTCTGCAAAGCTTCTTCGAGTCTAGCCACAAAGTCTTCATATGGCTCATCTTGCTTTTGTCTGATTCCTGCTAAGACTGTGGTTTTACCTTCAGCTGGTGGCAACTTTCTCCATGCTTCAACTGCAATCTTAGATATTTCTCCCAAAATAATTTTTGGGATCCTCATCTGAGCCTGATAAGAAGCATAATCATCTTTTCCTAGTATCATTGCCACTGTGGGTCGCGGTCCCCGTTTAATGACTCCTCTTAGCACTAGTTTGTTGGCCCCATCCTCATAGTCTGTTCTCCATAATATATAATGTCCGGGGCTCAAAACTGATCGGGCTGTTTGCTGCCAATCAAATGGGGTAAGCCACATACTAGCTATCATATCTAATATTTGTAATGTATAAGGGGAGGTAGGTCCCATGCTTTTGACAGCCATCTGCAACTCCTTTAGTGTTTTCAAGGGAAGAGGCTCCCACTGTGGTTCATCATCATTATCATCCCCTAAATAAGATATTGGAAAAGCAAAAGATAAGTCACCTTTTCTTTTTGCCTCCTGTATGGCCCCCATGAATCCAGTATTAACTGTCAGTTTTTTACTTTCTCCTTTTTTCTTATTTGCTATCATTCTATCAGTGCACATAGGGGGAGCTGAGGCTGCTGCAAACAGATCCTCTGGGGGTTTCTGATCATGGAAATGATCCCTCTCTTCCTCATCATTATGATATTTAGCAGCCTCTTTTTCTATGTCTGACTCTTCACTACTACTCAACCAATCATCCCCAGGTTTTGCTTTAAGTAGATTAATTTTATTAGAATCCTCTGACTTAGTCTTATAATTTTTCCTATCTTTTTTGTAAAAGGGAATTGCTTCTTCTTCATTCTCTATAGAAGGAGTCTCTTCAATCAAGAATTCCATTTCTGTTTTATCAGTTAACAAATCTCTTATTTGTATCCATATAGAAAAAGCTGGGATGGGGACCGCCCCAGGACCATGAGTTTCATAATATCTTCTCATTTCCTTTCCTACTCTTTTCCAATTTTGCAGAGAAAGGCTACCCTCTTCTGGAAACCATGGACTTACTTTTAGTAGGAACTCATAGAACTCATTTAAATTTTTCTTGGACACCTTACTCCCTCTGCCTTCGAGCATGTGTCCCAACACTGACAAGAACAATTCCTTGCCCTTGGAATGTGAATGCCCCATGGTAATTTACCTTCTCGTCTTCTAAACCTGATGATCCTTTATCAGGGAGCCTGCAGCGCTCTGACGAGGTCCTATCCTTGCCTGAAAATAATAAGAAGTAAAAGAAAAGAAGAAAGCTTACCGTCCCGATGAATTCTCAGGTCCCCGTTCGGGCACCACCTGCGACGGACCGGCTCGGCCGGGAGCAATCAGTCCGACGGGAACAGGACCCCGGGAACGGTGGGCAAGGATTCGGCGAGTGACAAACAGACACGACAACTCAAGGCAGTTGTATCTGAGTGCATTTTGTAAAAGCAAAGCATCAGCTTATATACAATAGATTATTGCAAAGGGACATTTTCTTGCTTATTCATGTGGTTACATTTCTACAAACAATTATTCCAGGGAGGTAAGCAGATCTGATGAAAAAAGATTGTTCTCTAATAGCCTGGTGACAGACTGCAGTTGCTGTTTCTTGTGGACACAGTTTGGCACCAGCTGCAGTTTTAATCATTAAGCGATTAGCTCTCATTGTGTTTTGTGCCTTACATTGGTTTTAATATTAACTTGTCTATTTTTCTTAGCTTTTCTTCCTGTATGGCTTTTTAAGTTATAGATTTCTATTATAATTTTCTTTTTAGGAATTCTCAAAAATAGTCCTAGGTAGGTTTACTAAAGCTAGTGACTTAATGGTTTTTATTCTATACTGCTTGCCATCCTTGTCCAGTCTCCTGTCAGAAGGCTTCATAGAACTATAAAGGAACATTGAGCCTTTGCCGCACATTAACAATATTATTCCAGCCATAAAGATAAGAGCAAAGAGAGTACAGCCAGGAATGCCAAGACCACCAGAGATGCAGCCGAATCCAGGAGGCATCCTTCCTTGAAGCTTCCGCCTCGGCCCGGCGATTTCTCACGTAGGCTCCACTGGAGGTGGCGTGACACACCTGCCTCATGAACATCACATACCATCAGCTGTCCTGGCAGCTATCTAGGAATCTCTGTTTGATCACTTGCGGTCCAATGCCCATTGAGCCAAGTGGGATGGAATCAACCAGGTTGAGAACCCACAAAAAACTAATATGGAGCTCCTCACACAGGGCGCTCAAAATTACACAGCCAAAGACAAGTACATTGCCCTAGCCATTTCCCGTTGCCATGGAAACCAAGTGCTCTGGCAGCACATATGTGAGTAAGTGGAAATGACACCTAGGGAAGGTAGTGTGCTGATGAATGTCAACTGCCTGAAGCAGCAGCACAGCTCTTCCAGTGCCAAAACAACTCCACCTGGCTCATGAACTTCACATACCATCACCTGTCCTGGCAGCTGTCTAGGAAACCCTGTTCCGTCACTTTTCTCCAATGCTGTTTATGACCAGTGGGATGGAATCAAGCATGTTGAGCACCCAAACACAACTAAAATGTAACTCCTCATTCAAGCCGCTCAAAACTCCACAGCCAAAGACAAGTTCAGCGCCCAAGCCATTTCTCGTTGCCATGGAAACCAAGTGTTCTGGAAGCACAATGTGGAACACTGAATGTGACAACAAGGGAATGTAGGTTCTCTGATGAATGACAACTGCCCCACTCAAAACTAACATGGAGCTCCGAACTGAAGGCTCTCAAAACTCCATTGCTAAAGACAAGTTCAGCGTCCAAGCCATTTCCCGTTGCCATGGCATCCAAGTGCTCTGGCAGCACATATGTGTGAAAGTGGATATGACACCTATGGAAGGTAGTGTGGTGGTGAATGGCCACTGCCCGAAGCAGCAACACAGCTCTTCCAGTGCCAAAACAACTAAACCTGGCTCATGAACTTCACATATCATGAGCTGTCCTGGAAGTTATCTAGCAAACCATGTTTGGTCACATCTGGTCAAATGCCCATGGGTCTAGTGTGATGGAATCAAGCAACTTGAACACGCACACAAAACTAACCTGTAGCGGCTCACTCAAGGCGATCAAAACTCCACAGCCAAAGACATGTTCAGTGCCAAAGCCACTTCCCGTTGCCATGGAAACCAAGTGCTCTGGCAGCACATATGTGGAACAGTGGATGTGACACATAGAGAACAAAGTGTGGTGGGGAATGGCAACTGCTCGAAGCAGCAACACAGCTCTTCCAGTGCCAAAACAACTCCACCTGGCTCATGAACTTCACATGCCATCAGCTGTCCTGGCAGCTATCTAGGAAGCCCTGCTTGGTCACTTCTGCTTCAATGCCCGTTGAGCCCAGTGGGATGGAATCAAGCAGGTTGAGCACCCCCACAAAACTAACATGTAACTCCTCACTCAAGGAGCTCAAAATTCCACCGGCAAAGACAAGCTCAGCGCCCAAAGCCATTTCCCGTTGCCATGGAAACGAAGTGCTCTGGCAACACATATGTCTCTAAGTGGAAATGACACCCAGGGAAGGTAGTGTGGTGGTGAATGGCCACTGCTCGAAGCAGCAAAATAGCTCTTCCAGTGCCAAAACAACTCCACCTGGCTCATGAACTTCACATATCATCACCTGTGCTGGCAGCTATCTAGGAAACCCTGTTTGGTCACTTCTGGTCCAATGCAGTTTGAGACCAGTGTGATGAAATCAAGCATGTTGAGCACCCATACACAACTAGCATGTAGCTCCTCACTCAAGCCGCTCAAAACTCCACAGCCAAAGACAAGTTCAGTGCCCAAGCCATTTCTCATTGCCATGGAAACCAAGTGCTCTGGCAGCACATATGTGAAACAGGGGATGTGACACATAGCGAACACAGTGTGGTGTGAATGGCAACTGCCCGAAGCAGCAGCACAGCTCTTCCTGTGCAAAAACAACTCCACCCGGCTCATGAACTTCACATACCATCAGCTGTCCTGGCAGCTATCTAGGAAACCCTGTTTGATTACTTGCAATCCAATGCCTATTATGCCAAGTGTGATAGAAAAAAGCAGTTTGAGCACCCACACAAAACTAACATGTAGCTCCTCACTAAGGGCACTCAAAACTCCACAGTCAAAGACAAATTCATTGCCCAAAGCCAATACCCACTGCCATGGCAAAAAAGTGCTCTGGGAGCACATATGTGGAACACTGAATGTGACACCAAGGGAATGTAGGTTCTCTGATGAATGACAACTGCCCGAAGCAGCAACACAGCTCCTCCAGTGCCAAAACAACTCCACCTGACTCATGAACTTTGCATACCATCAGCTGTCCTGGCAGCTATCTAGGAAACCATGTTTGGTCACTTCCGGTCCAATGCACTATGAGTCCAGTGGGATGAAATCAACCAGATTGAGCACCCACTAAAAACTAACATGGAGCTGCGCACTCAAGGCGCTCAAAACTCCATTGCCAAGGACAAAGTCAGCGTCCAAGCCATTTCCCGTTGAAATGGAAACCAAGTGCTCTGGCAGCACATATGTCTCTAAGTGGATATGACAATGAGGGAAGGTAGTGTGGTGGTGAATGGTCACTGCCCGAAGCAGCAGCACAGCTTTTCCAGTGCAAAAACAACTCCACCTGGCTCATGAACTTCACATACCATCAGCTCTCCTGGCAGCTATCTAGGAAACTCTGTTTGGTCACTTCCGATCAAATGCCCTTTGTGCCCAGTGTGATGGAATCAAGCAGCTTGAGTACCCACACAATATTAATCTTGAGCTCCTCACCCAAGGCGCTCAAAACTCCACAGCCAAAGACAAGTTCAGCGCCTAAGCCATTTCCCGTTGCTTTGGAAACCAAGTGCTCTGGCAGCATATACGTGTATAAGTGGATATGACACCAAAGGAAGGTAGTGTGGTGGTGAATGGCAACTGCCTGAAGCAGCAACACAGCTCTTCCAGTGCCAAAACAACTCCACCTGGCTCATCAACTTCACATACCATCAGCTCTCCTGGCAGCTATCTAGGAATCCCTGTTTGGTCACTACTGCTCCAAAGCCCTTTGAGCCCAGTGTGCTGGAATCAAGCATGTTGAGCACCCTCACAAAAATAACATGGAGCTCCTCACTCAAGCCGCTCAAAACTGCACAGGCAAAAACAAGTTCAGCTCCCTAGATGTTTCCCATTGCCATGGAAACCAAGTGCTCTGGCAGCACATATGTGGAACAGTGGATGTGACACATAGAGAACACAGTGTGGTTGTGAAAGGTAATTGCTCGAAGCAGCAACACAGCTCTTCCAGTGCCAAAAGAACTCCACCTAGCTCATGAATTTCACATACCATCAGCTGTCCTGGCAGCTAACCAGGAAGCCCTGTTTGGTCACTTGGGTCCCAATGCCCATGGAGCCCAGTGGGTGGAATCAAGCATGTTGAGCCCCCAAACACAACCAACATGGAGCTCCTCACTCAAGGGGCTAAAAACTCCACAGCCAAAGACAAGTTAAGCACTCAAGCCAATTCCCGTTGCCATGGAAATCAAGTGCTCTGGCAGCACATATACGGAACAGTTGATGTGACATATAGAGAACACAGTGTGGTGTGAATGGCCACTTCCTGAAGCAGCAACACAGCTCTTCCAGTGCAAAAACAACTCCACCAAGCTCATGAACTTCACATACCATCAGTTGTCCAGGTAGATATCTAGGTACCCTGTTTGATCACGCCCGCTCCAATGCACATTGAGCCAAGTGGGATGGAATCAAGCAGCTTGAGCACCCACAAAAAACTAACATGTAACTCCTCATTTAGGGCACTCAAAAATCCACAACCAAACACAAGTTCAACGCCCAAAGCCATTTCCCCCCCGCATGGAGACCAAGTGCTCTGGCAGCACATATATGGAAAACTGAATGTGACACCAAGGGAAGGTAGGTTCTCTGATGAATGACAACTGCACGAAGCAACAGCACAGCTCTTCCAGTGACAAAACAACTCCACCTGGCTCATCAACTTCACATACCATCAGCTGTCTTGGCAGCTATCTAGGAAACCCTGTTTGGTCACTTCTGGTCAAATGCCCGTTGAGCCCAGTGGGGTGGAATCAAGCATGTTGAGCACCCAGACAAACTAATATGTAGCTCCTCACTCAAGGCGCTCAAAACTGCACAGGCAAAGACAAGTTCATCGCCCAAGCCATTTCCCGTTGCCATGGAAACCAAGTGCTCTGGCAGCACATATGTGGAACAGTGGCTGTGACACAATGAGAACACAGTGTGGTGTGGAATAACAGCTGCCAGAAGCTGCAACAGCTCTTCCAGTGCCAAAACAACTCCACCTGCCTCATGAGCTTCACATACCATCAGCTGTCCTGGCAGCTATCTAGGAAACCCTATTTGGTCACTTCTGGTCCAATGCCCATTGAGCCCAGTGGGATGGAATCCACCAGTTTGAAAACCCACAAATAACTAATATGTAGCTCCTCACTCAAGGCACTAAAAATACCACAGCCAAAGACAAGTTCAGCGCCCAAGCCATTTCCCGTTGCCATGGAAACCAAGTGCTCTGGCAGCACATATGTCTGAAACTGGATATGACACCTATGGAAGGTAGTGTGGTGGTGAATGGCAACTGCCCGATGCAGTAACACAGCTCTTCCAGTGCCAAAACAACTCCACCTCACTCATCAACTTCACATATCATCAGCTGTCCTGTCAGCTATCTAGGAAGCCCTGTTTGGTCACTTCTGCTTCAATGACCATTGAGCCCAGTGGGATGGAATCAAGCATGTTGAGCACATACACAAAACTAACATGTAACTCCTCACTCAAGGAGCTTAAAATTCCACAGGCAAAGAGAAGCTCAGCGCCCAAGCCATTTGCCTTTGCCATGGAAACGAGTGCTCTGGCAGCACATATATCTCTAAGTGGAAATGACACATAGGGAAGGTACGTGGTGGTGAATGGCCACTGCCTGAAGCAGCAGCACAGCACTTCCAGTGACAAAACAACTCCACCTCACTCATCAACTTCACATACCATCAGCTGTCCTGGCAGATTTCCAGGAAATCCTGTTTGGAGAGTTGCGGTCAAATGCACATTGGGCTCAGTGTGATGGAATCAAGCATCTTGAGCAACCACACACAACTAACATGGAGCTCTTCATTCAAGGCGCTCAAAATTCCACAGCCAAAGACAAGCTTAGCGCCCAACCCATTTCCCGTGCCATGGAAACCAAGTGCTCTGGCAGCACATATGTCTCTAAGTGGAAATGACACCTAGGGAAGATAGTGTGGTGGTGAATAGCCAATGCAAGAAGCAGCAACACAGCTCTTCCAGTGCCAAAGACAACTCCACCTGGCTCATGAACTTCACATACCATCACCTGTCCTGGCAGCTATCTTGGAAACCCAGTTTGGTCACTTGCGGTCCAATGCCCTTTGAGACCAGTGGAATGAAATCAAGCATGTTGAGCACCCACACAAAACTAATATGTAGCTCCTCACTCAAGCCGCTCAAAAATACAAAGCCAAAGACAAGTTCAGTGCCCAAGCCATTTCTCATTGCCATGGAAACCAAGTGCTCTGGCAGCACATATGTGAAACAGGGGATGTGAAACATAGCGAACCCAGTGTGGTGTGAATGGCAACTGCCCGAAGCAGCAGCACAGCTCTTCCAGTGCAAAAACAACTCCACCTTGCTCATGAACTTCACATACCATCAGCTGTCCTGGCAGCTATCTAGGAAACCCTGTTTGATTACTTGCAGTCCAATGCCTGTTATGCCAAGTGTGATAGAAAAAAGCAGTTTGAGCACCCACACAAAACTAACATGCAGCTCCTCACTAAGGGCACTCAAAACTCCACAGTCAAAGACAAATTCATTGCCCAAAGCCAATTCCCACTGCCATGGCAAAAAAGTGCTCTGGAAGCACATATGTGGAACACTGAATGTGACAACAAAGGAATCTAGGTTCTCTGATGAATGACAACTGCCCGAAGCAGCAACACAGCTCCTCCAGTGCCAAAACAACTCCACCTGACTCATGAACTTTGCATACCATCAGCTATCCTGGCAGCTATCTAGGAAACCCTATTTGGTCACTTCCGGTCCAATGCACTATGAGTCCAGTGGGATGAAATCAACCAGATTGAGCACCCACTGAAAACTAACATGGAGCTGCGCACTCAAGGCGCTCAAATCTCCATTGCCAAGGACAAAGTCAGCGTCCAAGCCATTTCCCGTTGAAATGTAAACCAAGTGCTCTGGCAGCACATATGTCTCTAAGTGGATATGACAATGAGGGAAGGTAGTGTGGTGGTGAATGGTCACTGCCCGAAGCAGCAGCACAGCTCTTCAAGTGCCAAAACAACTCCACCTGGCTCATGAACTTCACATACCATCAGCTCTCCTGGCAGCTATCTAGGAAACCCTGTTTGGTCACTACTGCTCCAATGCCCTTTGTGCCCAGTGTCCTGGAATCAAGCATATTGAGCACCCCCACAAAAATAACATGGAGCTCTTCACTCAAGGCTCTCAAAACTCCACAGCCAAAGACAAGTTCAGCTCCCTAGTCGTTTCCCATTGCCATGGAATCCAAGTGCTCTGGCAGCACATATGTGGAACAGTGGATGTGACACATAGAGAACACAGTGTGGTTGTGAATGGTAATTGCTCGAAGCAGCAACACAGCTCTTCCAGTGCCAAAACAACTCCACCTAGCTCATGAATTTCACATACCATCAGCTGTCCTGACAGCTATCTAGGAAGCCCTGTTTGGTCACTTGGGTCCCAATGCCCATGGAGCCCAGTGGGTGGAATCAAGCATGTTGAGCCCCCAATCACAACCAACATGGAGCTCCTCACTCAAGCCGCTCAAAACTCCACAGCCAAAGCAAGTTCAGTGCCCAAGCCATTTCCCGTTGCCATGGAAACCAAGTGCTCTGGCAGCACATATGTCTCTAAGTGGAAATGACACCTAGGAAAGGTAGTGTGGTGGTGAATGGCCAATGCCAGAAGCAGCAACACAGCTCTTCCAGTGCCAAAGACAACTCCACCTGGCTCATGAACTTCACATACCATCACCTGTCCTGGCAGCTATCTTTCTAGGAAACCCTGTTTGGTCACTTGCGGTCCAATGCCCTTTGAGACCAGTGGGATGAAATCAAGCATGTTGAGCACCCACACAAAACTAATATGTAGCTCCTCACTCAAGCCGCTCAAAAATACACAGCCAAAGACAAGTTCAGTGCCCAAGCCATTTCTCATTGCTGTGGAAACCAAGTGCTCTGGCAGCACATATGTGAAACAGGGGATGTGACACATAGCGAACCCAGTGTGGCGTGAAATGCAACTGCCCGAAGCAATAGCACAGCTCTTCCAGTGCAAAAACAACTCCACCCGGCTCATGAACTTCACATAAAATCAGCTGTCCTGGCAGCTATCTAGGAAACCCTGTTTGATTATTTTAGTCCAATGCCTGTTATGCCAAGTGTGATAGAACAAAGCAGTTTGAGCCCCCACACAAAACTAACATGTAGCTCCCCTCTGAATACCTCAGACACAGAGGAGATCTTTGGGGATCTCCCCATTGAAACTGCTGCCCTCAGAACCCTAACCATGAGAAGACAGAGGACAGAACATGTCAATCACCCACCTCAGCCACGTACTGGCAGTGAAAAGCTGGGCAAACACAGACTCTAAGATGGACTGTGTCAATCAGTGTATGCTGCAGAGACCTCATCGTGCTTGCAGTTGCAAGATTGGCAGCAATTGATGAGTATCAAAACCACTTGAGAAAAAAGAAACAAACAAAAAACCCACTTGCGCAGGACCCTCGCAGCATGCCCCACATCAGGGACCTGGGGTCAGAAGGAGAATGGGTAGTTCTTAACACTTTATTTCCCTCCTCATTTACCAGAAGACACAGTCAAAGAAGAGAATGTGGAAATAATATCCTTACTCACTGTCCTGTAGTCCTTGAACTTTTTGTCCCAAATCAACTGTGTAAAAATTGTCACCAATAGAATTCAACAAAAACAAAAGCAGTTAGCGTTAGCTTTAGGAGTCTGATTTGTGTTTGAGCTAGGGATGCACTTAGTAGTAGTAGTAGAAATCAGGTCATCATTTGGTCTAGGGGTATGATCAGGTAAAGTCTAGGGCTTGGCTTAGAGTTACAGAAAGGGCTGGCTTCAGGGAAGATTTGTTTCAGGAAGCCGGCTGGTTCAGGATGAAGGGAATCTTTAGTGTTGTTTTTGACACTTGGGGCTATGACTCTGCTTAGCTTTCTGTTGAGCTTGAATGTGCCTATTTCAGTTAGATTGTGGTAAAAAATGTTGGGATTACGATTGTCGTAGGACTAAGGTTAGGACGACGAGTAGAGATGGAGAAGGATTAAGGTTAGTATTTGGGACAGGGTTAAGTCAAAGCAGAGGTCGATGAGAGTAGCGCTAGGTGTAAGATTAGAATTAGGGCTACTACTACAGGAAGAGTTGAGACTAACCTGCCTGTAAGGCTGACTGAGTCTCTTGACTTTTGATAGATGTAATCAGCAGACAGGCTATAGGCCTAATACCTAAAACTCACATTGACCCTAGTCATAAATTCAAGCTAGAGTAACCATAACTCTTTTTGCTTTTAACAATTATGATGTTTTATTGGAAAGTAAGATATGCAGCTCTTACCCAACCCATCTTCCAAAGCCTAGCACAAACACTTACTAAAACCGAGAGCACACCCAAGCCAGACAGGATGATCTCCAACCCTGGCCATCATCCTAACCCGTATGCTGATACTAGCTCTAGCTCTAGCTCTAGCCCCAATCCTAAAAGTGATCCTAGCCCTAAACCCAACCAAATCCCTATCCCAACACCAACTCCAACCCTGACACAGATGGAGACATCACTGTCATACTAAGCCTAGCCCTAACACTCAACCCAATCCCAGCGACATTTCTAAACTTAAACTGCAATGCTAATTTGAATCATCACCCTCATTAGAACACTAAGCCTAAATCCAACTCTAGCCTAAACCTTCACCACAAGATTTGCACCTAACACTAGATTTGGACCTAACCTTAATCCTACAACAACTTTCACACTACCATTACCCCACACCCTAACATGAACTCTAGCTCAAAGCATAATCATTCGGACATAGACTGGAACCACACCACAATATTTAAACTCACACAAAACAACCTCTTCATCCTCAATGGAGCCACAGCTTTCATCCTAACCTGAAGAGTAGCCCTAACTGTATTCTGATTCCACACAGTCCTCTCCACAGTCCTAACAATAACCCTCAATCAAAGCACTAACTCAAACCAAGCCTGAACCAGAAATGGAACTCAAACTGTCTATCCGGCATTAATCCAAACACTATTGACCTAATACTAATCCTCACACAAATCCTACTTCATGCCACATACAAAACCTAAGTCTGGACCTAATCTTATTTGTCAGTTGAACCCTCAATCCTAACCCTAACCCTAACCCTAACCATTGTGATAACCATAACTCAAATCTCAAAACCTAACAGTAACCTCACTACTAGACTTGACCTTTAGCATTAGACCTAGCCCTCACCTTAATTCCACCTAAGCATAATCCTAGCTCTATTCCCACTAGTAACCCAAATCAGAAGCCTCAATTGAACCTTAACACTCCACCTTGCCCTAACCTGAAATCTAGGCTTTGACATCATTGCAACCATAAGCCTAGATAGCATTCTAACCCTGATTCCAACCCTGTATGCAACCATGGTATTGATGCCAACTATCTCCCAGAAGTCACCTCTTTTACACTATGGTGACCCACTTACATGACACTGGACTGCATTAGGGAAAATTCACTGAGAGCCATGACAGGAAATGGGAAGCAATGTCTGCCTATGGAAATCAGCTTGGCTTGGCTCTTCCACATTACATAGCTTATTCCACACACTACCTCTAATGGAGAACTAGGATTAGATTGGCTCCTTGAAGAGACACAAGGATTCTCATCGATAGAAAATGGAAATGCTTTCATAGTACCGGTGCTGAAAAGTCCTTAGGCTTCACTGCATTGTCAGCAGATTTGCAAACTCACAATCAAGGGAAACCCAACCCCACACACTCACGCTCTGCTGGCTTCCATGGAGTCTGCACGTCTTCTCTGCTAGGGCCTGTGGCCAGAAGGAACAAAGAAACCAGGGCTTGAAGCACTCCCCATCTTTCTCTACTCCACAGAGGAGGCTGCCTGTCACCATGGCTTTTCTAGAATGCTGAGGCTACAGGAATCCGGGCTGCTATGACCAGGCAGCTGCTGACTGGACAGCTTGTAGGGCCACACAGCCCTGTGAGGTCTTAGAGATGCAGCCACTCAGAATGCTCCCTGTCATCAGGACAGCCACAGGGAGTGACATGAGTGAAGCAAGAGTGATGCCCGAGCGTGTGCTGGGCAGAATCAGGCTGGACTGCAAGACCCATTGGTTCCAGTGGAAGACAGGCTTGCAAACACAACCAACCCAGCAACTGCAACAAGCAGCTGATCGGGCTGATGGGCTGTGCCGGGCCCTGGACTTGCTAGTATAGACAGAATCTGGACTGGGAATACCTCAGACACAGAGGAGATCTTTGGGACTCTTCCCATTGAAACTGCTGCACTCAGAACCCTAACCATGAGAAGACAGAGGACAGAACAAGTCAATCACCCACCTCAGCCACGTACTGGCAGTGAAAAGCTGGGCAAACACAGACTCTAAGATGGACTGTGTCAATCAGTGTATGCTGCACAGACCTCATCGTGCTTGCAGTTGCATGATTGGCAGCAGTTCATGACTATCAAAACCACTTGAGAAACAAAGAAACAAACAAGAAACCCACTTGAGCAGGACCCTCACAGCATGCCCCACATCAGGGACCTAGGTTGGGAGGAGACTGGGTGGGGCTTCTCTCTTTATCTCCCTCCCCATTTACCCCCAGATACAGTCAAAGAAGGGGATGTGGAAATAATAGCATTACTCACTCTCCTGTAGCCTTTGAACTTTTTGTCCCCAATCAACTATGTAAAGATTGTCACCAATAGAATTCAACAAAAACAAAAGGAATTAGGGTTAGCTTTAGGAGTCTGATTTGTGTTTGAGCTAGGGATGCACTTAGTAGTAGTAGTAGAAATCGGGTCATGATTTGGTCTAGGGGTATGATCAGGTAAACTCTAGGGCTTGCTTTAGAGTTACAGAAAGGGCTGGCTTCAGGGAAGATTTGTTTCAGGAAGCCGGCTGGTTCAGGGTGAAGGGAATCTTTAGTGTTGTTTTTGACACTTGGGGCTATGACTCTGATTAGCTTTCTGTTGAGCTTGAATGTGCCTATTTCAGTTAGATTGTGGTAAAAAAAAATGTTGGGATTACGATTGTCGTAGGACTAAGGTTAGGACGACGAATAGAGATGGAGAAGGATTAAGGTTAGTATTTGGAACAGGGTTAAGTCAAAGCAGAGGTTGATGAGAGTAGCGCTAGGTGTAAGATTAGAATTAGGGCTACTTCTACAGGAAGAGTTGAGACTAACCTGCCTGTAAGGCTGACTGAGTCTCTTGACTTTTGATAGATGTAATCAGCAGACAGGCTATAGGCCTAATACCTAAAACTCACATTGACCCTAGTCATAAATTCAAGCTAGAGTAACCATAACTCTTTTTGCTTTTAACAATTATGACGTTTTAATGGAAAGTAAGATATGCAGCCCTTACCCAACCCATCTTCCAAAGCCTAGCACAAACACTTACTAAAACCTAGAGCACACCCAAGCCAGACAGGATGATCTCCAACCCTGGCCATCATCCTAACCCGTATGCTGATACTAGCTCTAGCTCTAGCTCTAGCCCCAATCCTAAAAGTGATCCTAGCCCTAAACCCAACCAAATCCCTATCCCAACACCAACTCCAACCCTGACACAGATGGAGACATCACTGTCATACTAAGCCTAGCCCTAACACTCAACCCAATCCCAGCGACATTTCTAAACCTAAACTGCAATGCTAATTTGAATCATCACCCTCATTAGAACACTAAGCCTAAATCCAACTCTAGCCTAAACCTTCACCACAAGATTTGCACCTAACACTAGATTTGGACCTAACCTTAATCCTACAACAACTTTCACACTACCATTACCCCACACCCTAACATGAACTCTAGCTCAAAGCATAATCATTCGGACATAGACTAGAACCACACCACAATATTCAAACTCACACAAAACAACCTCTTCATCCTCAATGGAGCCACAGCTTTCATCCTAACCTGAAGAGTAGCCCTAACTGTATTCTGATTCCACACAGTCCTCTCCACAGTCCTAACAATAACCCTCAATCAAAGCACTAACTCAAACCAAGCCTGAAGCATAAATGGAACCCAAACTCTCTATCCGGCATTAATCCAAACACTATTGACCTAATACTAATCCTCACACAAATCCTACTTCATGCCACATACAAAACCTAAGTCTGGACCTAATCTTATTTGTCAGTTGAACCCTCACCCTAACCCTAACCCTAACCCCAACCATTGTGATAACCATAACTCAAATCTCAAAACCTAACAGTAACCTCACTACTAGACTTGACCTTTAGCATTAGACCTAGCCCTCACCTTAATTCCACCTAAGCATAATCCTAGCTCTATTCCTACTAGTAACCCAAATCAGAAGCCTCAATTGAACCTTAACACTCCACCTTGCCCTAACCTGAAATCTAGGCTTTGACATCATTGCAACCATAAGCCTAGATAGCATTCTAAAACTGATTCCAACCCTGTATGCAACCATGGTATTGATGCCAACAATCTCCCAGAAGTCACCTCTTTTACACTATGGTGACCCACTTACATGACACTGGACTGCATTAGGGAAACTTCACTGAGAGCCATGACAGGAAATGGGAAGCAATGTCTGCCTATGGAAATCAGCTTGGCTTGGCTCTTCCACATTACATAGGTTTTTCCACACACTACCTCTAATGGAGAACTAGGATTAGTTTGGCTCCTTGAGATCGGGCTGATGGGCTGTGCCGGGCCCTGGACTTTATAGTATAGACAGAATCTGGACTGGGAATACCTCAGACACCGAGGAGATCTTTGGGACTCTCCCCATTGAAACTGCTGCCCTCAGAACCCTAACCATGAGAAGACAGAGGACAGAACAAGTCAAACACCCACCTCAGCCACGTACTGGCAGTGAAAAGCTGGGCAAACACAGACTCTAAGATGGACTGTGTCAATCAGTGTATGCTGCAGAGACATCATTGTGCTTGCAGTTGCATGATTGGCAGCAACTCATGGGTATCAAAACCACTTGAGAAAAAAGAAACAAACAAGAAACCACTTGAGCAGGACCCTTGCAGCATGCCCCACATCAGGGACCTGGGGTCGGGAGGAGACTGGGTGGGGCTTCTCTCTTTATCTCCCTCCCCATTTACCCCCAGATACAGTCAAAGAAGAGGATGTGGAAATAATAGCCTTACTCACTGTCCTGTAGCCCTTGATCCTTTCTACCCAAATCAACTATGTAAAGATTGTCACAAATAGAATTCAACCAAAACAAAAGAAGTTAGTGTTAGCTTCAGGAGTCTGATTTGTGTTTGAGCTAGGGATGCACTTAGTAGTAGTAGTAGAAATCGGATCATCATTTGGTCTAGGGGTATGATCAGGTAAAGTCTAGGGCTTGCTTTAGAGTTACAGAAAGGGCTGGCTTCAGGGAAGATTTGTTTCAGGAAGCCGGCTGGTTCAGGATGAAGGGAATCTTTAGTGTTGTTTTTGACAATTGGGGCTATGACTCTGCTTGGCTTTCTGTTGAGCTTGAATGTGCCTATTTCAGTTAGATTGTGGTAAAAAAATGTTGGGATTACGATTGTCGTAGGACTAAGGTTAGGACGACGAGTAGAGATGGAGAAGGATTAAGGTTAGTATTTGGGACAGGGTTAAGTCAAAGCAGAGGTCGATGAGAGTAGCGCTAGGTGTAAGATTAGAATTAGGGCTACTACTACAGGAAGAGTTGAGACTAACCTGCCTGTAAGGCTGACTGAGTCTGTTGACTTTTGATAGATGTAATCAGCAGACAGGCTATAGGCCTAATCCTAAACCTCACATTGACCCTAGTCATAAATTCAAGCTAGAGTAGCCATAACTCTTTTTGCTTTTAACAATTATGACGTTTTATTGGAAAGTAAGATATACAGCACTTACCCAACCCATCTTCCAAAGCCTAGCACAAACACTTACTAAAACCTAGAGCACACCCAAGCCAGATAGGATGATCTCCAACCCTGGCCATCATCCTGACCCGCATGCTGATACTAGCTCTAGCTCTAGCTCTAACTCTAGTTCTAGCTCTAGCCCCAATCCTAAAAGTGATCCTAGCCCTAAACCCAACCAAATCCCTAGTCCCAACACCAACTCCAACCCTGACACAGATGGAGACATCACTGTCATACTAAGCCTAGCCCTAACACTCAACCCAATCCCAGCGACATTTCTAAACCTAAACTGCAATGCTAATTTGAATCATCACCCTCATTAGAACACTAAGCCTAAATCCAACTCTAGCCTAAACCTTCACCACAAGATTTGCACCTAACACTAGATTTGGACCTAACCTTAATCCTACAACAACTTTCACACTACCATTACCCCACACCCTAACATGAACTCTAGCTCAAAGCATAATCATTCGGACATAGACTAGAACCACACCACAATATTCAAACTCACACAAAACAACCTCTTCATCCTCAATGGAGCCACAGCTTTCATCCTAACCTGAAGAGTAGCCCTAACTGTATTCTGATTCCACACAGTCCTCTCCACAGTCCTAACAATAACCCTCAATCAAAGCACTAACTCAAACCAAGCCTGAAGCATAAATGGAACCCAAACTCTCTATCCGGCATTAATCCAAACACTATTGACCTAATACTAATCCTCACACAAATCCTACTTCATGCCACATACAAAACCTAAGTCTGGACCTAATCTTATTTGTCAGTTGAACCCTCACCCTAACCCTAACCCTAACCCCAACCATTGTGATAACCATAACTCAAATCTCAAAACCTAACAGTAACCTCACTACTAGACTTGACCTTTAGCATTAGACCTAGCCCTCACCTTAATTCCACCTAAGCATAATCCTAGCTCTATTCCCACTAGTAACCCAAATCAGAAGCCTCAATTGAACCTTAACACTCCACCTTGCCCTAACCTGAAATCTAGGCTTTGACATCATTGCAACCATAAGCCTAGATAGCATTCTAACCCTGATTCCAACCCCGTATGCAACCATGGTATTGATGCCAACAATCTCCCAGAAGTCACCTCTTTTACACTATGGTGACCCACTTACATGACACTGGACTGCATTAGGGAAACTTCACTGAGAGCCATGACAGGAAATGGGAAGCAATGTCTGCCTATGGAAATCAGCTTGGCTTGGCTCTTCCACATTACATAGGTTTTTCCACACACTACCTCTAATGGAGAACTAGGATTAGTTTGGCTCCTTGAGATCGGGCTGATGGGCTGTGCCGGGCCCTGGACTTGCTAGTATAGACAGAATCTGGACTGGGAATACCTCAGACACAGAGGAGATCTTTGGGACTCTCCCCATTGAAACTGCTGCCCTCAGAACCCTAACCATGAGAAGACAGAGGACAGAACAAGTCAAACACCCACCTCAGCCACGTACTGGCAGTGAAAAGCTGGGCAAACACAGACTCTAAGATGGACTGTGTCAATCAGTGTATGCTGCAGAGACACCATTGTGCTTGCAGTTGCATGATTGGCAGCAACTCATGGGTATCAAAACCACTTGAGAAAAAAGAAACAAACAAGAAACCACTTGAGCAGGACCCTTGCAGCATGCCCCACATCAGGGACCTGGGGTCGGGAGGAGACTGGGTGGGGCTTCTCTCTTTATCTCCCTCCCCATTTACCTCCAGATACAGTCAAAGAAGAGGATGTGGAAATAATAGCCTTACTCACTGTCCTGTAGCCCTTGATCCTTTCTACCCAAATCAACTATGTAAAGATTGTCACCAATAGAATTCAACCAAAACAAAAGAAGTTAGTGTTAGCTTCAGGAGTCTGATTTGTGTTTGAGCTAGGGATGCACTTAGTAGCAGTAGTAGAAATCGGATCATCATTTGGTCTAGGGGTATGATCAGGTAAAGTCTAGGGCTTGCTTTAGAGTTACAGAAAGGGCTGGCTTCAGGGAAGATTTGTTTCAGGAAGCCGGCTGGTTCAGGATGAAGGGAATCTTTAGTGTTGTTTTTGACAATTGGGGCTATGACTCTGCTTGGCTTTCTGTTGAGCTTGAATGTGCCTATTTCAGTTAGATTGTGGTAAAAAAATGTTGGGATTACGATTGTCGTAGGACTAAGGTTAGGACGACGAGTAGAGATGGAGAAGGATTAAGGTTAGTATTTGGGACAGGGTTAAGTCAAAGCAGAGGTCGATGAGAGTAGCGCTAGGTGTAAGATTAGAATTAGGGCTACTACTACAGGAAGAGTTGAGACTAACCTGCCTGTAAGGCTGACTGAGTCTCTTGACTTTTGATAGATGTAATCAGTAGACAGGCTATAGGCCTAATCCTAAACCTCACGTTGACCCTAGTCATAAATTCAAGCTAGAGTAGCCATAACTCTTTTTGCTTTTAACAATTATGACGTTTTATTGGAAAGTAAGATATGCAGCACTTACCCAACCCATCTTCCAAAGCCTAGCACAAATACTTACTAAAACCTAGAGCACACCCAAGCTAGACAGGATGATCTCCAACCCTGGCCATCATCCTAACCCGTATGCTGATACTAGCTCTAGCTCTAGCTCTAGCCCCAATCCTAAAAGTGATCCTAGCCCTAAACCCAACCAAATCCCTAGTCCCAACACCAATTCCAACCCTGACACAGATGGAGACATCACTGTCATACTAAGCCTTGCCCTAACACTGAACCCAATCCCAGCGACAATCGTTTTCTTTCTTTTTATATATATATATATATATATTTTAACATCTAATGAGCACCAGGGCCTTTTCAATGTTTATTTATTTTCTTTTTTTAAATTTTTTTATTAATTATTATGCATTATGTGACAGCTTCATAAGCTCTGGGAATCCCCCCACCGTTTCCCACGCCCCTCCCCCCTTGTGGATTCCTCCATTTTGGTGCAGTATTATAGTTCAAATTCAATCAAGATTCTTTCCTTGCAAGCATATACCAAACATACAGTCCAGCTACTTATTGTCCAGATGGGTTGAACAGTTTCTTGGGGAGACCATTTCTGGCCAAAGTTAGAGCTGGTAGAATATCATTCCAGTCAATTAAGAGTCCCAATATAACATTAACAGCAATTTGTAACATTATGGAATTGACATGGTTTTGCGTAACCAGTATGTTAAAAAACATCAAAAAACAAGGTCTTAACCACAACCTATGATTTGCCCTTGACATTTCAATTTTAGTTTGTATACAGGACCGGCTGCTCTATACCTTAAAATGGCTGTAAGGTACCATTCAGCTGTCTCGTGTCTATTTCATTTTAGTATTTAGCCATTTGTTGTTTTGAAGTATAATTTTACTGATCTTGGCAGATTTTAGGATAATCTAGGCTGGCTTGTAACTCTAACAAGACATTTGTCAACAATTAAGGTAGAGAACATTTTTTTTTGGGGGGGTGGTTGTGCAGGAAAGTCCCCAACACCACGGTGAAGAGTGACTAATCTTCGTGTCCCGCCCATCGAGGCATGAGCAATTCCATGCCAGCTCTTTCCTGTCAGATTCCAAGCTCTACTTTTTGTTGTTTGCCTATTTGTTTTAGTTTTTTTTAGTTTGTATGATTGTTTGCTATGAGGGGTTTTCGGAGCGATCCTGATGGTCATTGCAAGGGAGGGTGGGGGTCCAGAGGTGGGGCCAGGCTCGGACCAGAGAAAGCTCTCCTCCCTGGTCCCGAAGGACGTTTATTGTTCTTCTGTTTCTGCGGACCGCTCAGGGCTTCTGGTTGTCTTTCTGATGACGTTGGTTTCTGCACGGTAGTGTTTGGACTTCTTCCATCCCCTGCGGAAGCTCCGGTTGGGGGTGGGTGACCTCAGAGTACTCGGCCTCCGAGGGCATCCAATTCCCTGTGGCCTCCTTGGCAGTTGGGATATAGTCCTTGTTGCTCGTATTAATAGTTTGTGGTGAAGGTCTGGGAGTCTTCATGGTTGGGATCCAAGCTTTCTCCTTGCTACCTGCTCCACCCTGGAGTGCCCCCCTGCTCCACGCACATGACCTCCTGTTAAGAAGTTGTCAGGATCACACCCGATTCCCCCCTCATGCATTGGTGTAGTAGTTTTACTATTGTTTAGTGCCGCTTTGAATCTTTTGTCTATTAATTACCAGATTTGATCTTGATAGGCTATATTGTACTTTTTCCTTACTCTTTTTATGGTCCTGAAAGGCTTCCGTGCACTCCACCCCCATTATGGATTAACACAGCGTATTGAGGGTATAGTAGGTTTTACAGTTTTTCGATGTAGATCTTAAGTATTCTGACATTAATTGTTGGTTTATAGATTATATCGCATTATCTTATTGTATTGGATATAGGTTGTTAGAGATTGCAATAATATTACAATATACAGGTACTATCTTTCAAGTTGTCATCTTTTCATCTCAAATTAAGGCGAACATGTGGTATTTAACCTTTTGGGATTGGTTCATTTCTCTTAGCATGATGGATTCCAGTCGGGCCCATTTGTCCACAAAGAACTGCATTTCATTTTTTTTTAATAGCTGAGTAGTATTCCATAGAGTAGATGAACCATAGCTTCCTTATCCAGTCTTCTATTGATGGGCATTTTGGTTGCTTCCAGGTTTTTGTGATTGTAGATTGTGCTGCTATGAACATAGGCGTGCATGTTGGTTTCTTGTGTAGGAGATGTTTTAGATATATCCCTAGGAGTGCTATTGCTGGATCATATGGCATGTTGATTTTCAGTTGTTTGAGTATTCCCCAAGCTGATTCCCATAGAGGCTGTACCAGTCTGCAGTCCCACCAGCAGTGGAGAAGGGTTCCCTTTTCCCCACAACCTCGCCAACAAGTGTTGGTGGTATTATGTATGTGTGCCATCCTTACTGGAGTTAGGTGGTACCTCAAGGTTGTCTTCATTTGGATTTCCCTTATTGCCAGGGAACTTGAGCATTTTTTCGTATGCTTGTTTGCCATTTGGGTTTGTTCCTTTGTGAAGCGTCTGCCCATTTCCCGTGCCCATTTCTTGAGTGGCTTGTTTGTTTTGACATTTTGGTTGTTTTGTAGCTCTTTGTATATTCTGGAAATTAGCCCTCTGTCACCTATGTCATGTGCGAAGATCTTCTCCCATTCTGTGGGTTGCTTTTTTACTTTGTTGATTGTTTCTCTAGTTGTACAGAAGTTTCTTAGTTTGATGAGGTCCCAATTGTTTATTTTGGTCTCTCTTTCTACTGCTTTTGGAGTCTTTTTTAGGAAGTGAGGGCCTACCCCTAAGTGTTGCAGTGTGTTTCCAACATTTTCTTCCAAAAGTTTGAAGGTTTCTGGATGTAGGTTTAGGTCTTTTCTGCATTTAGATTTGATCTTGGTGTATGGTGAGAGATGCGGGTCTAGCTTTTTGTTTCTGCAGGCTATCAACCAGTTGTCCCAACAGCATTTATTGAACAGACCTTCCCATTTGCTTGGATTGTTGTGTGTCTTTTTGTCAAAGATTAATTGACTCTATCTATGTGGGTTCCTATCTGGTGTTTGTATTCTGCTCCATTGATCTTCCTCTCTATCTTTGTGCCAGTACCAGGCTGTTTTGATAACCACTGCCCTATAGTATGTCCAGAGGTCTGGAACTGTGATTCCCCCTGCTAACTTCCTGTTCTTGAGAACGGTTCTAGCTATCCGTGGTTTTTTGCGTTTCCAGATGAACCTTTGGATCATTGTTTCCAGTTCCATGAAGAATGTTTTGGGCAATTTTATTGGAATTGCGTTGAATGTATATATCGCCTTTGGCAATATAGACATTTTAATGATATTGATTTTACCTATCCAGGAGCATGCGATGTTACTCCATCTTTTGAGGTCTTCTTCAATTTCTTTTTTAAGTAGTTTGTAGTTTTCCTCAAATAGATCTCCTACATTTTTGGTTAGGTTAATTCCCAGATACTTCATACTTTTCTCTGTTATTTTGAATGGTATTTTGCTGGTTAGATCTTTTTCCATCTTGGGGCTGTTTGCATACACTATGGCTGTTGATTTTTGTTCATTAATTTTGTATCCTGCCACTCTACCGGACTCTCGTATAAGTTCTAGGAGTCTCCGTGTTGAGCCTCTTGGCTCTTCTATATAAAGAATCCTGTCATCTGCGTATAGTGAAAGTTTGACTTCTTCATTTCCCATTTGGATTCCTTTGATTTCTTTTTCTTGTCTTATGGTCTCAGCAAGTACCTCTAGGACTATGTTGAATAGCAGTGGAGAAAGTGGACATCCCTGTCTTGTTCCAGATTTCAGTGGGAAGGGTTTCAGTTTTTCTCCATTCAGTATGATGCTGGCGTTGGGTTTTTCATATATTGCTTTGATTATGTTGTGGATTTTTCCATCTATGCCTATCTTGGTTAGGGTCTTTAGGAAGTGGTGTTGGATTTTGTCAAAAGCTTTTTCTGCGTCTATTGATACTATCATGTGGTACTTGTTTTTCAGTTTTTGGATGTGGTGTATCACATTGATGGATTTCCTTATGTTGAAACATCCCTGCATTCCAGGGATGAATCATACTTGATCCGGATGAATGATCTGTCAGATAATTTTTTGAATTCTATTGGCTAGGATTTTGTTGGGAATCTTAGTATCAATGTTCATCAAAGAGATAGGTCTGTAGGTTTCTTTCTCTGCAGGATCTCTGTTCAGTTTTGGGATTAAGGTAATGTTGGCTTCATAGAATGAGTTTGGAAGGGTTTTTTCCTTTTCTATTGTATTGAAGAGTTTGTAGAGGATTGGGGTTATTTCTGTTCGGAATGTTTTGTAGAATTCTGTAGTGAAGCCGTCTGGACCTGGGCTTTTCTTTGTTGGGAGGTCTTTAATCACTGATTCAATCTCTGCTTCAGTTATGGGCTTGTTCAGGTCGTTTGTTGCCTCTGGGCTAAGTTTTGGCAGGTTGTATAAGTCTAAGAACTTTTCCATTTCTTGGTGGTCTTCTGATTTGTTGGAGTATAGTGATTTGTAGTAACTTCTGATTATGTTCTTAACGGTTGCAGTGTCTGTTGTCATGTTGCCTTTTTCATCTTTGATGCTGTTAATTCTTGCTTTCTCTTGTTTTTTCTTTGTCAGTCGGGTGTCTATTTCGTTTATCTTTTCAAAAAACCAACTTTTGATTCATTGATTTTGTGTATAGTTTTTTTTTTGCTTCTATCTGATTAATTTCCTCCCTTGTTTTGATGATTTCTTGCTTCCTGTTGTATGTGGGGCTCTTCTGCTGCTGTTTTTCCAATTCCTGGAGGTGTGTGCTTAGTTTCTGTATTTGACTCCTCTCTTGGGCCTTGACATGAGCTCCAATTGCGATGAATTTACCTCGCAGCACTGCTTTGGCCGTGTCCCATAAGATTTGGAATGTTGTATCAGAGTTTTCATTGGTTTCCAAAAATTTTTTGATCTTATCTTTAATTTCTTCTCTGATCCATTGTTCGTTTAATAGCATATTGTTTAGCCTCCAAGAGTTTCTGTATTTTCTGGGGCATTTTGTATTGCTGATTTCCAATTTCATTCCATGGTGGTCTGAGAGGGTACATGGTATGATTCCTATCTTTTTGAAGTTATTTAGGTTTGCTTTGTGTCCTATCATGTGTTCAATCCTGGAGAAGGTGCCATGTACTGCTTAAAAAAAATGTATAATCTGTGGCCTTGGGGTAAAAATTTTATAAATGTCTACCAACTCCAGTTGTTCTAATGTTTGTAGGAGCTCTGTTGTTTCTTTGTTGAGTTTTTGTTTTGTTGATCTGGCTATTGTTGTTAGCGGGGTGGTAAGGTCTCCCACTATTATTGTGTGCATATCAAAGTCTCCTCTTAAGTCTGTAAGTAATTGCTTCACGTAGCTAGGCGCGTTGGAATTTGGTGCATATATATTCACAATGGTGATTACTTCCTGATGTATCAGTCCCCTCACCAATAAATAGCGACCTTCCCTGTCTTTTTTGATGTCTGTCAGCTTGAAGTCTATATCATCTGAAATTAGAATAGCTACCCCAGCCTTTTTTTCTCGTCCATTGGCATGAAATATCTTTTTCCATCCCTTTACTTTCAGTTTCTTGGAGGCTTTTCTGGTTAGATGTGTCTCTTGTAGGCAACAGATTGATGGGTTCTGTTTCAGGATCCAGTCTGTTAATCTGTGTCTTTTGATTGGTGAGTTTAGGCCATTTGTGTTTAGAGATAATATTGAGAGAAATTGATTTTGAGCTGCCATGAGTGTGTTTAAGTGTGCAAGTGTGTATTTGTGACTATTAGCGTCTGTGCCTGGTTGACTGTCCTCTTATGGATATTAGTGGGGAGGTCTTCCCATTTGCCATCTTTGATTTTGGTTTTCATTTTTTTCTCTCTGGGTTTAGCACCTTCCTGAGGAGGTTGTCTAGGGCCGGTTTCGTGCTAGTGTATTCTTCTAGTTTTTCTTTGCTGTTGAAATGTTTAATTTCATTCTCAAATATAAATGAGAGTTTTGCCGGGTACATTATTCTCGGTTGGCAGTTGTTTTGTTTCAGGATTTGAAAGTTTTTACCCCACTCTCTTCTTGCCTGGAGTGTTTCTTCTGAGACATCTGCTGTGATTCTGATTTGCCTTCCCCTGAAAGTAATCTTGTCCTTTTTTCTTACTTGTCTTAGAATTGTTTCTTTGTATTCGCTTGAAGGCAGTTTGAGAACCACATGTCTGGGTGAGGATCGCTTTGGGTCGACTCTACTGGGGGTTCTCTGACCTTCCTGAATTTGTGCTGGATTTATATTTCCGGTGTTCTGGAAGTTTTCCTGTATTATTTCATTGAAGACCCGTTGCAAGCCTATCTCCTTTTCCACTCCCTCTGGAAGGCCTATTATTCTAATATTTGATTTTTTGAGGTTGTCTTTCATTTCCTGTATGGACCTATTGGCTTTCTCCAGATTTGTCTCCAACTGTTTGATGAACTGCTGCCTTTCATTCTGAATGTCTTCCAATTCTGATATTCTGTCCTCTGCTGTGTTCATTCTGTTGGTTAGGCTTTCAATTTTGTGTTCTATATCGAGGATTCCCTTTTTGACTTGATTTATTTCTGCAATGATATAGTTTTCGAATTCCTTGGACTCTTCCCAGCACTTCTCGCTGTCTCTGATGAATCTCATCACTAGTTTCTTAAATTCCTTCTCTGGTAATTCCTCTATGTCATCATCTTGCATCTCATGTATTGAGATTAGTTTTTGGTTGTTTTGGGGGGAAATGCTTGATCTTTCTTCTGGGTCATTACCTTTTCTGATAGTTCTCCTCATTGTGTTGTTGTTTCTTGCCATTTTGGGATTTTAGCCTCTGACTTGCTTGTCCGGAGCCATTGCCCCGGTGCTGTAGCTTATAGGAAGTGTGACCCAGCAACTGCTGTATGGAGTGTTGGCCTAAATATAGCTAAGCACAGCAGGGGGTTCTAGCTGCTTGTTGTTTCGAGTTTGCGGACCACAGCCCCGAGCTGGGTCAGGAGACTCTATGTCCCAGCCCTAGTGCCAGGCCTTCCCCGTGAAGCTCCCACTCAAAGTCGTTGCCTCACTGGAAGCCACACTGCTCCACGCCTCCGTCTGAGTTCGTTGACTCTGCTGAGCTGTGTCTTGCCTCTTGGGCTCAGAGCCTCTGGGCCACCTCAGGACAGAGGTCTACAGAGTCGGTCCCGCCTCTTGGGCTTGGGGTGGGAGCCGTGTGTAGCTGGGGCCTCTGCGCCTCCTCAGAACACAGGTCTACAGAGCCGGTCCAGCCTCTTGGGCTCGGGTGGGGGCTGGGACCGTGGCCACGTATAGTAGGGGCCTCTGTGCCACCTCAGGCCACAAGTCTAGAGAGCCGGTCCCGCCTCTTGGGCTGGAGGCGGGAGCTGCATGTAGCTGGGGCCTCTGTGCCACCTCAGGCCACAGGTCTAGAGAGGTGGTCCTGCCTCTTGGGCTGGGGGCAGGAGCCGTGTGTAGCTGGGGCCCCTGCGCCAACTCAGGACACAAGTCTACAGAGCCGGTCCCACCTCTTGGACTCGGGGCGGGAGCCGTGTGTAGCTGGGGCTTCGGTGCCACCGCAGGCCACAGGTCCACTGGGAGAACTTGCCCTGTGGTCCTGCAGAACAGGCTTTGCTTCAGGGTCTCCTGCTGAGCTGAGCACAGCAGGGAATCTATTCAAGTTCACAGTCCTGCCCTGCCCCCTTTACAAGGCTGTTCTTTCTCTTTTTTTTTTTGCACTTTCTCAAAGGTGTTCTGCCATTGGGAGCCGAGCCATGGGAATCATGCAGCTGTGCTCCCACCAACCTGCACCTCTGTCCAGGGAGGCTATGCCGAGTGTTGCCCAGCTCCTAATGCTCAGGCTGAGCTCAGCAGCAGTTTCCACTGGAGACTTTTGCAGTTAGTCAACATTTTGGAGCGGAGTTGGGTATTACTGTAACCCGGACCCAGAGCGCAGCTCCAGTCTCCTCTGCACACTCTCAAAGTTGCTGACCTGCTGGGAGGCAAGTTTCTGGGCAAACCCCCAGCTTATCTTCCTGGGATGATGCCCCCTTTGTCCAATCCAGTAGCCTCCTTTAGGGTCTTCTGCATTCCAGTGGTCTGTGCCACTGTGGGTGTGGACGCCTGTCCGTCCAAATGCCTTTGTCCTCCCAGGAACGGCTGAGATTCCACCAGCTACCCCCTGGCTGGGATCGGGACTCACTAAATTCTCACGGCATGCTGTCCTTTCTTTTTTCCTTTTTATCGTTGTCACTGCACGCTGTGTAGATCTTATTTCAGCGAACTCCAGTGACCTACCTACACCTATCCCCTAATTTCTGTGTCTCCTGGTTTGTTTCTCCGCAGGATCAGTTCACCTCTGTCCCCACACTGCCCTACATCAGCTCTCTTTCGTCTGCCATCTTCCTCACTCGACTCCCACCTACATTTCTAAACCTAAACTGCAATGCTAATGTGAATCATCACCCTCATTAGAACACTAAGACAAAATCCAACTCTAGCCTAAAACTTCACCACAAGATTTGGACCTAAGACTAGATTAAAACCTAACCTTAATCCTTCAACAACTTTCACACTACCATTACCCCACACCCTAACATGAACTCTAGGTCTAAGCATAATCATTCGGACATAGACTACAACCACACCACAATATTCAAATTCACACAAAACAACCTCTTCATCCTCAATGGAGCCACAGCTTTCATCCTAACCTCAAGTGTAACCCTAACTGTATTCTGATTCCACTCAGTCCTTTCCACAGTCCTAACAATAACCCTCAATCAAAGCACTAACTCAAACCAAGCCTGAACCAGAAATGGAACCCAAACTCTCTATCCGGCATTAATCCAAACACTATTCTTTACCAAGTACTAATCCTCACACAAATCCTACTTCATGCCACATACAAAGCCTAAGTCTGGACCTAATCTTATTTGTCAGTTGAACCCTCACCCTCACCCTAACCCTAACTCTAACCCTAACCCTAACCCTAACCCTAACCCTAACCCAAACTGTTGGGATAACCATAACTCAAATCTGAAAACCTAACAGTAACCTCACTACTAGACTTGACCTTTAGCATTAGATCTAGCTCTCACCTTAATTCCACCTAAGCATAATCCTAGCTCTATTCCTACTAGTAACCCAAATCAGAAACCTCAATTGAACCTTAACACTCCACCTTGCCCTAACCTGAAATCTAGGCTTTGACATCACTGCAACCATAAGCCTAGATTGCCTTCAAAATCTGATTCCAGCCCTGTATGCAAGCATGGTATTGATCCCAACCATCTCCCGGAAGTCATCTCTTTTACACTATGGTGACCCACTTACATGACACTGGACTGCACTAGGGAAACTTCACTGAGAGCCGTGACAGGAAATGGGATGTAAGGTCTGCCTATGGAAATCTGCTTGGCTTGGCTCTTCCATATTACATAGGTTATTCCACACACTACCTCTAATGGAGAACTAGGATTAGATTTGGCTCCTTGAAGAGACACAAGGATTCTCATCGACGGAAAATGGAAATGCTTTCATAGTACCGGTGTTGAAAAGTCCTTAGGCTTCAACACATTGTCAGTGGATTTGCAAACTCACATTCAAGGGAAACCCAACCCCACACACTCACGCTCTGCTGGCTTCCATGGAGTCTGCACGTCTTCTCTGCTAGGGCCTGTGGCGAGAAGGAACAAAGAAACCAGAGCTTGAAGCACTCACCATCTTTCTCTACTCCACAGAGGAGGCTGCCTGTCACCATGGCTTTTCTAGAATGCTGAGGCTACAGGATTCTGGGCTGCTATGACCAGGCAGCTGCTGATTGGACAGCTTGTAGGGCCACACAGCCCTGTGAGGTCTTAGAGATGCAGCCAATCAGAATGCTCCCTGTCATCAGGACAGCCACAGGGAGTGACGTGAGTGAAGCAAGAGTGATGCCCGAGCGTGTGCTGGGCAGAATCAGGCTGGACTGCAAGACGCATTGGTTCCAGTGGAAGACAGGCTTGCAAACACAACCAACCCAACAACTGCAACAACCAGCTGATTGGGCTGATGGGCTGTGCCGGGCCCTGGACTTGCTGGTATAACAGAATCTGGACTGGGAATACCTCAGACACAGAGGAGATCTTTGGGGATCTCCCCACTGAAGCTGCTGCACGCAGAACCGTAACCATGAGAAGACAGAGGACAGAACAAGTCAATCACCCACTTCAGCCACGTATTGGCAGAGAAAACCTGGGCAAACGCACACTCTAAGATGGACTGTGTCAATCAGTGTATGCTGCACAGACCTCATCGTACTTACAGTTGCATGATTGGCAGCAATTCATGACAATCAAAACCACTTGAGAAACAAACAACCAGATCTAAATCCCACTTGAGCAGGACCCTCGCAGCATGCCCCACATCAGGGTCCTGGGGTCGGGAGGAGACTGGGTGGGGCTTCTTCCTTTATCTCCGTCCCCAGATACAGTCAAAGAAGAGGATGTGGAAATAATAGCCTTACCCACTCTCCTGTAGCCCTTGAACCTTTTGTCCCAAATCAACTATGTAAAAATTGTCACCAATAGAATTCAACAAAAACAAAAGCAGTTAGCGTTAGCTTTAGGAGTCTGATTTGTGTTTGAGCTAGGGATGCACTTAGTAGTAGTAGTAGAAATCGGGTCATGATTTGGTCTAGGGGTATGATCAGGTAAAGTCTCGGGCTTGGCTTAGAGTTACAAAAAGGGCTGGCTTCAGGGAAGATTTGTTTCAGGAAGCCGGCTGGTTCAGCATGAAGGGAATCTTTAGTGTTGTTTTTGACACTTGGGGCTATGACTCTGCTTGGCTTTCTGTTGAGTTTGAATGCTCCTATTTCAGTTAGATCGTTGTCAAACTGTTGGGATTACAATTGTCGTAGGACTAAGGTTAGGGCGAGGAGTAGAGATGGACAAGGATTAAGGTTAGTATTTGGGACGGGTTAAGTCAAAGCAGAGGTCGATGAGAGTAGCGCTAGGTGTAAGATTACAATTAGGGCTACTTCTACAGGAAGAGTTCAGACTAACCCTGCCTGTAAGGCTGACTGAGTCTCTTGACTTTTGATAGATGTAATCAGCAGACAGGCTATAGGCCTAATCCTAAACCTCACGTTGACCCTAGTCATAAATTCAAGCTAGAGTAGCCATAACTTTTTTTGATTTTAACAATTATGACGTTTTATTGGAAAGTAAGATATACAGCACTTACCCAACCCCTATTTCAACGACTAGCACAAATACGTATTACAACCTAGAGCACACCCAAAGCCAGACAGGTTGATCACCAACCCTGGCCATCATCCTCACCCGCATGCTGATACTAGCTCTAGCTCTAGCCCAATCCTAAAAGTGACCCTAGAACTAAAACCAACCAAATCCCTAGTCCCAACACCAACTCCAACCCTGAGACACAGATGGAGACATCACTGTCATACTAACACTGAACCCAATCCCAGCGAAATTTCTACACCTAAGCCGCAATGCTAATGTGAATCATCACCCTCATTAGAACACTAAGCCTGAATCCAACTGGAGCCTAAAACTTCACCACAAGATTTGCACCTAACACTAGATTTGGACATAACCTTAATCCTACAACAACTTTCACACTACCATTAGCCCACTCCATAACATGAACTCTAGCTCTAAGCATAATCATTCGGACATAGACTAGAACTTCACCATGATGCTCAAATTCACACAAAACAACCTCTTCATCCTCAATGGAGCCACAGCTTTCATCATATCCTCAAGAGTAACCCTAACTGTATTCTGAATCCACACAGTCCTTTCCACAGTCCTAACAATAACCCTCAATCAAAGCACTAACTCAAACCAAGCCTGAACCAGAAATGGAACCCAAACTCTCTATCCAGCATTAATCCAAACACTATTCTTTACCTAGTACTAATCCTCACACAAATCCTACTTCATGCCACATACAAAACCTAAGTCTGGACCTAATCTTATTTGTCAGTTGAACCCTCACCCTCACCCTCACCCTCACCCTAACTCTAACCCTAACCCTAACCCTAACCCAAACTGTTGGGATAACCATAACTCAAATCTGAAAACCTAACAGTAACCTCACTACTAGACTTGACCTTTAGCATTAGACTTAGCTCTCACCTTAATTCCACCTAAGCATAATCCTAGCTCTATTCCTACTAGTAACCCAAATCAGAAGCATCAATTGAACCTTAACACTCCACCTTGCCCTAACCTGAAATCTAGGCTTTGACATCACTGCAACCATAAGCCTAGATAGCATTCTAACCCTGATTCCAACCCTGCATGCAAGCATGGTATTGATCCCAACCATCTCCCGCAAGTCATCTCTTTTACACTATGGTGACCCACTTACATGACACTGGACTGCACTAGGGAAACTTCACTGAGAGCCGTGACAGGAAATGGGATGTAAGGTCTGCCTATGGAAATCAGCTTGGCTTGGCTCTTCCACACTACATAGGTTATTCCACACACTACCTCTAATGGAGAACTAGGATTAGATTTGGCTCCTTGAAGAGACACAAGGATTCTCATCGACGGAAAATGGAAATGCTTTCATAGTACCGGTGTTGAAAAGTCCTTAGGCTTCAACACATTGTCAGTGGATTTGCAAACTCACATTCAAGGGAAACCCAACCCCACACACTCACGCTCTGCTGGCTTCCATGGAGTCTGCACGTCTTCTCTGCTAGGGCCTGTGGCGAGAAGGAACAAAGAAAGCAGAGCTTGAAGCACTCCCCATCTTTCTCTACTCCACAGAGGAGGCTGCCTGTCACCATGGCGTTTCTAGAATGCTGAGGCTACAGGATTCCGGGCTGCTATGACCAGGCAGCTGCTGATTGGACAGCTTGTAGGGCCACACAGCCCTGTGAGGTCTTAGAGATGCAGCCAATCAGAATGCTCCCTGTCATCAGGACAGCCACAGGGAGTGTCATGAGTGAAGCAAGAGTGATGCCCGAGCTTGTGCTGGGCAGAATCAGGCTGGACTGCAAGACCCATTGGTTCCAGTGGAAGACAGGCTTGCAAACACAACCAACCCAGCAACTGCAACAACCAGCTGATCGGGCTGATGGGCTGTGCCGGGCCCTGGACTTGCTAGTATAGACAGAATCTGGACTGGGAATACCTCAGACACAGAGGAGATCTTTGGGGATCTCCCCACTGAAGCTGCTGCACTCAGAACCCTAACCATGAGAAGACAGAGGACAGAACAAGTCAATCACCCACCTCAGCCACGTATTGGCAGAGGAAACCTGGGCAAATGCAGACTCTAAGATGGACTGTGTCAATCAGTGTATGCTGCAGAGACCTCATTGTGCTTACATTTGCATGATTGGCAGCAATTCATGACTATCAAAACCACTTGAGAAACAAACAACCAGGTTGGTCTTGGCACTGGAAGAGCTGTGCTGCTGCTTAGGACGGTTGAAATTCACAACCAACCTCTCTTAGGTGTCATATCCACTTACACACATATGTGCTGCCAGAGCACTAGGTTTCCATGGCAACGGAAAATGGTTTGGGCGCTGAACTTGTCTTTGACTGTGGAGTTTTGAGCGCCTTGCGTGAGATTCTCCATTTTAATTGTTTTTGGGTGCTCAACCTTGTTGATTCCATCCCACTGGGCGCAATGGGCATTGGAGCAGAAGTGTCATATCCACTTTCCTTCATATGTGCTGCCAGAGCACTTGGTTTCCATGGCAAAGGGAAATGACTTGGGAGATGAACTTGTCTTTGGCTGTGGAGTTTTGAGCGCCTTGAGTGAACAGCTACATGTTAGTTTTGTTTGGCTGCTCAAGCTGTTTGATTCTGTCACACTGAGCTCAATGGGCATTCTAGGGCAAGTGACCAAACACGTTTTCTTAGATAGCTGCCAGGACAGCTGATGGGATATGAAGCTCATGAGGCAGGTGGATATTTTTTTTGGCACTGGAATAGCTGTGCTGCTGCTTTGGGCAGTTGAAATTCACCACCACAGTACCTTCCTTAGGTGTCATATCCACTGAGAGACATATATGCTGCCAGAACACTTGGTTTCCATTGCAACGGGAAACGGCTTGGGTCCTGAACTTGTCTTTGGCTGTGGAATTTTGAGCGCCTTGATCGAGGAGCTATATTTTAGTTGGGTGTGGGTGCTCAGCATGCTTGATTCCATCCCACTGGTCTTAAATTGCATTGCAGAGAAAGTGACTAAACAGGGCTTCTTAGATAGCTGTCAGGACAGCTGATGATATGTGAAATTCATGAGCCAGGTGGATATTTTTTTGGCACTGAAACAGCTATGCTGCTGGTTCGGGCTGTTGCCATTCACCACCACATTAATTTCCTTAGTTGACATATCCACTAACTTACCTATGTGCTTCCAGAGCACTTGTATTCCATGGCAACGGAATATGGCTTGGGCCATGAACTGGTCTTTGGCTGTGGAATTTTGAGCGTCTTGAGTAAACAGCTACATGTTAGTTTTATTTGGTGCTCAACATGCTTGATTCTATCCCACTGGTCTTGAAGGGCATTGGAGCGGAAGTGACCAAACAGGGTTTCCTAGATAGCTGCCAAGACAGCTGATGGTATGTGAAGTTCATGAGCAAGGTGGAGTTGTTTCGGCACTGGAAGAGCTGTACTGCAGCTTCGGATTGTTGAAATTCACCACCACATTAACTTCCTTAGCTGTCATATCCGCTTACATACATAGGTGCTGCCAGACCACTTGGATTCCATGGCAACGGGAAATGGCTTGGGCGATGAACTGGTCTTTGGCTGTTGAATTTTGAGCGACTTGAGTGAACAGCTACATGTTAATTTTGTTTCGGTGCTCTACATGCTTGATTCCATCCCACTGGTCTTAAAGTGCATTGGAGCAGAAGTGACCAAATAGGGTTTCCTGGATAGCTGCCAAGACAGCTGATGGTATGTGAAGTTCATGAGCCAGGTGGAGTTGATTCGGCACTGGAAGAGCTGTGCTGCTGCTTCGGACAGTTGAAATTCACCAACACACTGTGTTCTCTATCTGTCACATCCACTTTCACACATATGTACTGCCAGAGCACTTGGTTTCCATGGCAACGTTAAATGGCTTTGGCGCCGAATTTGTCTTTGGCTGTGGAGTTATGAGCGCCTTGAGTGAGGAGCTCCATGTTAGTTGTGTGTGTGTGATCATCCTGCTTTATAAATCACACTGGGCTCCAGGGGCATTTGGATCGCAAGTGACCAAACAGGGATTCCTAGATAGCTGCCAGAACAGCTGATGGTAAGTGAGGTTCATGAGCCAGGTGGCGTTGTTTTGGCACTGGAAGAGCTGTACTGCTGCTTCGGGCAGTGGCCATTCACCAACACACTATCTTCCTTCAGTGACATATCCACTTTCACACATATATGCTGCCAGAGTACTTGGTTTCCATGGCAACGTTAAATGGCTTGGGCGCTGAACTTGTCTTTGGCTGTGGAGTTTTTAGCGCCTTGAGTGAGGATTTACATGTTACATGTGTTTCAGTGCTCAACATGCTTGATTCCATACCACTGAGCTCAATGTCATTGGACCGCAAGTGACCAAACTGGGATTCCTAGATAGCTGCCATTACAGCTGATGGTATGTGAAATTCATGAGCCAGGTGGAGTTGTTTTGGCACTGGAAGAGCTGTGTTGCTGCTTTCTGCAGTTGCCATTTACCCCAAACTATGTCCTCTATGTGTCACATCCACTTTCACACATATGTGCTGCCAGAGCACTTGGTTTCCATGGCAGTGGGAAATGGCTTGTTTGCTGAGCTTGTCTTTGCCAATGGAGATCTGAGCGCCTTGAGTGAGAAGCTACATGTTAGTCGTGTGTTTGCTATCATCCTGCTTCTTTAAATCACACTGGGCTTCATGGGCATTTGTATCGGAAGTGACCAAACAGCGTTTCCTCGATAGCTGCCAGGACAGCTGATGGTATGTGAAGTTGATGAGTGAGGTGGAGTTGTTTTGGCAGTGGAAGAGTTGTGCTGCTGCTTCGGTCAGTGGCCATTCACCACACACTACCTTCCCTTTTTGTCATATTCAGTTTCAGACATATGTGCTGCCAGAGCACTTGGTTTCCTTGGCAACGGGAAATGGCTTGGGTGCTGAACTTGTCTTTGGCTGTTGTGTTTTGAGCGCCTTTAGTGAGGAGCTCCATGTTACTTGTGTTTCAGTGCTCAACATGCTTGATTCCATGCCACTGAGCTCAATGTCATTGAACCGCAAGTGACCAAAAAGGGTTTCCTAGATAGCTGCCAGGACAGCTGATGGTATGTGAAGTTGATGAGCCAGGTGGAGTTGTTTTGGCACTGGAAGAGCTGTGCTGCTCCTTGGGCAGTTGTGATTCACCACCACCGATTTCTCTAGGTGTCACATACACTGTTCCACATATAAGCTGACAGAGCACTTTTTTGCCATGGCTGCGGGAAATGGCTTGATTACTGAACTTGTCTTTGGCTATGGTGTTTTGAGCGCCTTGATTGAGCAGCTCCATGTTAGTTGTGTGTGTGTGTGTGATTAAGCTACTTATTTGTATCACACTGTGCTCCATGGGCTTTGAAACGCAAGAGACCAAACAGAGTTTCCTAGATAGCTGCCAGAACAGCTTATGGTATGTGAAGTTCATGAGCAAGATGAGGTTGTTATGACACTGGAAGAGGTGTGCTGCTGCTTCGCGTAGTTGCCTTTCTCTACCCAACTGAGTTCCCTAGGTGTCATATGCAGTATTCCACATACGTGCTGGCACAGCTCTTGGTTTCCATGGCAAAGGGAAATATCTAGGGCGCTGAAGTTGTGTTTGGTTGCGGAATTTTGAGAGCCTTAGGTGAGGAGCTCCATGATAGGTGTTGATGGTTGCTCAACATGCTTAATCCATCCTACTGAGATCAATGCGCATTGGACCGGAAGTGACAAATCTGGATTTTCTAGATAGCTGCCAGGACAGCCGATGGTATGTGAAGTTCATGAGCCAGGTGGAGTTGTTTTGGCACTGGAAGAGCTGTGCTGCTGCTTCTGAGAGTTGTCATTCACCACCACAGGAACTTTCTTAGGCGTCTTATCCACTTTGAAATATATGTGCTGCCAGAGCACTTGGTTGCCATGGCAGAGGAAAATGGCTTTCGCGCTGAACTTGTCTTTGGCTGTGGAGTTTTGAGCGCCTTGAGTGAGCAGCTCCATGTTAGTTGTGTTTGGGAGTCAACCTGCTTGATTAAATCACTTCTCACAATCGCATTGGACCACAAGTGACAAAACAGGGTTTCCTAGAGCAGGCAGGACAGCCGATGGTATGTGAAGTTCATGAGGCAGGTGGAGTTTTTTTGGCACTGGAATAGCTGTGTTGCTGATTGGGACAGTTGAAATTCTCTACCACAGTACCTTCCTTAGGTCTCATATCCACTTTCAGAAATATGTGCTGCCAGAAAACTTGGTTTCCATGGCAACGGGAAATGGCTTTGGCTCTAAGATTGTCTTTGGCTGTGGAGTTTTGAGCTCCTTGAGTGAGGAGCTCCATGTTAGTTGTTTGTGGGTGCTCAACATGCTTGATTCCATTCCACTGGGCTCAATGGGCGTTTGGACCGCAAGTGACCAAACAGGGTTTTCTCAATACCTGCCAGGACAGCTGATGGTATGTGACGTTCATGAGCCAGGTGGAGTTGTATTGGCACTGGAAGAGCTGTTCTGCTGCTTCGGATAGTGGCAATTCACCAGCACACTACCTTCGTTAGGTTTCAAATCCACTTTCACACATATGTGCTTCCAGAGCGCTTGAATTCCATGGCAATGGGAAATTGCTTGGGCGCTGAACTTGTGTTTGGCTGTGGAGTTTTGAGCACCTTGAGTGAGGAGATTCATGTTAGTTTTGTGTGGGTTCTCAAGCTGCATGATTCCATCACCCATGCCCAACGTTCATTTGGACCGAGAGTGACCAAACAGGGTTTCTTAAATAGTTGCCAGGGCAACTGATGGTGTGTGAAGTTGATGAGCCAGTTGGAGTTATTTTGGCACTGGAAGAGCTGTACTGCTGCTACGGGCAGTTGCCATTCACCACCAAACTCTTTTCTGTATGTGTCACATCCACTGTTCCACATATGTTCTGCCAGAGCACTTGGTTTCCATGGCAACAGGACATGGCTTGGTCACTGATCTTGTCCTCGGCTGTGGAGTTTTGAGCCCTTGAGTGAGGAGCTCCATGTTAGTTGTGTGTGTGTGATCATCCTGCTTGTTTAAATCACACTGGGCTCCAAAGGCATTGGAGCGCAAGGGACCAAACAAGATTTCCTAGATAGCTGCCAGGACAGCTGATGGTATGTGAAGTTGATGAGCCAGGTGGAGTTGTTTTGGCTCTGGAAGAGCTGTGCTGCTGATTCGGACAGTTGAAATTCACCACCACACTGCCATCCTTAGCTGTCATATCCACTTTCACACATATGTGCTGCCAGAGCACTTGGTTTCCATGGCAACGGGAAATGGCTTGCGCGATGAACTTGTCTTTGGCTGTGGAGTTTTGAGTGCCTTGAGTGAGCAGCTCCATGTTAGTTTTGTTTGTGTGCTCAACATGCTTGATTCCATCACAGTGGACTCAATGGGCATTGGACCACAAGTGACCAAACAGGGTTTCCTAGATAGCTGCCATTACAGCTAATAATATGAGAAGTGGATGAGCCAGGTGGAGTTGTTTTTGCACTGGAAGAGCTGTGCTGCTTCGGGCAGAGTTACCATTCACACAACACTGTGTTCTCAATGTGTCATATACACCTTCACACATATGTGCTGCCAGAGCACTTGGTTTCCATGGCAACGGCAAATGGCTTTGGCGCTGAACTTGTCTTTGGCTGTGAAGATTTGAGCGCTTTGAGTGAGGAGCTACATGTTAATTGTGTGTGTGTGATCATCCTGCTTGTTTAAATCACCCTATGCTCCCGGGGCATTTGGATCGCAAGTGACCAAACAGAGTTTCCTAGATAGCTGCTGGACAGCTGATGGTATGTGAAGTTCATGAGCCAGGTGGAGTTGTTTTGGCAGTGGAAGAGCTGTGCTGCTGCTTCGGGCAGTGGCCATTCACCACCACACTGCCTTCCTTAGGTGACATATCCACTTTTACACATATGTGCTTCCAGAGCACTGGCTTTGCATGGCAACGGAAAATGGCTTGGGCGCTGAACTAGTCTTTGGCTGTGGAGTTTTGAGCGCCTTGAGTGAGGAGTTACATGTTAGTTGTGTTTCAGTGCTCAACATGCTTGATTCCATGCCACTGAGCTCAATGTCTTTGGACCGCAAGTGACCAAACAGGGTTTCCTAGATAGCTGCCAGGACAGCTGATGGTATGTGAAGTTCATCAGCCAGGTGGAGTTGTTTTGGCACTGGAAGAGGTGTGCTGCTGCTTCGGGCAGTGGCCATTCACCACCACACTACCTTCCATAGGTGTCATATTCACTTACAGCCATATATGCTGGCAGAACGCTTGGTTTCCATGGCAAAAAAAAATGGCTTGGACGCTGAACTTATCTTTGGCTGAGGAGTTTTGAGCACATTGAGTGAGGAGTTACATGATAGTTTTGTTTGGGTGCTCAATCTGCTTGTTTTCATCCTAATGGGCTCAAAGGGCATTGGACCACAAGTGACCAAATAGGGTTTCTTAGATAGCTGCCAGGACAGCTGATGGTATGTGAAGTTCATGAGCAAGGTGGAGTTGTTTTGGACTGGAAGAGCTGTGCTGCTGCTTCGGGCAGTGGCCGTTAACACTACACTATGTTTTCTATGTGTCACATCCACTGTTCCACATATGTGCTGCCAGTTCATTTATTTTGCATGGCAACGGGAAATAGCTTGGGCACTGCACTTGTCTTTGGCTGTGGAGTTTTGTGTGCCTTGAGTGAGGAGCTCCATGTTAGTTGTGCGTGTGCGATCATCCTGCTTGTTTAAAGCACACTGGGCCTAAAGGGCACAGGACTGCAAGTGAACAAACAGGGTTTCCTAGATAGCTGCCAGCACAGCTGATGGTATGTGAAGTTCATGAGCCAGGTGGAGTTCTTTGGCACTGGAAGAGCTGTGCTGCTTCGGGCAGTGGCCATTAACACCACACTGTGTTCTCTATGTGTCACATCCACTGTTCCACATGTGCTGCCAGTTCACTTATTTTCCATGGCAACGGGAAATGGCTTGGGCGCTGCACTTGTCTTTGGCTGTGGAGTTTTGAGCGCCTTGAGTGAGGAGCTCAATGTCAGTTGTGTGTGTGCGATCATCCTGCTTGTTTAAATAACACTGGGCTAAATGGGCAGTGGAACGCAAGTGACCAAACAGGGTTTCCTAGATAGCTGCCAATACAGTTAATGGTATGTGAAGTCAATGAGCCAGGTGGAGTTGTTTTGGCACTGGAAGAGCTATGCTGCTGCTTCGGGCAGTGGCCATTCACCAGCACACTCCCTGCCCAAGGTGTCATATTCACTTACACACATATGTGCTGCCAGAGCACTTGGTGTCCATGGCAACTGGATATGGCTTCGGTGCTGAACTTGTCTTTGGGTGTGGAGTTTTGATTGCCTTAAGTGAGGAGCTCCATGTTAGTTGTGTGTGGGTGCTCAACATGCTTGATTCCATCCCACATGGCCCAACGGGCATTTGAGAGGAAGAGACCAAACAGGGTTTCCTAGATAGCTGCCAGGATAGCTGATGGTATGTGAACTTCATGAGACAGGTGGAGTTGTTTTGGCACTGGAAAAGCAGTGCTGCTGCTTCGGGAAGTTGCCATTCACCACCACACTACCTTCCTTAGGTGTCATATCCACTTTCAGAAATATGTGCTGCCAGAGCACTTGGTTTCCATGGCAACGAGAAATGGCTTGGGCGCTGAACTTGTCTTTGGCTGTGGAGTTTTGAGCACCTTGAGTGAGCAGCTCCATGTTAGATGTGTGTGGGTGATCAAGCTGATTGATTCCATCACACTGGGCCCAATGTGCATTTGAACGGAAGTGACCAAACAGTGTTTCCTAGATAGCTGCCAGGACAGCTGATGGTATGTGAAGTTCATGAGGCATGTGGAGTTGTTTTGGCACTGGAAGAGCTGTGCTGCTGCTTCGGGCAGTAGCCATTCACCACCACACTATGTTTTCCATGTGTCACATCCACTGTTCCACATATGTGCAGCAAGAGCACTTGGTTTCCATGGCAATGGGAAATGGCTGGGCGCTGAACTTGTCTTTGGCTGTGGAGTTTTGAGCGCCTTGAGTGAGGAGTTACATTTTAGTTTTGTTTGTATGATCATCCTAGTTGTTTAAATCATACTGGGCTCATGGGGCATTTGGACTGCAAGTGACCAAAAGAGGCTTTCCTAGATAGCTGCCAGGACAGCTGATGGTATGTGAAGTTCACGAGCCAGGTGGAGTTGTTCTGACACTGGAAGAGCTTTGCTGCTGCTTCGGGCAATTGCCATTCTCCACCACAAAACCCTCACTAGGTGTGATATCTACTCAGATACATATGTGCTGTCAGAGCACTTGGTTTCCATGGCAACGGGAAATGGCTTGGGCGATGAACTTTTCTTTTGCTGTGGAGTTTTGAGCGCCTTGAATGAGGAGCTCTATGTTAGTTTTATTTCAGTGCTCTAGCTGTTTGATTCCATCACCCTGCGCCAAATGGCATTGAAGCAGAAGTGACCAAACAGGGTTTCCTAGATAGCTGCCAGGACAGCTGTTGGTATGTGAAGTTCCTGAGCCAGGTGGAGTTGTTTTGGCACTGGAAAAGCTGTGTTGCTGCTTCGGTGAGTGGCCATTCACAACCATACTACCTTCATAGGTGTCATATCCACTTAGAGACATATATGTTGCCAGACCACTTGGTTTCCATGGCAACGGGAAATGGCTTAGGCGCTGAACTTGTCTTTGGCTGTGAAGATTTGAGTGCCTTGAGTTAGGAGCTACATGTTAGTTGTGTTAATTGCTCAAGCTGCTTGATTCCATCCCATTGGGCTCAGTGGGCATTTGACCGCAAGTGACCAAACAGGGTTTCCTAGATAGCTGCCAGGACAGCTGATGGTATGTGAAGTTGATGAGCCAGGTGGAGTTGTTTTGGCACTGGAAGAGCTGTGTTGCTGCTTCGGTGAGTGGCCATTCACCACCACACTACCTTTCTTAGGTGACATATCCACTTTCAAAAATACGTCCCACCAGAGCACTTGGTTTGCATGGCAACTGGAAATGGCTTAGGCGTGAACTTGTCTTTGGCTGTGGAGTTTTGAGCGCCTTGAGTTAGGAGCTACATGTTAGTTGTGTTAATTGCTCAAGATGCTTGATTCCATCCCATTGGGCTCAGTGGGCATTTGACCGCAAGTGACCAAACAGGGTTTCCTAGATAGCTGCCAGGACAGCTGATGGTATGTGAAGTTGATGAGCCAGGTGGAGTTGTTTTGGCACTGGAAGAGCTGTGTTGCTGCTTCGGGCAGTTGCCACTCACCACCACAATGTGTTCTGTATGTGTCACATTCACTGTTCCACATATGTATTGCTGAGCACTTGATTTCCATGAAAGTGGGAAATGGCTTAGGCGCTGAACTTGTCTTTGGCTGTGGATTTTTGAGCGCCTTGAATGAGCAGCTCCATGGTAGTTGTGTGTGTGTGAACATCCTGCTTGTTTCCATTACACTGGGCTCAATCTGCATTAAGACCGCAAGTGAGCATACATTGTTTCCTAGATAGCTGCCAGGACAGTTGATTGTATGTGAAGTTCATTGGCCGGAAGGAGTTGTTTTGGCACTGGAAGAGCTGTGCTGCTCCTTCGTTCAATGGTCTTTCTTCTAAGATCTTACATTCCCTTGATATCACATTCAGTGTTCCACATATGTGCTGTCAGAGCAGTTGGTGTCCATGGCAGAGGGAAATGGCTTTGGCGCCGAACTTGTCTTTGGCTGTGGAGTTTTGAGCGCCTTGAGTGAGGAGCTCCATGTTAGATTTGTGTGGGTGCTCAAACTGCTTGATTCCATCCCCCTGGGCTCAAAGTCCATTGGGCAGGAAGTGACCAAAGAGAGTTTCATAGACAGCTGCCAGGACAGCTGATTGTTTGTGAAGTTCATGAGCCAGGTGGAGTTGTTTTGGCACTGGAGAGCTGCTGCTGCTGCTTCGGGCAGTTGCCATTGACACCATCAAACTGTGTTCTTTATATGTCACATTCACTGTTCCACATATGTGCTGCCAGAGCACTTGGTTTCCATGGCAGCAAGAAATGGCTTAGGTGCTGAACTTGCCTTTGGCTATGGAGTTTTGAGCGCCTTGAGTGAGGAGCTCCATGTTAGTTTTGTGTTTGTGATCATCATGCTTGTTTAAATCACACTGGGCTCCATGGGCCTTTGGACTGCAAGTGACCAAACAGGGTTTCCTAGATAGCTGCTAGGACAGCTGATGGTATGTGAAGTTGATGAGCCAGGTGGAGTTGTTTTGGCACTGGGAGAGCTGTGCTGCTGCTTCGGGCAGTGACCGTTTGCCACCACACTACCTTTCCTAAGTGTCATATCCTCTGACACACACATATGCTGCCCGAACACTTGGTTTCCATGGCAGCGGGAAATGGCTTTGGAACTGAACTTGTCTTTTGCTGTGCAGTTTAGAGTGCCTTGAGTGAGCAGCTACATGTTAGTTGTGTGTGGGTGCTCCACATGCTTGATTCCATCCACAGGTCTGAAAGGGCATTGGACCTCAAGTAACCAAACAGGGTTTACTAGATAGCTGCCAGGACAGATGATGGTATGTGAAGTTGATGAGGCAGGCAGAGCTGTTTTGGCACTGGAAGAGCTGTGCTGCTGCTTCGGACAGTTGAAATTCAAGACCACACTTCCTTTCCTAGGTGTCATATCCACTTACACACATATGTGCTACCAGAGCACTAGGTTTCTATGGCAGCGGAAATGGTTTGGACGATGAACTTGTCTCTGGCTGTGGAGTTTTCAGCGCCTTGAGTGAGCAGTTCCATGTTAGTTTTGTGTGGGTGCTCAACATGCTTGATTCCTTCACACTGGGCTCCATGGGCATTTGACCGGAAGTGACCAAACAGGGTTTCCTAGATAGCTGCCAGGACAGCTGATGGTATGTGACGTTCATGAGCAAGGTGGAGTTGTTTTCGCTCTGGAAGAGCTGTGCTGCTGCTTCGGGCAGTTGCCATTCACCACCACACTACCTTCCATAGGTGTCATATACACTTAGAGACATATATGTGCTGCCAACACTTGGTTTCCATGGCAACGGGAAATGGCTGGGACGCTGAACTTGTCTTTGGCTGTGGATTTTAGAGTGGCTTCATTGAGTAGCTCCATGTTTGTTGTGTTTGGGTGCTCAACAGGCTTGATTCCATCCCACGGGGCTCAACAGGCTTTGGAGGGGAAGTGACAAAACAGGGTTTCCTAGATAACTGCCAGGACAGCTGCTGTGATGTGAAGTTCATGAAAAAGGTGGAGTTGTTTTGGCACTTGAAAAGCTGTGCTTCTGCTTCCGGCAATTGCCATTCACCACCACACTCTGTTCTCTATGTGTCACATCCACTGTTCCACATGTGTGCTGCCAGAGCACTTGGTTTTCATTCCAACGGGAAATGGGTATGTCGATGAACTTCTCTTTGGCTATGGAGTTTTGAGCGCCTTGAGTGAGGAGCTCCATGTTAGTTGTGTGTGGTTGCTCAAGCCGCTTGATTCCATCACACTGGGCTCTATGGGCATCGGAACGGAAGTGACCAAGCAGGATTCCCTAGATAGCGCCAGGACAGCTGATGATATGTGAAGTTCATGAGCCAGGTGGAGTTTTATTGGCACTGGAAGAGCTGTGTTGCTGCCTCGGACAATTTAAATTCACCACCACACTACCTTCCTTAGGTGTCATATCTGATTTCAGAAATATGTGCTGCCAGAGCACTTAGTTTCCATGGCAACGGGAAATGGCTTGGGCGCCGAACTTGTCTTTGCTGTGGTGTTTTGAGCGCCTTAAATGAGCAGCTCCATGGTAGTTGTGTGTGGGTGCTCAACATACTTGATTCCATCACACTGTGCTCCATGGGCATTTGACCGGAAGTGACCAAACAGGGTTTCCTAGATAGCTGCCAGGACCGCTGATGGCATGTGAAGTTCATCAGCCAGGTGGAGTTGTTTTGGCACTGGAAGAGCTGTGCTCCTGATTCGGGCAGTGGCCATTCACCACCACAATATCTTCCATAGATGTCGTATACAATTAGAGATATATATGTCCTGCAGGAGCACTTGGTTTCCATTGCAATGGGAAATGGCATGGTGGCTGAACTTGTCTTTGGCTGTGGAGTTCTGAGCGCCTTGAGTGAGCAGCTCCATGTTAGTTTTGTGTGGGTGCTCAAGCTCCTTGATTCCATCCCACTGGGCTAAATGGGCATTGGACCAGAAGTGACCAAACAGGGTTACCTAGATAGCTGAAAGTACTGCTTATTGTATGTGAAGTTCCTGAGCCAGGTGGAGTTGTTTTGGCACTTTAAGAGCTGTGCTGCTGCTTCGGGCAGTTGCCATGCACCATCAAACTGTGTTCTGTATGTGTCACATCCACTGTTAAACATATGTGCTGCCAGAGCGCTTGTTTTCCGTGGCAGCGGGAAATGGCTTAGGTGCTGAACTTGCATTTGGCTATGGAGTTTTGAGCACCTTGAGTGAGGAGATCCATTTTAGTTGTGTTTTGTTGCTCAAGCTGCTTGATTCCATCACCCTGGTCTCAAAGGGCATTGGACTGCAAGGGACCAAACAGGGTTTCCTAGATAGCTCCCAGGGCAGCTGTTGATATGTGAACTTCATGAGCCATGTGGAGTTGTTTTCGCACTGGAAGAGCTGGGCTGCTGCTTCGGGCAGTGGCCATTCACCAGCACACTACCTTCCTTAGGTGTCATATCCACTTACACACATATGTGCTGCCAGAGAACTTGGTTTCCATGGCAGGGGGAAATGGCTGGGGCGCTGAACGTGTCTTTGGCAATGGAGTTTTGAGCGCCTTGAGTGGGCATCTCCATGTTAGTTGTGTTTGGGTGCTCAAGCTGCTTTATTCCATCCAAATGGGCTCAACGGGCAATGGACCGCAAGTGACCAAACAGGGTTTCCTAGATAGCTGTCAGGACAGCTGATGGTATGTGAAGTTGATCAGAGAGAAGGAGTTGTTTTGGCACTGACAGAGCTGTGCTGCTGCTTCATGCCTTTCCCAATCACCACGACACTACCTTCCCTTAGTGCCATATCCAATTCAGGACGTATGTGCTGCCAGAGCACTTGGTTTCCATTTCAACGGGTAATGGCTTGGGCACTGAACTTGTCTTTGGCTGTGGAGTTTTGAGCGCCTGGAGTGAAGAGTTACATGTTAGTTTTTTGTCGGTGCTCAACATGCTTGATTCCATCACTCTGGGCTCAATGTTGATTTTTAGCAGAAGTGACCAAACAGGGTTTCCTAGATAGCTTCCAGGACAGCTGATGGCATGTGAAGTTCATGAGCAAGGTGGAGTTGTTTTGGCACTGGAATAGCTGTGCTGCTGCTTCGGACAGTTGAAATTCACCACCACACTACCATCCATAGGTGTCATATCCACTTTCAGCAATATGTGCTGCCAGAACCCTTGGTTTCCATGGCAGCGGGAAATGGCTTGATTACTGAACTTGTCTTTGGCTGTGGAATTTTGAGTTACTTGAGTGAAGAGCGACATGTTAGTTGTATGTGGGTGATCATCCTGCTTGATTCCATCAACTGGGCTCAATGGGCATTTCAGCGGAAGTGACCAAACAGGATTTCCTAAATAGCTGCCAGGACAGCTGATGGTATGTGAAGTTCATGAGCAAGGTAAAGTTGTTTTCGCACTGGAAGAGCTGAGCTGCTGCTTCGGGCAGTGGCCGTTCACCACCACACTACCTTCCATAAATGTCATATACACTTAGAGACATATTTGTGCTGCCAGTGCACTTGGTTTCCATGGCAACTGGAAATGGCTTGGGCGCTGAACTTGTCTTTGGCTGTGGAGTTTTGAGCACCTTGAGTGAGGAGCTCCATGTTAGTTGTGTGTGTTTGATCATCCTTCTTGTTTAAATCACACTGGGCTCAATGTGCATTTGGACTGCAAGTGACAAAACAGGTTTTCCTAGATAGTTGCCAGCACAGCTGATGGTATGTAAAGTTCATGAGCCAGGTGGAGTTGTTTTGGCACTGAAAGAGCTGTGCTGCTACTACGGCCATTTGTCATTCTTCAGAGAACCTACATTCCCTTGGTTCGTATTCAGGGTTCCACATATGTGATACCAGAGCACTTGGTTTCGATGGCAACGGGAAATGACATTTGCGCTGAACTTGTCTTTGGCTGTGGAGTTTTGAGTGCCTTGCGTGAGGAGCACCATGTTAGTTGTGTTTGGGTGCTCAAGACGCTTGATTCCATCCAGTGGGCCTAATGGGCATCTGAACGGAAGTGACCAAGCAGGGTTCCCTAGATAGCACCAGGATAGCTGATTATATGTGAAGTTCATGAGCCAGGTGGAGTTGTATTGGCAGTGGAAAAGCTGTGTTGCTGTCTCGGACAGTTGAAATTCACCACCACTCTACCTTTCTTAGGTGTCATATCCAGTTTCACACATATGCTGCCAGAGCACTTGGTTTCCATGGCAACCGGAAATGGCTTGTGCGCTGAACTTGTCTTTGCTGTGGTATTTTGAGCGCCTTGAATGAGCAACTCCATGTTAGTTGTGTGTGGGTGTTAAACATTCATGATTCTGTATGTGTCACATCCTCTGTTCCACATATGTGCTGCCAGAGCACTTGGTTTCCATGCCTAAGAGAAATGGCTTGGGCGCAGAACTTTTACTTGGCTGTGGAGTTTTGAGCACTTTGAGTGAGGAGCTACATATTATTTATTTTATTTAATTTTTTTTTAAGATTTATTTTTTTATTTTTTTATTACAAAGTCAGATATACTGAGAGGAGGAGAGATAGAGAGGAAGTGGAGCTGCCGGGATAAGAACCAGCGGCCATATGGGATCAAGGCGAGGACCTTAGCCACTAGGCCACGCTGCCGAGCCCTACATATTATTTATGCGAGTGCTCAACATGCTTGATTCCATCCCACTGGGCCCAAAGGGCATTCGACCGGAAGTGACCAAACAGGGTTTCCTAGATAGCTGCCAGAACAGATGATGATATGTGAAGTTGATGAGCCAGGTGGAGTGTTTTGGTACAGGAAGAGCTGTGCTGCTGCTTCAAACAGTTGAAATTCACCACCACACTACCTTCCCTAGGTGTCATATCCACTTACACACATATGTGCTGCCAGAGCACTTGGTCTCCATGGCAACTGGAAATGGCTTGGGCGCTGATCTTGTCATTGGCTGTGGAGTTTTGAGCGCCTTGAGTGAGCAGCTCCATGTTAGTTTTGTGTGTGTGCTCAAGCTGCTTGATTCCATCACATTGGGCTCCTTGGCCATTGGACTGGAAGTGACCAAACAGGGTTTCCTAAATAGCTGTCAGGACAGCTGATGATATGTGAAGTTCATGATCCAGGTGGAGTTGTTTTGGCAGTGGAAGTGCTGTGCTGCTGCTTTGGGCAGTTGCCATTCACCACCAAACTCTGTTCTGTATGTGTCACATCCATTGTTCTACGTATGTGCTGCCAGAGCACTTGGTTCCATGGCAACGGGAAATGGCATAGGCGCTTAACTTGTCTTTTGGGTTGGAGTTTTGAGCGCCTTGAGTGAGGAGCTCCATGTTAGTTGTGTTTGGGAGCTCAAGCTGCTTCATTCCATCACTCTGGTCTCAAAGGGCATTGGACGAGAAGTGGCCAAACAGGGTTTCCTACATAGCGCCAGGATAGCTGATGCTATGTGAAGTTCATTATCCAGGTGGAGTTGTTTTGGCACTGGAATAGCTGTGCTCCTACTTCAGGCAGTGGCCATTCACCACAACACTCTCTTCTGTATGAGTCACATCCACTTACACACATATGTGCTGCCAGAGAACTTGGTTTCCATGGCAGCGGGAAAGGCATAGGCGCTGAATTTGTCTTTGGCTGTGGAGTTGTGAGCACCATGATTGAGGAGCTACATGTTATTTATGTGGGTGCTCAACATTCTTGATTCCATCCCACTTCCCCCAATGGGCATTTGATCAGAAATGACCAAACAGGGTTTCCTAGATAGCTGCAGAACAGCTGATGGTATGTGAAGTTCATGAGGCTGGTGGAGTTGTTTTGGCACTGGAACAGCTGTGCTGCTGCTTCGTGCCTTTGCAATTCACCAGTACTCTGACTTCCTTAGTTGTCATATCCGCTTTCAGAAACAAGTGCTGCCAGAGCACTTGGTTTCCATGGCAACAGGAAATGGCTTAGTCACTGAACTTGTCTTTGGCTGTGGAGTTTTGAGCGCCTTGAGTGAGCAGCTCCATGTTAGTTGTGTGTGGGTGCTCAACAGGCTTGATTCCATCCCACTGGGATCAATGGACTTTGAAGCTGAAGTGACCAAACAGGGTTTCCTAGATATCTGTCAGCACAGCTGATGGTATGTGAAGTTCATGAGCCAGGTGGAGATGTATTGGCACTTGAAAAGCTGTGCTTCTGCTTCGGGCAACTGCCATTCACCACAACAGTATGTTCTGTATGTGTTACATCCACTTACTCACATATGTGCTGCCAGAGCACTTGGTTTCCATGGCGACGGGAAATGGCTTGGGCGCTGAACTTGTCTTTGGCTGTGGAGTTTTGAGCTCCTTGAGTGAGCAGCTCGATGTTAGTTGTGTGTATGTGATCATCCTTATTATTAAATCACACTGGTCTCCATTGGCACTTGGACTGCAATTGACCAAACAGGGTTTCCTAGATATCTGCTAGCACAGCTGATGGTATGTGAAGTTCATGAGCCAGGTGGAGTTGTTTTGGCACTGGAAGAGCTGTGCTGCTTCTTCGGGCAGTGGTCATTCTTCAGAGAACCTACATTCCCTTGGTTCACATTCAGCGTTCCACACATGAGCTTCCAGAACACTTGGTTTCCATGGCAGCGGGAAATGGCTTTGGTGCTGAACTTGTCTTTGGCTGTGGAGTTTTGAGAGCCTTGGGTGAGCAGCTCCATGTTAGTTTTGCGTGGTTGCTCAAGCTGCTTGTTTCCATCACACTGGGCTCAATGCGCATTGGACCAGAAGTGAACAAACAGGTTTTCCTATATAGCTGCCTGGAGAGCTGATGGTATGTGAAGTTCATGAGCCATGTGGAGTTGTTTTGGCACTGGAAGAGCTATGCTGCTGTTTCGGGCAGTTGCCATTCACAACCACACTATGTTCTCTAGGTGTCTCATGCAGTGTTCCACATATGTGCTACGAGAGCACTTCGTTTCCATTGCAACGGGAAATGGCCTGGTGGCTGAATTTGTCTTTGGCTGTGGAGTTCTGAGCGTCTTGAGTGAGGAGCTCCATGTTAGTTGTGTGTGTGTGATCATCCTGCATGTTTAAATCACACTGGGCTCCAAAGGTGTTTGGACTGCAAGTGAACAAACAGGGTTTCCTACATAGCTGCCAGGACAGCTGATGCTATGTGAAGTTGATGAGCCAGGTGGAGTGTTTTTGGCACTTGAAAAGCTGTCTTCTGCTTCAGGCAGTTGCCATTCACAACCACACTATGTACTCTATGTCTCACATGTATTTACACACATATGTTCTGCCAGAGCACTTGGTTTCCATGGCAAGGGGAAATGGCTTGGGCGCTGAACTTGTCTTTGGCTGTGGAGTTTTGAGCGCCTTGAGTGAGGAGCTCCATGTTAGTTGTGTGTGTGTGATCATCCTGCTTGTTTAAATCACTCTGGGATGCATGGGCATTTGGTCCTGAAGTGACCAAACAGGGTTTCCTAGATAGCTGCCAGCACAGCTGATGGTATGTGAAGTTCTTGAGCCAGGTGGAGTTGTTCTGGCACTTGAAAAGCTGTGCTTCTGCTTCCGGCGGTTACCATGCACCACCAAACGCTGTTGTCTATGTGTCACATCCACTGTTTCACATACGTGCTGCCAGAGAACTTGGTTTCCATGGCAACGGGAAATGGCTTGGGCGCTGAACTTGTCTTTGGCTGTGGAGTTTTGAGCGCCTTGAATGAGGAAATACATGTTATTTATGTGGGTGCTCAACATTCTGGATTCCATCCCACTGGGCCCAACGGGCATTTGACCGTAAAAGACCAAACAGGGTTTCCTAGATAGCTGCCAGGACAGCTGATGGTATGTGACATTCATGAGCCAGGTGGAGTTGTTTTGGCACTGGAAGAGCTGTGCTGCTGCTTCGTGCCCTTGCCATTCACCAGCACTCTACCTTCCTTAGTTGTCATATTCGCTTTCAGAAATATGTGCTGCCAGAGCACTTGGTTTCCATGGCAACAGGAAATGGCTTGGGCGCTGAACTTGTCTTTGGCTGTTGTGTTTTGAGTGCCTTGAGTGAGCAGTTCCCTGTTAGTTGTGTGTGGGTGCTCAACAGGCTTGATTCCATCCCACTGGGCTCATTGGGCATTGGACGCCAAGTGACCTAACAGGGTTTCCTAGATATCTGCCAGCACAGCTGATGGTATGTGAAGTTCATGAGCCAGGTGGAGTTGTTTTGGCACTGGAAGAGCTGTGCTGCTGCTTCGGGCAGTTGTCATTCACCACCAAACTCTGTTCTCTATGTTTCACATCCACTGATCCACATACGTGCTGCCAGAGCACTTGGTTTTCATGGCAACGGGAAATGGCTGGGTCCCTGAACTTGTCTTTGGCTGTGGAGTTTTGAGCGCCTTGAATTAGGAGCTCCATATTGGTTTTGTGTGTGTGATTATCCTGCTTGTTTAAATCACACTGGGCACCATGGGCGCTTGGACTGCAAGTGACCAAACAGGGTTTCCTAGACAGCTGCCAGGACAGCTGATGCTATGTGAAGTTCATGAGTCAGGTGGAGTTGTTTTGGCACTGGAAGAGCTGTGCTGCTGCTTCGGGCAGTTGTCATTCTTCAGAGAACCTACATTCCTTTGGTTCACATTCAGTGTTCCACATATGCGCTACCAGATGACTTGGTTTCCATGGCAACGGGAAATGGCTTGGGCGCTGAACTTGTCTTTGGCTGTGGAGTTTTGAGCGCCTTGAGTGAGCGGTTCCATGTTAGTTTTGTGTGGGTGCTCAAGCTGCTTCACTCCATCACACTGGGCTCCTTCGCCATTGGACTGGAAGTGACCAAACAGGGTTTCCTAGATGGCTGCCAGGACAGCTGATGATATGTGAAGTTCATGATGCAGGTCGAGTTGTTTTATCAGTGAAAGTGCTGTGCTGCTGCTTCGGGCAGTTGCCATTCACCACCAAACTCTGTTCTGTATGTGTCACATCCACTCTTCCACATATGTGCTGCCAGAGCACATGGTTCCATGGCAACGGGAAATGGCATAGGCGCTTAACTTGTCTTTTGGTGTGGAGTTTTGAGCGCCTTCACTAAGGAGCGACATGTTAGTTGTGTTTGGGTGCTCAAGCTGCTTGATTCCATCACCTTGGTCTCAAAGGGCATTGGACCAGAAGTGGTCAAACAGGGTTTCCGAATAGCGCCAGGACAGCTGATGCTATGTGAAGTTCATGAGCTAGGTGGAGTTGTATTGGCACTGGAAGAGCTGTACTGCTGCTTCGGACAGTGGCCATTCACCACCACACTACATTCCTTTGCTGTCGTATCCAGTTTCACACATTTGTGCTGCCAGAGCACTTGGTTTCCATGGCAACGGGAAATGGCTTGGGCGCTGAACTTGTCTTTGGCTGTGGTGTTTTGAGCGCCTTGAGTGAGGAACTCCATGTTAGTTGTGTTTGGGTGCTCAACATTCTTGATTCCATCCCACTGGACTTAATGGGCATTGGAGCGCAAGTGACCAAACAGGGTTTCCTAATAGGGCCAGGACAGCTGATGCTATGTGAAGTTCATGAGCCAGGTGGAGTTGTTTTGGCACTTGAAGAGCTGTGCCACTGCTTCAGGCAGTGGCCATTCCCCACCACACTCTGTTCTGTGTGTGTCACATCCACTTAAACACATATGTGCTGCCAGAGTACTTGGTTTCCATGGCAGCGGGAAATGGCATAGGCGCTGAATTTGTCTTTGGCTGTGGAGTTATGAGCACCTTGAGTGAGGAGCTGCATGTTATTTATGTGGGTGCTCAACATTCTTGATACCATCCCACTGGGCCCAATGGGCATTTGATCGGAAATGACCAAGCAGGGTTTCGAAGATAGCTGCCAGGACAGCTAATGGTATGTGAAGTTCATGAGACAGGTGGAGTTGTTTTGGCACTGGAAGAGCTGTGCTGCTGCTTCGTGCCTTTGCCATTCACGACAACTCTACCTTCCTTAGTTGTCATATCCTCTTTCAGAACTATGTGCTGCACGAGCACTTGGTTTCCATGGCAACAGGAAATGGCTTGGGCGCTGAACTTGTCTTTGGCTGTGCAGTTTTGAGCGCCTTGAGTGAGGAGCTCCATGTTAGTTGTGTGTGTGTGATCATCCTTCTTTTTTAAATCCCACTGGGCTCCATGGGCACTTGGAGTGCAAGTGACAAAACAGGGTTTCCTAGATATCTGCCAGGACAGCCTATGGTGTGTGAAGTTCATGAGCCAGGTGGAGTTTTTTGGCACTGGAAGAGCTGTACTGCTTCTTCGGGCCGTGGTCATTCTTCAGAGAACCTACATTCCCTTGGTTCACATTTAGTGTTCCACATATGTGCTGCCAGAGCACTTGGTTATCATGGCAGCGGGAAATGGCTTTGGCGCTGAACTTGTCTTTGGCTGTGGAGTTTTGAGCGCCTTGAGTGAGCAGCTCCATGTTAGTTGTGTGTGGGTGCTCAAGCTGCTTGATGCCATTACACTGGGCTCAATGTGCATTGGACCGGAAGGGAACAAACAGGGTTTCCTAGAAGCTGCCAGGACAGCTGATGGTATGTGAAGTTCATGAGCCAGGTGGAGTTGTTTAGGCAGTGGAAGTGCTGTGGTGCTGCTTCAGGCAGTGGCCATTCACCACTAAACTGTGTTCTGTAGGTGTCGCATCCACTGTTCCACATATGTTCTGCCAGAGCACTTCGTTTCCATGGCAGCGTGAAAGGCATAGGCGCTTAACTTGTCTTTGGCTGTGGAGTTTTGAGCGCCTTGAGTGAGGAGATCCATCTTAGTTTTGTTTGTGTGCTCTATCTGCTTGATTCCATCCCTCAGGGCTCAATGGGCATTTGACCGGAAGTGACCAAACAGGGTTTCCTAGATAGCTGCCAGAACAGATGATGATATGTGAAGTTGATGAGCCAGGTGGAGTGTTTTGGCACAGGAAGAGCTGTGCTGCTGCTTCGGACAGTTGAAATTCACCACCACACTACCTTCCCTAGGTGTCATATCCACTTACACACATATGTGCTGCCAGAGCACTTGGTCTCCATGGCAACGGGAAATGGCTTGGGCGCTGATCTTGTCATTGGCTGTGGAGTTTTGAGCGCCTTGAGTGAGCAGCTCCATGTTAGTTTTGTGTGTGTGCTCAAGCTGCTTGATTCCATCACATTGGGCTCCTTGGCCATTGGACTGGAAGTGACCAAACAGGGTTTCCTAAATAGCTGTCAGGACAGCTGATGATATGTGAAGTTCATGATCCAGGTGGAGTTGTTTTGGCAGTGGAAGTGCTGTGCTGCTGCTTTGGGCAGTTGCCATTCACCACCAAACTCTGTTCTGTATGTGTCACATCCATTGTTCTACGTATGTGCTGCCAGAGCACTTGGTTCCATGGCAACGGGAAATGGCATAGGCGCTTAACTTGTCTTTTGGGTTGGAGTTTTGAGCGCCTTGAGTGAGGAGCTCCATGTTAGTTGTGTTTGGGAGCTCAAGCTGCTTCATTCCATCACTCTGGTCTCAAAGGGCATTGGACGAGAAGTGGCCAAACAGGGTTTCCTACATAGCGCCAGGATAGCTGATGCTATGTGAAGTTCATTATCCAGGTGGAGTTGTTTTGGCACTGGAATAGCTGTGCTCCTACTTCAGGCAGTGGCCATTCACCACAACACTCTCTTCTGTATGAGTCACATCCACTTACACACATATGTGCTGCCAGAGAACTTGGTTTCCATGGCAGTGGGAAAGGCATAGGCGCTGAATTTGTCTTTGGCTGTGGAGTTGTGAGCACCATGATTGAGGAGCTACATGTTATTTATGTGGGTGCTCAACATTCTTGATTCCATCCCACTTCCCCCAATGGGCATTTGATCAGAAATGACCAAACAGGGTTTCCTAGATAGCTGCAGAACAGCTGATGGTATGTGAAGTTCATGAGGCTGGTGGAGTTGTTTTGGCACTGGAACAGCTGTGCTGCTGCTTCGTGCCTTTGCAATTCACCAGTACTCTGACTTCCTTAGTTGTCATATTCGCTTTCAGAAACAAGTGCTGCCAGAGCACTTGGTTTCCATGGCAACAGGAAATGGCTTAGTCACTGAACTTGTCTTTGGCTGTGGAGTTTTGAGCGCCTTGAGTGAGCAGCTCCATGTTAGTTGTGTGTGGGTGCTCAACAGGCTTGGTTCCATCCCACTGGGCTCAATGGACTTTGAAGCTGAAGTGACCAAACAGGGTTTCCTAGATATCTGTCAGCACAGCTGATGGTATGTGAAGTTCATGAGCCAGGTGGAGTTGTATTGGCACTTGAAAAGCTGTGCTTCTGCTTCGGGCAACTGCCATTCACCACAACAGTATGTTCTGTATGTGTTACATCCACTTACTCACATGTGCTGCCAGAGCACTTGGTTTTCATGGCGACGGGAAATGGCTTGGGCGCTGAACTTGTCTTTGGCTGTGGAGTTTTGAGCTCCTTGAGTGAGCAGCTCGATGTTAGTTGTGTGTATGTGATCATCCTTATTATTAAATCACACTGGTCTCCATTGGCACTTGGACTGCAATTGACCAAACAGGGTTTCCTAGATATCTGCTAGCACAGCTGATGCTATGTGAAGTTCATGAGCCAGGTGGAGTTGTTTTGGCACTGGAAGAGCTGTGCTGCTTCTTCGGGCAGTGGTCATTCTTCAGAGAACCTATATTCCCTTGGTTCACATTCAGTGCTCCACATATGAGCTTCCAGAACACGTGGTTTCCATGGCAGCGGGAAATGGCTTGGGCGTTGAACTTGTCTTTGGCTGTGGAGTTTTGAGAGCCTTGGGTGAGCAGCTCCATGTTAGTTTTGCGAGGTTGCTCAAGCTGCTTGTTTCCATCACACTGGGCTCAATGCGCATTGGACCGGAATTGAACAAACAGGTTTTCCTATACAGCTGCCTGGAGAGCTGATGGTATGTGAAGTTCATGAGCCATGTGGAGTTGTTTTGGCACTGGAAGAGCTATGCTGCTGTTTCCGGCAGTTGCCATTCACAACCACACTATGTTCTCTAGGTGTCTCATCCAGTGTTCCACATATGTGCTACGAGAGCACTTCGTTTCCATTGCAACGGGAAATGGCCTGGTGGCTGAATTTGTCTTTGGCTGTGGAGTTCTGAGCGTCTTGAGTGAGGAGCTCCATGTTAGTTGTGTGTGTGTGATCATCCTGCATGTTTAAATCACACTGGGCTCCAAGGGTGTTTGGACTGCAAGTGAACAAACAGGGTTTCCTACATAGCTGCCAGGACAGCTGATGCTATGTGAAGTTGATGAGCCAGGTGGAGTGTTTTTGGCACTTGAAAAGCTGTCTTCTGCTTCAGGCAGTTGCCATTCACAACCACACTATGTACTCTATGTCTCACATGTATTTACACACATATGTTCTGCCAGAGCACTTGGTTTCCATGGCAAGGGGAAATGGCTTGGGCGCTGAACTTGTCTTTGGCTGTGGAGTTTTGAGCGCCTTGAGTGAGGAGCTCCATGTTAGTTGTGTGTGTGTGATCATCCTGCTTGTTTAAATCACTCTGGGATGCATGGGCATTTGGTCCTGAAGTGACCAAACAGGGTTTCCTAGATAGCTGCCAGCACAGCTGATGGTATGTGAAGTTCTTGAGCCAGGTGGAGTTGTTCTGGCACTTGAAAAGCTGTGCTTCTGCTTCCGGCAGTTACCATGCACCACCAAACGCTGTTCTCTATGTGTCACATCCACTGTTTCACATACGTGCTACCAGAGAACTTGGTTTCCATGGCAACGGGAAATGGCTTGGGCGCTGAACTTGTCTTTGGCTGTGGAGTTTTGAGCGCCTTGAATGTGAAATACATGTTATTTATGTGGGTGCTCAACATTCTGGATTCCATCCCACTGGGCCCAACGGGCATTTGACCGTAAAAGACCAAACAGGGTTTCCTAGATAGCTGCCAGGACAGCTGATGGTATGTGACATTCATGAGCCAGGTGGAGTTGTTTTGGCACTGGAAGAGCTGTGCTGCTGCTTCGTGCCCTTGCCATTCACCAGCACTCTACCTTCCTTAGTTGTCATATTCGCTTTCAGAAATATGTGCTGCCAGAGCACTTGGTTTCCATGGCAACAGGAAATGGCTTGGGCGCTGAACTTGTCTTTGGCTGTTGTGTTTTGAGTGCCTTGAGTGAGCAGTTCCCTGTAGGTTGTGTGTGGGTTCTCAACAGGCTTGATTCCATCCCACTGGGCTCATTGGGCATTGGACGCCAAGTGACCTAACAGGGTTTCCTAGATATCTGCCAGCACAGCTGATGGTATGTGAAGTTCATGAGCCAGGTGGAGTTGTTTTGGCACTGGAAGAGCTGTGCTGCTGCTTCGGGCAGTTGTCATTCACCACCAAACTCTGTTCTCTATGTTTCACATCCACTGATCCACATACGTGCTGCCAGAGCACTTGGTTTTCATGGCAACGGGAAATGGCTGGGTCCCTGAACTTGTCTTTGGCTGTGGAGTTTTGAGCGCCTTGAATTAGGAGCTCCATATTGGTTTTGTGTGTGTGATTATCCTGCTTGTTTAAATCACACTGGGCACCATGGGCGCTTGGACTGCAAGTGACTAAACAGGGTTTCCTAGACAGCTGCCAGGACAGCTGATGCTATGTGAAGTTCATGAGTCAGGTGGAGTTGTTTTGGCACTGGAAGAGCTGTGCTGCTGCTTCGGGCAGTTGTCATTCTTCAGAGAACCTACATTCCCTTGGTTCACATTCAGTGTTCCACATATGCGCTACCAGATGACTTGGTTTCCATGGCAACGGGAAATGGCTTGGGCGCTGAACTTGTCTTTGACTGTGGAGTTTTGAGCGCCTTGAGTGAGCGGTTCCATGTTAGTTTTGTGTGGGTGCTCAAGCTGCTTCATTCCATCACACTGGGCTCCTTCGCCATTGGACTGGAAGTGACCAAACAGGGTTTCCAAGATGGCTGCCTGGACAGCTGATGATATGTGAAGTTCATGATGCAGGTCGAGTTGTTTTATCAGTGAAAGTGCTGTGCTGCTGCTTCGGGCAGTTGCCATTCACCACCAAACTGTGTTCTGTATGTGTCACATCCACTCTTCCACATATGTGCTGCCAGAGCACATGGTTCCATGGCAACGGGAAATGGCATAGGCGCTTAACTTGTCCTTTGGTGTGGAGTTTTGAGCGCCTTCACTAAGGAGCGACATGTTAGTTGTGTTTGGGTGCTCAAGCTGCTTGATTCCATCACCTTGGTCTCAAAGGGCATTGGACCAGAAGTGGTCAAACAGGGTTTCCGAATAGCGCCAGGACAGCTGATGCTATGTGAAGTTCATGAGCTAGGTGGAGTTGCATTGGCACTGGAAGAGCTGTACTGCTGCTTCGGACAGTGGCCATTCACCACCACACTACATTCCTTTGCTGTCATATCCAGTTTCACACATTTGTGCTGCCAGAACACTTGGTTTCCATGGCAACGGGAAATGGCTTGGGCGCTGAACTTGTCTTTGGCTGTGGTGTTTTGAGCGCCTTGAGTGAGGAACTCCATGTTAGTTGTGTTTGGGTGCTCAACATTCTTGATTCCATCCCACTGGACTTAATGGGCATTGGAGCGCAAGTGACCAAACAGGGTTTCCTAATAGCGCCAGGACAGCTGATGCTATGTGAAGTTGATGAGCCAGGTGGAGTTGTTTTGGTACTTGAAGAGCTGTGCCACTGCTTCAGGCAGTGGCCATTCCCCACCACACTCTGTTCTGTATGTGTCACATCCACTTACACACATATGTGCTGCCAGAGCACTTGGTTTCCATGGCAGCGGGAAATGGCATAGGCGCTGAATTTGTCTTTGGCTGTGGAGTTATGAGCACCTTGAGTGAGGAGCTACATGTTATTTATGTGGGTGCTCAACATTCTTGATACCATCCCACGGGGCCCAACGGGCATTTGATCGGAAATGACCAAGCAGGGTTTCGAAGATAGCTGCCAGGACAGCTAATGGTATGTGAAGTTCATGAGGCTGGTGGCGTTGTTTTGGCACTGGAAGAGCTGTGCTGCTGCTTCGTGCCTTTGCCATTCACCAGAACTCTACCTTCCTTAGTTGTCATATTCGCTTTCAGAAATATGTGCTGCCAGAGCAATTGGTTTCCATGGCAACAGGAAATGGCTTGGGCGCTGAACTTGTCTTTGGCTATGGAGTTTTGAGCGCCTTGAGTGAGGAGCTCCATGTTAGTTGTGTGTGTGTGATCATCCTTCTTTTTTAAATCCCACTGGGCTCCATGGGCACTTGGAGTGCAAGTGACAAAACAGGGTTTCCTAGATATCTGCCAGGACAGCCTATGGTGTGTGAAGTTCATGAGCCAGGTGGAGTTTTTTGGCACTGGAAGAGCTGTACTGCTTCTTCGGGCCGTGGTCATTCTTCAGAGAACCTACATTCCCTTGGTTCACATTTAGTGTTCCACATATGTGCTGCCAGAGCACTTGGTTTCCATGGCAGCGGGAAATGGCTTTGGCGCTGAACTTGTCTTTGGCTGTGGAGTTTTGAGCGCCTTGAGTGAGCAGCTCCATGTTAGTTGTGTGTGGGTGCTCAAGCTGCTTGATGCCATTACACTGGGCTCAATGTGCATTGGACCGGAAGGGAACAAACAGGGTTTCCTAGAAGCTGCCAGGACAGCTGATGGTATGTGAAGTTCATGAGCCAGGTGGAGTTGTTTAGGCAGTGGAAGTGCTGTGGCGCTGCTTCAGGCAGTGGCCATTCACCACTAAACTGTGTTCTGTAGGTGTCGCATCCACTGTTCCACATATGTTCTGCCAGAGCACTTCGTTTCCATGGCAGCGTGAAAGGCATAGGCGCTTAACTTGTCTTTGGCTGTGGAGTTTTGAGCGCCTTGAGTGAGGAGATCCATCTTAGTTTTGTTTGTGTGCTCTAGCTGCTTGATTCCATCCCACAGGGCTCAATGGGCATTGGAGCAGAAGTGACCAAACAGGGTTTCCTAGATAGCTGCCAGGACAGCTGATGATATGTGAAGTTCATGAGCCAGGTGGAGTTGTATTGGCACTGAAAGAGCTGGGTTGCTGCTTTGGACAGTGGTCATTCACCACCACACAACCTTCCCTCGGTGTCATATCCAGTCTGACACTTATGTGCTGCCAGAGCACTTGGTTTCCATGGCAAGGGGAAATGTCTTGTTTGCTAAACTTGTCTTTGGCTGTGCAGCTTTGAGCGCCTTGAGTGAAGAGCGACATGTTAGTTATGTTTGGGTGCTCAACATGCTTGATTCCATCACACTGGGCTCAATGGGCATTAGACTGCAAGTGACCAAACAGGGTTTCCTAGATAGCTGCCAGGACAGCTGATGGTATGTGAAGTTCATGAGCAAGGTGGAGTTGTTTTGGCAGTGGAAGAGCTGTGCTGCTGCTTCGGACAGTTGAAATTCACCACTACCTTCCATAGGTGTCATATCCGCTTTCAGCTATATGTGCTGCCAGAGCACTTGGTTTCCATGGCATTGGGAAATGGCTTGGGCGCTGAACTTGTCTTTGGCTGTGAGGTTTTGACCGTCTTGAGTGAGGAGCGACATGTTAGTTGTTGTTGGGTGCTCAATGGACTTGATTCCATCAACAGAGTTCAATGGGCATTTGATCAGAAATGACAAAAAAGGATTTCCTAGATAGCTGCCAGGACAGCTGATGATATGTGAATTTCATGATCCAGGTGCAGTTGTTTTGGCACTGGTAGAGTTGTGCTGCTTCTTCGGGCACTGGACATTCACCACCAGAGTACCTTCCTTAGGTGTCATATCCACTTACACACATATGGTCTGTCAGAGCACTTGGTTTCCATGGCAATGGGAAATGGTTTGGGCGCTGAACTGGTCTTTGGTTGTGGAGTTTTGAGCGCCTTGAATGAGCAGCTTAATGTTGGTTGTGTGTAGGTGCACAACAGTCTTGATTCCATCCCACAGGCTCAATAGGAACTGTACCTGAAGTGACCAAACAGGGTTTCCTAGATACCTGCCAAGACAGCTGATGGTGTGTGAAGTTAATGAGCCAGGTGGACTTGTTTTGGCACTGGAGGAGCTGTCCTGCTGTTTCAGGCAGTTGCCATTCACAACCACACTATGTTTTCTACATGTCACATCCACTTACACACATATGTGCTGCCAGAGCACTTGGTTTCCATGCCAACGGGAAATGGCCTGGCCACTGAACTTGTCTTTGGTTGTGGAGTTCTGAGCGTCTTGAGTGAGGAGTTCCATGTTAGTTGTGTATGTGTAATCATCCTGCTTGTTTAAATCACACTGGGCTGCACGGGAATTTGCAGCAGTAAGCACTGTGCTACTGCTTCGTGCCTTGGACCATCACCACGACACTACCTTCATTTACTGTCACATCCACTTGCAGACGTTTGTGCTGCCAGAGCCCTTGGTTTCCATGGCAACGAAAAATGGCTTGTTCGCTACACTTGTTTTTGGCTGTGGAGTTTGAGCACCTTGAGTGAGGAGTTCCATATTAGTTTTGTGTGGGTGCTCAACATGCTTGATTCCATCACTCTGGGCCCATTGGGCATTTGAAAGGAAGTGTCCAAATAAGGTTTCCTAGATACCTGCCATGACAGCTGATGGTATGTGAAGTTCATGAGCCAGGTGGAGTTGTAATGGCACTGAAAGAGCTGTGCTGCAGCTTCGGGCAGTGGCCATTCACCACCACACTAGCTTCCATAGATGTCATATACACTTAGAGACATATATGTGCTGCCAGAGCACTTGGATTCCATGCCAACAGGAAATGGCTTGGGTGCTGAACTTGCTTTGGCTGTGGAGTTTTGAGAGCCTTGAGTGAGCAGCTCCATGTAAGTTGTGTGTGGGTGCTCAACAGGCTTGATTCCATCCCACTGGGCTCAATGGGCAGTGGACCGCAAACGACCAAGCAGGGTTTCCTAGATAGCTGCCAGGACAGCTGATGGTATGTGAAATTGATGAGCCAGGTGGAGTTGTTTTGACACTGGAAGAGCTGGGCTTCTGCTTCGGGCAGTTGACATTCACCACCAAACTATGTTCTCTATGTGTCTCATCCACTGTTCCACCTATGTGCTGAGAGAGCACTTGGTTTCCATGCCAACGGGAAATGCCTTGTGCGTTGAACATGTCTTTGCTGTGGAGTTCTGAGCGCCTTGAGTGAGGAGCTCCATGTTAGTCGTGTGTGTGTGATCATCAAGCTTGTTTAAATCACACTGGGCTCAATGGGCATTTGAACCAGAAGTGACCAAACAGGGTTTCCTAGATAGCTGCCAGGACAGCTGATGGTATGTGAAGTTCAGGAACCAGGTGGAGTTGTTTTGGCACTTGAAAAGCTGTGCTTTTGCTTCATGCAGTTGCCATTCACAACCACACTATGTACTCTATGTGTGACATCCACTTACTCACATATGTGCTGCAGGGCACTTGGTTTTCATGGCAACGGGAAATGGCTTGGGCGCTGAACTTGTCTTTTTCTGTGGAGTTTTGAGAGCCTTGAGTGAGGAGCTCCATGTTAGTTGTGTTTGGGTGCTCAAGCTGCATGATTCCATCACACTGGGCTCAATGGGCATTGGACGAGAAATGACCAAACAGGGTTTCCTAGATAGCTGCCAGGACAGCTGATGGTATGTGAAGTTCCTGAGCCAGGTGGAGTTGTTTTGGCACTTAAAGAGCTGTGCTGCTGCTTTGGGCAGTGGCCTTCACCACCGCAGTAACTTCCTTGGGTGTCATATACAAGTAGAGACATATATGTGCTGCCAGAGCACTTGGTTTCCATGGCATTGGGAAATGGCTTGGGTGATGAACTTATCTTTGGCTGTAGAATTTTGAGCGCCTTGAGTGAGGAGCTCCATGTTAGTTGTGTGTGTGTGATCATCAAGCTTGTTTAAATTACACTGGGCTCCATGGACATTTGGACTGCAAGTGACCACACAGGGTTTCCTAGATAGCTCCCAGGACCGCTGATGGTATGTGAAGTTGATGAGCCAGGTGGAGTTGTTTTGTCACTGGAATAGCTGTGCTGCTGCTTCGGTCAGTCGTCTTTCTTCAGAGAACCTACATTCCCTTGGTGTCACATTCAGTGGGCCATATATCTGTGCAGACCACTTGGTTTCCATGGCAGCGGAAAATGGCTTGGTAGCTGAACTTGTCTTTGGCTGTGGAGTTTTCAGCGCCTTGAGTGAGCAGCTTCATATTAGTTTTGTGTGGGTGCTCAAGCTGCTTGATTCCATCACACTAGGCTCAATGGGCATTGGACTGGAGGTGAACAAACAGGGTTTCCTAGATTGCTGCCAGGACTACTGATGGTATGTGAAGTTGATGAGCCAAGTGGAGTTGTTTTGGCACTGAAAGAGCTGTGCTGCTGCTTCGGACAGTTGAAATTCACCACCACACTACCTTCCTTAGTTGTCATATCTGCTTTCAGAAATATTTGCTGCCAGAGCACTTAGTTTCCATGGCAACGGAAAATGGCTTGGGCGATGAACTTGTCTTTCCTGTGGAGCTTTAGCGCCTTGAGTGAGGAGCTCCATGTTAGATGTTTGTGTGATCATCCTTCTTTTTTAAATCCCACTGGGCTCCATGGGCATTTGGACTGCCTGTGACAAAACAGGGTTTCCTAGATAGCTGCCAGGACAGCTGATGGTATGTGAAGTTGATGAGCCAGGTGGAGTTGTTTTGACACTGGAAAAGCTGTGCTTCTGCTTCGGGCAGTTGCCAGTCAAAACCACACTATATTTTCTATGTGTCACATCCACTTACACACATATGTGCTGCCAGAGCACTTGGTTTCCATGGCAACGGGAAATCGCTTTGGAGCTGAATTTGTCTTTGGCTTTGGAGTTTTGAGCACCTTGAGTGAGGAGCACCATGTTAGTTTTGTGTGGGTGCTCAACATGCATGATTCCATCCCACTGGGCTAAATGAGCATTTGAACGGAAGTGAACAAACAGGAATTCCTAGATAGCTGCCAGCACAGGTGATGGTATGTGAAGTTCAATACCCAGGTGGAGTTGTTTTGGCACTGGAAGAGTTGTGCTGTTGCTTTGGGCAGTGGCCATTCACCACCACACTACCTTCATCAGGTGTCATATTCAGTTTTAGATATATGTGCTGCCAGAGCACTTGGTTTCCATTGCAAGGGGAAATGGCTTGTGCGATGAACTTGTCTTTGACTGTGGAGTTTTGAGCGCCTTGTGTGAGGAACTCCATGTTTGTTGTGTATGGGTGTTCAACAGGCTTGATTCCATAGCACTGGGCTAAATGGGCATTTGACTGCAAGTGACCAAACAGGGTTTCTAGATAGCTGCCAGGACAGCTGATAGTATGTTACGTTCATGAGCCAGGTGGAGTTGTTTTGGCACTTAAAGAGCTGTGCTGCTGCTTCGGGCAGTGACATTCACCACCAGAGTACCTTCCTTAGGTGTCATATCCACTTACACACATATGTGATGCCAGTGCCCTTGGTATCCAAGGCAACGAAATTGCTTGGGCGATGTACTTTTCTTTGGCAATGGAGTTTTGAGCGCCTTGAGTGAGCATCTCCATGTTAGTTGTGTTTGGGTGCTCAAGCTGCTTTATTCTATTCAAAGGGGCTCACAGGGCATAGGACTTCAGGTGACCAAACAGGGTTTCCTAATTAGCTGTCAGGACAGCTGATGGTATGTGAAGTTGATGAGGCAGGTGGATTTGTTTTCGCACTGGTAGAGCTGTGCTGCTGCTACGTGCCTTGGACATTCAGCACGACACTACCTTCCCTTAGTGTCATATCCACTTAAAGACTTTTGTGTTGCCAGAGAATTTGGTTTCCAAGGCAACGGGAAAGGGCTTGGGCGATGAACTTGTCTTTAGCTGAGGAGTTTTGAGCGCCTTGAGTGAGGAGCTCCATGTTAGTTTTGTGTGGGTGCTCAACATGCTTGATTCCATCGCACTGGGCTAAGTGGGTATTTGAACGGAAGTGAACGAACAGGGTTTCCTAGAAAGCTGCCAAGACAGCTGATTGTATGTGAAGTTGATAAGCCAGGTGGAGTTGTTTTGGCATTGGAAGAGCTGTGCTGCTGCTTTGGGCAGTGGCCATTAACCACCGCAGTACCTTCCTTAGGTGTCATATCCACTTACACACATATGTGCTGCAAGAGCCCTTGGTTTCTACGGCAACGGGAAATGGGTGGGGCGATGAACTTGTCTTTGGCTGTTGAGTTTTGAGAGCCTTGATTCGGCAGCTCCATGTTAGCTCTGTTTGGGTGCTCAACATGCTTGATTCCATCACACTGACCCAATGGGCATTTGACTGCATGTGACCAAACAGGGTTTCCCAGATAGCTGCCAGGACAGCTGATGGTATGTGAAGTTCATGAGCAAGGTGTAGTTGTTTTGGCACTGAGAGATGTGCTGTTGCTTTGGGCAGTTGCCATTCACCATCAAACTGTGTTCTGTAGGTGTCACATCCATTGTTCCATATATGTGCTGCCAGAGCACTTGGTTTCCATGGCAACGGGAAATGTCTTAGGCGCTGAACTTGCCTTTGACTGTGGAGTTTTGAGCGCCTTGAGTGAGGAGCTCCATGTTAGTTGTGTTTGGGTGATCAAGCTGCTTGATTCCATCCCTCAGGGCTCAATGGGCATTGGAGCAGAAGTGACCAAACAGGGTTCCTAGATAGCTGCCAGGTCAGCTGATGGTATGTGAATTGATGAGCCAGGTGGAGTTGTTTTGGCGCTGGAAGAGCTGTGCTGCTGCTTCAGGCATTTGCCATTCAACACCACACCACCTTCCTTAGGCGTCATATCCACTTACAGACGTATGTTCTGGCAGAGCACTTGGTATCCATGGCAACGAGAAATGGCTTGGGTATTGAACTTGTCTCTGGCTGTGGAGTTTTCAGCGCCTTGAGTGAGGAGTTCCATGTCAGTTTTGTTTGGGCGCTCAAGCTGCTTGATTTCATCACCCTGATCCCAACGGACATTGGACCGCAAGTGGCCAAACAGGGTTTCCAAGATATTTGCAGGACAGCTGATGGTATGTGAATTTTATGAGGCAGGTGGAGTTGTTTTGGCACTGGAGGAGCTCTGCTGCTCTTCGGGCAGTTGCCATTCACCACCAAACTCTCTTCTCTAGTTGTCACATCCACTCTTCCACATATATGCTGCCAGAGCACTTGGTTTCCATGGCAACATGAAATGGCTTCGGCGATGAACTTGTGTTTGGTTGTGGAGTTCTGAGAGCCTTGAGTGAGGAGCTCCATGTTAGTTGTGTGTGTGTGATCATCCTGCTTGTTTAAATCACACTGGGGTGCGTGATCATTTGTACCTGAAGTGACCAAACAGTGTTTCCTAGACAGCTGCCAGGACAGCTGATGTTATGTGAAGTTGATGAGCCAGGTGGAGTTGTTTTGACACTTGAAAAGTTCTGCTTCTGCTTCGGGCAGTTGCCATTCACCAGCAAAAGACCTTCCTTAAGCTTCATATCCGCTTTCAGAAATATGTGCTGCCAGAGCACTTGGTTTCCATGGCAATGGGAATTGGTTTGGGCGCTGAACTTGTCTTTGGTTGTGGAGTTTTGAGAGCCTTAAATGAGGAGCTACATGTTAGTTTTGTGTCGTTGGTCAACATGCTTGTTTCCATCACACTGGGCCCCATGGGAATTTAGAGCTCAAGTGACCAAAAAGGGTTTCCTAGATAGCTGCCAGGACAGCTGATGGTATGTGAAGTTGATGATTCAGGTGGAGTTCTTCTGGCACTGGAATAGCTGTACTGCTGCTTCGGGCAGTGGCCATTCACCACAACACTTCCTTCCATAGGTGTCATATACACTTTCAGAAAATATGCTGCCAGAGTATTTGGTTTCCATGGCAACGGGAAATGGACGGGGCGATTATCTTCTCTTTGGATGCTGAGTTTTGAGCGCCTTGAGTGAGGAGCTACATGTTAGTTGTGTCTCTGTGATCATCCTGCTTGTTTAAATCACACTGTGCTCAATGGGCATTGGACCCTAAGTGACCAAACAGGGTTTCCTAGATAGCTGCCAGGACAGCTGATAGTATGAGAAGTCGATGAGGCAGGTGGCGTTGTTTTGGCACTGAAAGAGCTGTGCTGTTTTCGGTCAGTGGCCATTCGCCACCACCACACTACCTTCCATAGGTGTCATATTCACTTAAACACATATGTGCTGCCAGAGCACTTATTTTCCATGGTAACGAGTAAAGGCTTGGGCGCTGAACTTGTGTTTGGCTGTGCAGTTTTGAGCGCCTTGAGTGAGGAGCTACATGTTAGTTTTTTTGGGTGCTCAAGCTGTTTGATTTCATCACCCTGGGCCCAACCGGCATTCGAACGCAAGTGAAAAAACAGGGTTTCCTAGATAGATGCCAGGACAGCTGATGGTATGTGACGTTGATGAGCCAGGTGGAGTTGTTTTGGCACTGTAAGAGCTGTGTTGCTGCTTCGGGATGTGGCCTTTCACCACCACACTCCGTTCTCTATGTGTCACATCCACTGTTCCACATATGTGCTGCCAGAGCACTTATTTTCCATGGCAACGGGAAATGGCTTCGGCGCTGAACTTGTCTTTGGCTGTGGAGTTTTGAGCGCCTTGAGTGAGGAGCTCCATGTTAGTTTTGTTTGGGTGCTCAAGCTGCTTGATTTCATCACCCTGATCCCAACGAGCATTTGACCGCAAGTGAACAAACAGGGTTTAGTAGATAGCTGCCAGGACAGCTGATGCTATGTGAAGTTCATGAGCCAGGTGTAGTTGTTTTGGCACTGGAAGAGCTGTGCTGCTGCTTCGGGCAGTGGCCATTCACCACCACACTACCTTCCATAGGTGTCATATCCACTTTCAGAAATATATGCTGCCAGAGCACTTTATATCCATGGCAACGGGAAATGGCTTCGGCGCTGAACTTGTCATTGGCTGTGGAGTTGTGAGCGCCTTGAGTGAGGAGCTCCATTTTAGTTTTGTTTGGGTGCTCAAGCTGCTTGATTTCATGAACCTGATCCCAACGGATATTTGACCACAAGTGAAAAAACAGGGTTTCTTCGATATCTGCCAGGACATATGATGCTATGTGAAGTTCATGAGGCAGATGGAGTTGTTTTGGCACTGGAAGAGATGTGCTGCTGCTTCGGGCAGTGGCCATTCACCACCCCACTACCTTCCATAGGTGTCATATCCACTTACAGACGTATGTGCTTCCAGAGCACTTGGTTTCCATGGCAACAGGAAATGGTTTGGGCGCTGCACTTGTCTTTGGCTGTGAACTTTTGAGCGCCTTGAGTGAGGAGCTACACTTAGTTTTCTTTGGGTGCTCAACATGCTTGTCTCCATCACACTGGGCTGCATGGGCATGTGGAGAGCAAGTGACCAAACAGGGTTTCCTAGATAGCTGCCAGGGCAGCTGATGGTATGTGAAATTGATGAGCCAGGATGAGTTGTTCTGGCACTGTAAGAGGTGTGCTGCTGCTTCGGGCAGTTGCCATTCACCACCACACTGTGTTCTCTATGCATCACATCTTCTGCTACACATATGTGCTGCCATTGCACTTGGTTTCCATGGCAACGGGAAATGGCTTGGGTCCTGAACTTGTCTTTGGTTGTCGAGTCTTGAGCCAATGAATTGAGAAGCTCCATGTTATTTTTTGTGTGGGTGTTCAACCTGCTTGATTCCATCACACTGGGCTTCATGGACCTTGGACTCGAAGTGACCAGACAGTGTTTTCTACATAGCTGCCATGACAGCTGATGGTATGTGATGTTCATGAGCCAGGTGAAGTTTTTTGGCAATTGAAGAGCTGTGCTGCTCGGGATGTTGCCAGTCACAGCGAAGGTATAATACCTTGGTGCAACATGCACTGTTACACACTAGTGCTGCCAGAGCAATTGGTTTCCACGGCCTCGAGAAATGGCTTGGGTGCAGAACTTGTCTCTGCCTCTGAAGTTTTGGCAGCCTTGAGTGAGGATTTCTATGTTAGTGTTGTGTGGGTGCTCATCCTGCTTGATTGCATCACATTCGGGCTCCATGGGCTTTGGACTGGACGTGACCAAAGAAGGTTTTCGTAGATAGCTCTGGACAGCTGATGATATGTGAAGTTCATGAGCCAGGTGGTGTTGTTTTGGCACTGGAAGAGCTGTGCTGCTGCCTTGGCCAGTTGCCATTCACCACCACACTAGCTTGAATAGGTTTCACACCCTCTCTTCCACATTTGTGCTGTCAGAGCACATTGTTTTCATGGCCACAGGAAATTGCTAGGGCGCTGAACTTGTCTTTGGTTGTGGAGTTTTGAGCACCTTGAGTGAGGAGCTCCATGTTAGTTTTGTTTGGGTGCTCAAACTGTTTGATTTCATCACCCTGGGCCCAACGGTATTTGACCGCAAGTGAACAAACAGGGTTTCCTAGATAACTGCCAAGATGGCTGATGGTGTGTGAAGTTCAAGAGCCAGGTGGAGTTGTTTTGGCACTGGAAGAGCTGTGCTGCTTCTTTGGACAGTTGCTACTCACCACCACACTTCGTTCCCTAGGTGTCACATCCTGTATTCCACATATGTGTGCCTCCAGAGCACTTGGTTTCCATGGCAGCGGGAAATGGCTTTTTAGCTGAACTTGTCTTTTGCTGTGGAGTTTTGAGCGCCTTGACTGAGGAGCTCCATGTTAGTTGTGTCTCTGTGATCATCCTGCTTGTTTAAATCCCACTGGCTCAATGGGCATTCCGATGGCAGCGGGAAATGCCTTAATTACTGATCTTGTGTTTGGCTGTGGAGTTTTGAGCACCTTGATTGAAGAGCTCCATGTTAGTTGTGAAGGTATGTGAAGTTCCTGAGCCTGGTGGAGTTGTTTTGGCACTGGAAGAGCTGTGTTGCTGCTTCGGGGAGTTGTCATTCACCACAACAATACCTTCCCTAGTTGTCAAATCCTCTTTCAGAGGTATGTGCTTCCAGAGCACTTGGATTCCATGGCAGCGGGAAATGGCTTGTGCACTGAACTTGTGTTTGGCTGTGGATTTTTGAGAACCTTGAGTGAGGAGCTCCATGTTAGTGTTGTGTGGGTGCTCAAAATTTTTGATTTCATCACCTGGGGTTCAATTGGCATTTGACAGGAAGTGAACAAACAGGGTTTCCTAGATAGCTGCCAGGACAGCTGATGGTATGTGAAGTTCAGGAGCCAGGTGGAGTTGTTTTGGCACTGGAAGAGCTGTGCTGCTGTTTCGGGCTGTTGCCGTTAACCACCACACTACCTTCCCTAGTTGTCATATCCTCTTTCAGAGATATGTGCTGCCAGAGCACTTGGTTTCCATGGCAACCGGGAAGGGCTTGGGCGGTGAAATTCTCTTGGGCTTTGGAGATTTGAGCGTCTTGAGTGAGGAGCTCCATGTTAGTTGTGTATGTGTGATCATGCTGCTTGTTTAAATCCCACTGGGCTGCATGGGTATTTGGACCGCAAGTGACCAAACTGGGTTTGCAACATAGCTGCCAGGACAGCTGACGGTATGTGAAGTTCCTGAGCCAGGTGGAGTTGTTTATTACTGAAAGATCTGTGTTACTGCCTCAGGGATTTGTCGTTCACCACCACAATACGCTCCCTAGTTGTCAAATCCTCTTTCAGTGGTATGTGCTTCCAGAGCATTTGGTTTCCATAGCAGCGGGAAATGGCTTGGGCACTGAACTTGTGTTTGGCTGTGGATTTTTGAGAACCTTGAGTGAGGAGCTCCATGTTAGTGTTGTGTGGGTACTCAAAATTTTTCATTCCATCACATGGGGTTCAATTGGCATTTGACAGGCAGTGATCAAACAGGGTTTCATAGATAGCTGCCAGGACAGCTGATGGTATGTGAAGTTGATGAGTCAGGTGGGGTTGTTTTGGCACTGGAAGAGCTGTGCTGCTGCTTCGGGCAGTTCCCATTCACCACCACACTGCTTTCCCTAAGTTTCATTTTCTCTTAGAGACATATTGCTGCCAGAGCACTTGATTTCCCTGGCAACGAGAAATGGCTTGGGCGCTGAACTTGGCTTTGGCTGTCGAATTTTGAGCGCCTTGAGTGAGGAGCTCCCTGTTAGTTGTGTGTGTGTGCTCAACCTGATTTATTCCGTCACACTGGGCTCAATGGGCATTGGACCGCAAGTGACCAAACAGGGTTTCATAGAATGCTGCCAGGACAGCTGATGGTATGTGAAGTTCATGAGCCAAGTGGAATTGTTTTGGCCCTGAAAGAGCTGTGCTGCTGCTTCGGTCAGTGGCCATTCTCCACCACACTACCTTCTCTAGGTGTCATATCTACTTACATACGTATATGCTGCCAGAGCACTTGGTTTCCATGGCAATGGGAAATGTCGTGGGCTCTGAACCTGTGTTTGGCTGTGGTGTTTGTGTGCCTTGAGTGAGGAGCTCCATGTTAGTCTTGTTTGGGTTCTCAACCTGCTTGATTCCATCACACTGGGCCCAATGGGCATTTGACCAGAAGTGACCAAACACGGTTCTCTAGATAGGTGCCAGGAAAGCTGATTGTATGTGAAGTTCATGAGCCAGGTTGAGTTGTTTTGGACTGGAAGAGCTGTGCTGCTGCTTCGGGCAGTTGCCATTCACCACCATAGTACCTTCCCTAGTTGTCATATCCACTTTCAGAAATATGTGCTGCCGGAGCACTTGGGTTCCATGGAAGTAGGAAATGGCTTGTGCGCTTAACTTGTCTTTGCCTGTGGAGTTCTGAGCGCCTTCAGTGAGAAGCTCTATGTTAGTTGTGTGTTGGTCCTCAACATGCTTGATTCCATCCCAGTGGTCTCAAAAGGCATTGGAATAGAACTGACCAAACAGGGTTTCCTAGAAAGCTGCCAGGACAGCTGATGGTATGTGAAGTTCATGAGTCAGGTGGAGTTCTTTTGGCATTGTAAGAGCTGTGCTGCTGCTTCTGGCAGTTCTCATTCATCAGAGATTATACATTTCCTTTGTGTCTCATTCAGTGTTCCACATATGTGCTGCCAGAGCACTTGATCTCCCTGGCAGCGGGAAATAGCTTGGGTGCTGAACTTGTCTTTGGCTGTGGAGTTTTGAGCGCCTTGAGTGAAGAGCTCCATGTTAGTTTTGTGTGGGTGTGATCATCCTGCATGATTAAATCACACTGGGCTGCATGGTTATTTGGACCGCATGTGACCAAACAGGGTTTCCTAGATAGCTGCCAGGCCAGCTGATGGTATGTGAAGTTCATGAGCAAGGGGAGTTGTTTTGGCACTGGAAGAGCTTTGCTGCTGCTTCGGAAAGTGGCCATTCACCACTACACTACCTTCCCTACGTGTCATATTCTCTTTCAGAAATATGTGTTGCCAGAGCCCTTGGTTTCCATGGAAGTGGGAAATGGCTTGGGCGTTAAACTTGTCTTTGCCTGTGAAGTTTTGAGCGCCTTGAGTGAGGAGCTCCATGTTAGTTGTGTGTGGGTGCTCAACCTGGTTGATTTAATCAGACTGGGCTCAATGGGTATTGCACCGCAAGTGACCAAACAGGGTTTCCTAGATAACTGCCAGGACAGCTGATGGTATGTGAAGTTCCTGAGCCAGGTGGAGTTGTTTTGGCACAGGAAGAGCTGTATTGCAGCTTCGTGTAGTTGCCATTAACCACCTCACTACCTTCCTTAGGTGTCATATCCTTTTGAGACATACGTGCTGCCGGAGCACTGTGTTTCCATGGCAGTGGAAAATGTCATGGGTGCTGAACTTGTCTTTGGGTGTATTTTTTTTGGTGCCTTGACTGAGGAGCTAAATGTTATTTTTGTGAGGGTGCTCAAAATTCTTCATTCCATCACCTGGGTTTCAACGGGCATTAGACAGTAAGTGACCAAACAGGGTTTCCTAGATTGCTACCAGGACAGCTGATGGTATGTGAAGTTCATGAGCCATCTGGGGTTGTTTTGGACTTGGAAGAGCTGTGTTGCTGCTTTGTGCACTTTCCATTTGCCACCACACTACCTTCCTTAGGTGTCATATCCACTTTCGCAAATATGTTCTGCCAGAGCACTTGGTTTCCATGGCAGCAGGAAGGGTCATGGGCGATTAACTTCTCTTTGGCTGTGGTGTTTTGGGTGCCTTGACTGACGAACTCCATGTTGGTTGTGTGTGGGTATTCAACATGCTTGATTCCATCCTACTGTGCTCAATGGGCATTTGATTGGACGATCAATCACTGTTTCGTGGATAGCTGCCAGGACAGCTGATGGTGCGTGAAGTTCATGAGGCAGTTGGAGTTGTTTTGGCACTGGAAGAGCTATACTGCTGCTCGGGCAATGACCATTCACTACCACACTACCTTCCTTATTTGTCTTAACCACTTACACACGTATATGCTGTCAGAGCTCCTGGTTTCCGTGGCCCCGGGAAATGTCGTGGCTGCTGACCTTCCCTTTGGCTGTGGTTTTTTGGGCACCTTGAATGAGGAGCTCCATGTTAGTTTTGTGTGGGTGCTCAACCTGCTTGATTCCATCCCACGGGGTTCAATGGGCATTGGCATTAGATATGATCAATCCGGGTTTCCTAGATAGCTGCCAGGACAGCTGATGGTATGTGATGTTGATGAGCCAGGTGGAGTTATTTTGGCACTGGAAAAGCGGTGCTGCTGATTCAGGCAGTTGTCATTCATCAGAGAACCTACATTTCCTTTGTGTCACATTCAGTGTTCCACATTTGTGCTGCCAGAGCACTTGGTCTCCATGGCAGCGGAAATGGTTTGGGCGCTGAACTTGTCTTTGGCTGTAGAGTTTTGAGCGCCTTGAGTGAGGAGCTCCATGTTAGTTGCGTGTGTGTGATCATCCTGCTTGATTAAATCCCACTGAGATCAATGGGCATTGGACCTCAAGTGACCAAACAGGGTTTCGTAAGTAGGTACGAGGACAGCTGATGGTATGTGAAGTTGATGAGCCAGGGGGAGTTGTTTCGGCACTGGAAGAGCTGTGCTGCTGCTTCGAGGACTTGCCATTCACCACCACACTGCCTTCCCTAGGTGTCATATCCATATTCAAACATATGTGCCACCAAAGCACTTGGTTTCCATGGTAGTGGAAAATGGCTTGGGCGCTGAACTTGTCTTTGGCTGTGGAGTTTTGAGCGCCTTGAATGAGGAGCTCCATATTAGTTTCGTGTGATTGTTCAACCTGCTTGATTCCATCACCCTGGGAACAATGAGCATTGGAGCTCAAGGGACCAAACACGGTTCCCAAGAGAGCGGCCGTGACCGCTGATGTTATTTCAAGTTAATGAACCAGGTGGAGTTGTTCTGGCACTAGAAGTCCTGTGCTATTGCTTCGTACATGTGCCATTCACCACCCCACTACTTTCTCTAGGTGTCATATCAACTCTCAGACATATGTGCTTCCAGAACACTTGGTTGTCATGGCAGCGGGAAATGGCTTAGGCACTGAACTTGTGTTAAGCTGTGGAGTTTTGAGCGCCTTCATTGAGGAGCTGCATGTAAGTTTTGTGTTGGTGCTCAACCTGCTTGATTCCATCACACTGGGTTCAATGGGCATGTGACAGGAAGTGAACCAACTGGGTTTCCTAGATAGCTGCCAGGACAGCTGATGGTATGTGACGTTGATGAGCCAGGTCGAATTATTTTGGCACTGGAAGAGCTGTGCTGCTGCTTCGGGCAGTTGTCATTCACCAGCGAACCTACATTCCCTTGGCTTCACATCCACTTTTCCACTTATATCCTGCCACAGCACTTGGTTTCCATGACAGCTCTAAATGTCTTGGGCGCTGAACCCATTTCTGGCTGTGGAGATTTACATGAATTCTTTGAGGATCTCCATTTTTGTTTTCTGGGTGTACTCCAGCTGATTCATTTTATCCCCCTGTGCTCCATGGCTATTTGACAGGAAGTGACCAAACTGGAGTTCTGGGAAACCTTCAAGGACAGCTGATGGTATGCGAAGTTCATGAGCCAGATGGAGTTGTTTTGGCACCAGAAGAGCTGTGCTTCTGCTTCGGGCAGTTGCCATTCACCATCACACTGTGTTCACTACGTTTCACATCCAATTACAGACTTTAGTGCTGCCAGAGCACTTGTTTACCATGGGAGGTGCAAATGGCTAGGGCACTGAATTTCTCTTTGGCTGTGGAGTTTTTCATGGATTTTGTGAGGATCTGCATGTGTTTTTTGTGCGGTTGCTGAACATATAAATTACATCACCCTGATCTCAATGGGCATTTTACAGGAATTGACCTTATAAGATATCGCAGAGACCTGACTGGAGAGCTGATGGTATGTGAAGTGAAAGAACCAAGTGGAGTTGTTTTGACACTGGAAGGCCTGTGATGCTGCTTTGGGCAGTTGTCATTCACCAACACACAGAGTTCTCCAAGTTTCACCTTCCAGCTATGTTAAGACATATGTGCTGCCAGAGCACTTGGTTTCCATGGCAGCTTGAAAAATCTTGGGCTCTGCAATGCTCTATGACTTTGAGTTTGTCACACCTTGAGTGCGGATCTCCATCTTTGTTTTGTGCTGTTTCTGAGCCTACACATTGCATCAGCCTGGGCTCAATGCTCATTGGACAGGATGTGTCCCAACAAGATTTCCTGGAGACCTGTTTGGACAGCTGATGGTATGTGAAGTGAATGAGACAGATCGAGTTGTTTTGGCACTGGGAGAGCTGTCCTGTTGATTCAGGCAATTGTCATTCACCAACACACTGAGTTCCCCAGGTGCCATGTCGACTTTCAGATATATGCTGCCAGAGCACTTGGTTGCCATGGCAGATGGAATTGGCTTTTGCACTGAAATTGTTTCTGGGTGTCGAGTTTGTCACGCCTTGAGTGCGGATCTCCATCGATGTTTTTTGCAGTTGCTGAGCCTACACATTCCATCAGCCTGGGCTCAATGAGCATTGGAGAGGAAGTGACCAAACAAGATTTCGTGGAGACCTGTTTGGACAGCTGATGGTATGTGAAGTGAATGAGACAGGTCGAGTTATTTTGGCACTGGGAGAGCTGTCCTGTTGATTCAGCAATTGTCATTCACCAACGCACTGCGTTCCCCAGGTGTCAGGTCGACTTTCAGATATATACTGCCAGAGCACTTGGTTGCCATGGCAGGTGGAAATGGTTTTGCACTGCAATTGTTTCTGGGTGTCGAGTTTGTCACGCCTTGAGTGCGGATCTCCATCGATGTTTTGTGCTGTTGCTGAGCCTACACATTCCATCAGCCTGGGCTCAATAAGCATTGGACAGGAAGTGACCAAACAAGATTTCCTGGAGACCTGTTTGGACAGCTGATGGTATGTGAAGTGAATGAGACCGGTGGAATTGTTATGGCACTGGACATGCTGTACTGCTTCTCCAGGCAGTTGCCATTCACCAACACACTGAGTTCGCCAAGTGTCACGTCCACTTTCATACACATGTGCTGTGAAAGCACTTGGTTTTTTTTTTAAACATATTTTTATTGCCTTTCATTTTTTTACTTAATTACATTTCATTATGTGATACATTTTTTATGTACTGGGATTGCCCCCGCCCCTACCCAACCCTCCCCTATGACGGATTGCTCCACCTTGTTGCATTTCCATAATTCAAATTCAGTTGACATTCTTTCATTGGAGGTATTTACCAAGCATAAAGTCCAGCATCTTATTGTCCTGGTAAGTTCAATGGTTTGTTTGTGAGACCATCTCTGGTCTGATGGTAGAGCCGGCAGAGTATCATCCCAATCCATTAAAAGCCCCAACATAATATTTCCAACCATTTACAACATTGTGCCAATAATTGACATGGTATTGATTAACTAATATATTACTAGGAAAATGCAGGTTCTCAACCACAACCTGTGACTTCTTCTTAGACATTTCAATTTTGCTTTATATTCAGCCATGGCGATAGATTGCTATTCAGCTGTCTCATGCGTATTTTAATTTTAGTCTTTAGCAGTTTATACTATTGAAGCATGTTTTCGCCGAACCTGGCTGTTTTTCAGGTGGTCTAACTCTATGATTCCAACAGGATATAAGTCAACTGTTTAGGTGAGCATGTTTAGGAAGGGTGTGCAGAGAAATCATCCATACCCCAGTGAGGAGTAACTAATCTTTGTGTCCCACCCAGTGAGTTATAAGTGTATCCCCGCTGACTGTTTCCTGTCTGTTTCTAAGCTTTCCTTGTTGTTCTCTATTCTAGTTTTGTTTGTTTGTTTGTTTTGAGGGGTTTCTGGAATGCTCCTGAGGGTTATTACGAGAGGGGGTGGGGACCCAAAATTGGAAGCAGAAAAGGACCAGAGAAAGCTTTTCTCCCTAGTCCCGAAGGAAGTTTACTGTTCTTCTGTTTCTGCAGACCGCTCAGGGATCCTGGTTGTTATTCCAATGACCTTGGATCCTGCAAGGCAGGATTTGGGCTTCTTCCATCCTATGTGGTAGATCCAAATAGGGATGGGTGACCTCAGAGTTCTTGGTCTCCGAAGGCACTCCATTTCCCCGTGTTCTCCTTGGCAGTAGGGATGTAGTCCTCGGTCCTCATACTGATAGTCCTTAGTGAGGATCTAGGAGTCTTCAGGTTTGGGATAAAAGCTTCCTTCTGTTCACCTGCTCCACTCTGGGGACCCCTCCCTGCTCTAAGGGCATGACCTCCTGTTAAGAGGTTGCTAGGATTACTCTTGATTCCCCCATTTGCCTTTGTAGTTTTGCTATTGTCTAATGCTAATTCGAGTCTGTTGTCTATGAGTTACCAGCTATGATCCTGATAGGTTATATTTCCCGTCTTGCTCACACCTTCTGGGTGATGCAAGATTTCTCTGCTCTTCCTCCCTATTTCCAAGTATTATGGGTTCTTACAAGTACATTAGGTTTTACAATTCTTTGATGTAGATCATAAGCAATCTGCCTCATATCATTGGTTACTTCACAAAATCTTATTGCATAAGATACAGGCTGTTTGGGGTTGAGATAATATTACTGGTTTTGGATTGACATCATTTCATAACAGCCACATCGATCACAATAAAAACAACAACATCAACAGCAAATTGTAGCATCCTGGGAAAATCATATACCACTGAGTATGCAACATATGCTTAACTAAAAGGAAACACAGAAGTCTTTTGGGAAATGTGATGCCCTCGTATGCTTCATGAGCTCTTGATGAATTCTACTGGAGAATATAGATTATTTGGAAGCAAACAAACTGACATAAAAACATCAAAACATATGTGATACAGCCAAAAGAGCAAACAGATAATCAACGGAAAAAAAAGGATAGATTGGACTGTTGGAGTTACACTTTCCATGTTGGCCTCCTTATATGAAAGAGAATATATGGTATTTGTTCTCTTGTGAATGACTCATTTCACTGAGCATAATGACTTCTAGTTGGGACCACCTGGATTTAAATAGAATAATATCATTCTTCTTAATAGCTGAATAATATTCCATAGAGTAGATGTACCACAATTTCTTTAACCACTCTTCCTTGGACGCACATCTGCTTTGTTTCCATGACTTTGCTATTGTAGATTGTGCTGCTGTAAATATAGGATTAAAGATCCCCTTCTCATATGCAGATTTCACTCCTTTTGGGTATATTCCTAAGAGTGAGATTGCTGGGTCATATGGCAGGTTTATTTGCAATTTTCCAAGCACTCTCCATACTGATTTCCATAGTGGTTGTACTAGCCTACACTCCCGCCAGCAGTGAAGGAGGGTGCCGGAGTCCAGCTCTGGCTGAGTTTGGAGGTCGGGAAAGGTGCGTGGATGAGGTGTGAAGAGAGAAAGAAAGGAGACGGACCACCAGTATTCCGTGAACGTAGTGGACAAAGCGAGAAAGCTGCCCACTTTATTTATACAGAAGCAGTGCAGTTTTTTCTTAGGGCATATTGACATAGCTTCAGGGGGGACACAATTTACAACTTCTTGAGAAATGATTGAGGAAGGATTCCATATTCCTTGCTTATCTTGGCTTGCCAGTCTTCATCTGCTCTCCTAAGGTCTGGACTATAACCTAGGCACCGCCTGTGTCAACCAGACCCCTATCTTGTATGAGTTAAAAGGTCTAGGGCCTTTGTCTATGGGGATCGGGGTTATTGACATTAGTTGGCGATTAGGTCTGTAAGCTCACACAGTTTGTTGACCAAACAAGTAAAGCAAGGATAGCCTTTAGAGTTACAGTAGCTATATTCTTCGTCAAAGCAGGATGGCCTTTAGGGTCACAGTAACTATATTCTTTGTCATAGCAGGATGGCCTTTAGGGTCATAATAAATATATTCTTTGTCATAGCAGAATGACCTTTAGGGTCACAGTAACAGGATAACTTTTAGGGTCCCTCTTATCAAGCCATTTCCTAGAAAGCATGGTAAATATCTGGGCCAGATTTTCTGGCAATGGGTAAACAGCACAGACATAATTATACTCCTGTGTGAAGTTAAAGGCCCACTCACCAGGACATCCTCAGCCACATTAAATCTTAAGCTGACGTTGGTTGTAAAAGCCATCTCACAGGGGGCAGACAATGCCTCAATAGATTACAAAATTCTTAGTGGGGTGGTTGAGTGCCCATGCGAAGCGGGGTGAAAACTGCGTCAAGGTGGTCAGAAATAAATCCACTTAGCCCTGCTAAGCAGCTGGGAGCTCCCCAGGCCCTGCCAGTCAGGGAGCTGTTCTCTTCACACCTTCGTGTTATTCACAACTACTGCATCAGGAGGGTGCCTTTCTCCCCACATCCATGCCAGCAGGTGTTGTTTTTCAAGTCCTGAATGTAGGCCAGTCTCACTGGAGTTAGTTGGTACCTCAAGGTGGTTTTCATTTGTATCTCTCTGATGGCTAGAGAGCCTGAGCATCTTTTCATATGTCTGTTAGCCATTTGAACCTGTTCTTTGGAGAAATGTCTGTTCATTTCTTTTGACCATTTTGCTACAGGGTTGGTTTATTTTACTGTCCCTGTGTTTCTGAAGCTCTTTGTAGATTCTGGATGTTAGTCCCCTATCACTCATGTAGAATGCAAACATTTTCTCCCATTCTGTTGGTTCCTTCTTCACTTTGTTAATTGTTTCTTTTGCTGTACAGAAGCTTTTCAGTTTGATGTAGTCCCATTTGTTCATTTTGGATTTGATTGCCTTTGCTTTAGTCGTCTTTTCTAAGAAGTCTTTCCCTGTTGCTATATCTTGGAATGTGTTTCCTATGTTTTCCTTTAATAGTTTGATGGTTTCTGGGTGTAGATTGAGGTCCTTGAGCCAGTTAGAGCTGAGTTTTGCATAGTGCGACAGGTGCGGGTCTTGCTTCTTTATTTTGCAAGCTGCTATCCAGTTGTCCCAACAGCATTTGTTGAATAGACCAGGTTTTTTTTTAGCCTGGATTGTTTTCCATTTTCTTGTCAAAGATTAGTTGACTATACATGTGTGGATTCCCTTCTGGTGTTTCTATTCTGTTCTGCTGATCTTCTCTGTTTCTGTACCAGTACCAGACTGTTTTAATAACCACTGCTCTGTAATATGTCTTGAGGTCTGCAATTGTGATTCCTCCAGTTTGATTTCTATTTTTCAGGACAGCTTTAGCTACTCGTGGTCTTTTGTGATTCCAGATGAACTTCTGTATCATCTTTTCTATTTCTGAGAAGAATGTTGCTGGGATTTTGATTGGGATTGCGTTGAATCTATATATTGCTTTTGGTAATACGGCCATTTTGATAATGTTGATCCTGCCAATCCAAGAACATGGTAAGGTTCTCCATTTTTCGTGGTCTTCTTCTATTTGTTTTTTAAATGATTTCTAGTTTTCATCATAGAGGTCTTTCACATCTTTAGTTAGCTTAATTCCTAGGTATTTAAGATTCCTTTCCTCTATTTTAAAGGGAACTGTACTTACAATTTCTTTCTCAGCAGTGGAATTATTTGTGTACACTAGTGTCATCGATTTGTGTTAATTAATTTTGTATCCTGCTACTTTGCCAAAGTCTCTTAGGAGTTTCAACAGTCTCTTGACTGAGTCTTTTGGTTCTCCTATGTAGAGAATCATATCATCTGCGAATAGTGATAATATCAATTCCTCATTTGCAAGTTGCATTCCTTTAATTGCTTTTTCTTGCCTAATAGCTCTGGCAAGGACTTCCAAAGTTACATTGAAGAGTAGCAGTGACAGTGGACATCCCTGTCTACTTCCAGATTTTAGCGGGTGACTTCCAATCTCTCCCCATTTAATATGATACTGGCATTGGGTTTATCGTAAATTGCTCTGATTGTGTTACAGATTGTTCCTTCTATGCCTATCTTGTTTAGGGTTTTTAACATGAAGTGGTGTTGGGTTTTATCAAATGCCTTCTCTGCATCTATTGAGAGGATCATATGGTTTTATTTGTCAATTTGTTGATGTGATGTATCACATTTATTGTTTTGCGAATGTTGAACCATCCCTGCATGCCTGGGATGAATCCCACCTGGTCTGGGTGAATGATCTGCCTGATGTGTTGTTGGAGCCTGTTGGCTAGTATTTTATTGAAGATCTTTGCATCTATGTTCATCAAGGATATCAGTCTGCAGTTCTCTTTTTCTGTTGTTTCTCTCTCTGGCTTTGGTATTAAGGTGATATGAGCTTCATAGAAAGAGCTTGGAAGGATTGCCTCTTTTTCTATTGTTTGGAAAAGCTTGTGTAAGATTGGGGTAAGTTCCTCTTGGAATGTTTTGTAGAATTCAGCAGTGAAGCCATCTGGTCCTGGACTCTTCTTGGTTGCTAGGACTTTAATTACTGATTCAATCTCAGTATATGTTATTGGGCTGTTTAGATTGTTAATTGCTTCTTGACTCTATCTTTTCTGATTTGTTCGCATATAGTTGCTTGTAATAGTTCCTGATGATTCTTTGTATTTCTGAGGTATCTGTTGTTATATCTCCTTTCTCATCTCGGATGCTATTGATGTGTATTTTCTCCCTCCTTTTTTTAATTAGTCGAGCTAGTGGGGAGTCTATTTTGTTGATTTTCTCAAAGAACCAGCTCTTTGATTGATTGATCTTGGTCACTATTTGGTTTATTTCCTCCCTTATTTTGATGATTTCTTTTTTCCTACTCATCTTGGGATTGCTTTGTTGTTGTGTTTCTAGTTCCTTCAAGTGTAAGGTTAGCTGATTTACTTGGTGCTTTTCTTGTTTCTTGACATAAGCACTGATTGAAAAGAACTTTCCTCTCAGCACCGCCTTGATTGTGTCCCATAAGTTTTGATAAGTTGTGTTGATGCCTTCATTTGTTTCCAGCAATTTTTTAATTTCCCCTTTGATTTCCTCTCTAACCCATTGCTCATTTAGTAACATATTATTCAGCCTCCATATGTTTGTAAGTCTTCCTTGATGTTTTGAATTCTTGGTCTCAAGCTTCACTCCTTGGTGGTTTGAGAAGATGCATGGTATGATTTCCACTTTTTTAAATTTGCTGAGGCTTGTTTTATGGCTTATAATATGATCAATTCTGGAGAAAGTTCCATGTACTGATGAAAAAAAGGTGTATTCTCTGTCTGTAGGATGAAAGGTTCGATAGATGTCAACTAAGTCCATTTGCTCTAGAGTTTGGGTGAGTTCTATCGTTTCTTTGCTGAGTTTCTGGTTTTTTTGATCTGTCCATTTGCATTAATGGGGTATTATGGTCTCCCACTATGATCGTATTGGAGTCTATTTCTCCCTTTAAGCCCGTTAATATTTATTTCACGTAGCTAGATGCTTTGGCATTTGGAGCGTAAACATTTATTATGCTGATCTCTTCCTGCTGGAGGCTTCCTTTGATCATTATGTGGTATCCTTCTTTGTCTCTTTTGCGGCTCTTCACATCAAAGTCTATGTCATCTGATGTAAGAATGGCTACACCTGCTTGTCTTTCTTTACCATTAGCTTGAAATATCTTTTTCCATCCTTTCACTTTCAATTTTTTCTGATCTTTGTTGGTGAGATGCTTCTCCTGTAAGCAGCAGATAGTTGGGTTTTGTTTTTTGATCCAATCCTCCAATATATGGCGTTTGACTGATGAGTTTAAGCCATTTACATTCAGCGTTATTATGGAGAAGGGGCAGTTTGGTCCTGTCATTTTGGCGATGTGTTGTTGTATGATTGGGTCTTTGGTTAGCCTTTTAGTGGGATGTTCTCCACATTTGCCTTTGTTTCTGGTGGTTGCTGTTTCTTTTTTCTTTCATGGGAACATCCTTGAGTATCATTTGTAGGGCAGGTTTAGATGAGACAAAATCTTGAAGTTTTTCTTTATTGTGGAAGAATTTTATGTCATTTTCAAAGACAAAGGAGAACTTTGCAGGGTAAGTTATTCTGGGTTGAAATTTTTCTCTTTTAGAATCTGGAATATGTCACTCCAGTCTCTTCTGGCCTGTAGTGTTTCCTCTGAAAGGTCAGCTGTGAGTTTGATTAGGGTTCCCCTATATGACACCTGATTTTTTTCTCGTGCACATTTAAGGATTTTTTCTTTTTGTTCAACTGAAGAGAGCTTGATTATCATGTGTCGTGAGGAAGTTTGTTTTTGGTCAACTCTGTTGGGAGTTCTGTAGCCCTCCTGTATATTACTTTCTAATTCTTTGCTCAGATTAGGGAAGTTTTCCTGTATTATTTCACTGAATAGGCCTCTAATCCCAGCTTCTCTTTCTGCACCTTCTGGAACTCCCATAACTCTTATGTTAGACCTTTTAATTATATATTTTAATTCTTGGATACTTTTTTTAGCTTGACCTAGCTCTGCTTCCAGCTTTTTGCTTGTTTCTTCATGGTGACAGAAACTATCTTCTAATTCTGAAATTCTTTCTTCTGCCTCATTCATTCTGTTGTTGAGACTCTCCACTGTATTTTTAGTTTGCTCTACTGTATTCTTCATTTCTGATATATCAGCCTTAATTTGATGTATTACTGCTATTTCTTCTTTGAACTCTTGTTTGTACTTCTCATTGTTGACCAGCAGCTTTGCAATGAGTTTTCTGAGTTCTTTGTCCCCCATTTTCTCAATGTCTTCCTCAGTTAACTCTGGGAGTGGGCGAAGCTTTTGCTCTTTTGTTGGAGAGACTTCAGTAACATTCATAGTGCTTTTGTCTTGTCTTTTACCTTTTGTAGTTGCCAATCTGGTTGATGAAATCATCTCTATGGTGTATTACCTACAGGTCTATAAGTTGATTGTTATGTTCAATGAGTGCCCTGGGTTTGGGGAACACAGCTGCCAGGAATAATTGCTTCATCTGCAGCACTGATTTTGTAAGCAGCACTGAGCTTGTCGCCCCCTGCTGGCCAATAAGTCTAAGTACCTCCTGGGGTTATTTTGGGTGGAGTTGGAGGCGTGCCTTTTTGGGGCTGTTTTTTTCCGTGGAGCCTATGCAGTGCTCTAAGACGGAGGTATTTTTGTCCCCAGGTCAGCTCTTGGGTGATTCAGCTGACCTCCCTTCAGTGTAACAGCGTCTGCTCCCGTGACACTGTTATCTGAGAGTTGCTGAAGTAGTACATGCGCAGTTTGCCACTCCTCCTCTTGCAATTTATCAGTGTTTGCAGCACATGCGTCAGTGTCCAAGATGGCACCCGTATGAGGCAACAGTAAAGATCAGGGGCTGTCGCCATCAACTCCAGGGACCACACAGAACCCACAGGCTGCAAGGCTGTTGCCGTAGGCTCAGCTCCGTGCAATTAACCAGCAACACGCCCACTCTGGATCTCCACTTAGGGTTCACACCTGCTGCCTTGCCACCCAATATGGCTCCAGGTGGAGAACTGCAGCTGCTGTCTTTCAGTTCCACAAACCACACAGACCCTGCAGGGAGCAAAGCTGGTGCTCCCCTCCACCCTTGGATCAGTTCCGTATGAACAGCCAGAAAGGAGCCTGTGTGTTGCTCTGTCAACTCCGTGTTCTGTCTCTCCACACAAGATGGCGCCCTCAGTCCCCGACTTTTTCTACCTGCAGCTAGTCCCAGTCCAGACCACACTCACTTTCCTAGCTCACCACGTGGACACAGGCTCTCACCTGGCGGTCAAAACGTCTGTGTGGAGGCCACTGCTGAATGTTTGGCTGGTGCTGGAAACGGATTGCTGGAGCCTGGATCACCGGAGCCTGGATCATTGGAGACCGGATCACTGGGATTTGAGTTGCTGCTAGCCAACTGCTGGTGGGAACTTCTATCCACTACAACACTGCTGTCTCATTTCCGCAGCTTCCCTGTGTCCAGGGGAGTACCTGCTTACTGCCTGAGCCCTACTTATCCCCTGTAATCTGCTTATTGTACTACTGCTTGCCTAAAGATTCTCCACCTTATCAAACATGCTGAACTCTTTGCCGTCATCTTGGTTTCTCATCACTTGGTTTCGATGGTAGCTGGAAATGGCTTGGGCATTGAAATTCTCCCTGGCTGTTGACTTTTGCATGAATTCTATGAGGATCTCCATCTTTGCTTTGTGCAGTTGATGAACCTATAAATTATATTATACTGGGCTCAATGGGCATTGGACAGGAAATGACCAAACAAAATTTCCTGGAGACCTGACAGGACAGCTGATGGTGTGTGAAGTGAATGAGCCAGGTGGAGTTCTGTTACTGGAGGAGCTGTCCTGCTGAATTCGGCAGTTGCCATTCATTAACACACTGAGTTCCTCAAGTGTCATGTCCACTTTCAGAAATATGTGCTGCCAGAGCACTTGGTTTCCATGGCAGCTGGAAAAGGCTTGGGAGCTGAACTCGTCTCTGGCTGTCAGTTTTACATGTGCTCAGCCTGCTTGATTCTCTCCCACTGGGCTCAATGGGCAATGGAACGGAAGTGATCAAACAGGGTTTCCTAGATAGCTGCCAGGACAGCTATGGTATGTGAAGTGAATAACCCAGGTGCATTTGTTTTAGCCCTAGAAGAGCTGTGCTGCTGCTTCGGGCAGATGACATTCACCACGACAAGCAGTTCCCCAAGTTCACCTCCCAGCCACTTTCAGAAATATGTGCTGCCAGAGTTCTTAGTTTCCATAGCAGCGTGAAATGACTTGGGCGCTGAAATTCTCTCTGGCTTTGGAGTTTTCAGCGCCTTGAGTGAGGATCTCCACCTTTGTTTTTGTGGGTGCTTAACCTGTTTGATAACATCACACTGGGTTCAATGGACATTGGACTGGAAGGGATCAAACCGGGTTTCAGAAGACCTGCAAGGACAGCAGTTGGTATGTGAAGTGAATGAGCCAGGTGGAGTTGTTTCTCCCTGGATGAGCTGTGTTGCTGCTTCGGGCAGTTGCCATTCACCAACACACAGAGTTCCCCAAGTGTCACCTCCCAGCCACTTTCAGAAATATGTGCTGCCAGAGCACTTGGTTTCCATGGTAGCTGGAAATAGCTTGGGCGATAAACTGCTCCCGGACTGTGGAGTTTTGAGAGCCTTGAGGGAGTATCTCCATTTTTTATTTCTGTGTGTACTCATCCTGCTTGATTACATCCCCTCGGGATAAATAGCATTGCAAAGGAAGTGACCAGACAGGGCTCCGGGAGACTGCAAGGAGAGCTGATGATATGTGAAGTGAATGACTCAGGTGGATTTGTTTTTTTCCCTGGACGAGCTGTGCTGCTGCTTCGTACAGTTACCATTACCAACAAACTGAGTTTTTCAAGTGTCACGACCCAGCCACTTTCAGACATATGGGCTGCCAGAGCACTTGGTTTCCATGGCAGCTGGAAATGGCTAGGGCGCTAAACTTCTCTCTCGCTGTGAAGTTTTGAATGCTTTGAGTGAGGATCTCCATCTTTGTTTTTTGTGGGTGCTCAACCTGCTTGATTCTATCCCTCTGTGTTCATTGGGCATTGGACAGGATGTGACCAACTACGGTTCCAGGAGAATTGCAAAGAAAGCTGACGGTATGTGAAGTGAATGAGCCAGGTGGAGTTGTTTTACCAATGGAAGATGAGCTGCTTATTCGGTCATTTGCCATTTACCAGCATACTGTGTTCCCTAGGTGTCACATCCACTTTCAGACACATGTGCTGCCAGAGCACTTGGTTTCCAAGGCAGCTGGAAATGGCTTGGGCACTGAAATTCTGTCTGGCTATCAAGTTTGTTACGCATTTAGTGAGGATCTCCATCTTTGTTTTGTGCGGTTGTTGAACATACAGATTCCATCAGCTGGGGCTCAATGGGCTTTGGACAGAAAGTGACCAAACAAGATTTCCTGGAGACCTGTTTGGACAACTGATGATATGTGAAGTGAATAACCAATGTGGAATTGTTTTGGCACTGGAAGAGCTATGCTGCTGATTAGGGCAGTAGCCATTCACCAACAGACAGAGTTAAGCATGTGTCACGCCCACTTTCAGACTTATGTGCTGCCAGAGCTTTTTGTTTCCATGGGAACTGCAATTGGCTTGGGCGCTTAACTTCTCTCTGGCTCTGAAGTTTTGAGTGCCTTTAGTTCGGATCTCCATCTATGTTATTTGTGTGTGTTCATCCAGCTTGATTCCATCCCCCTGGGCTCCTTGGGCATTTGACAGAAAAGAACCAAACAGGGATTCCGGGAGACCTGCAAAGATTATTGATGTTATGTGAAGTGAATGACTCAGATGTAGTTATTTTGGCACTGGAAGAGCTGTGCTGCTGTTTCAGGCAGTTGCCATTGATCAACATACTGAGTTCCCCAAGTGTCACGTCCACTTTCAGACATATGTGCTGCCAGAATTTTTGGTTTCCATGGCAGCTGGAAATGGTTTGGGCGCTGAACTTCTCTCTGATTGTGGACTATAAGCGTCAGTAGTTAAGATCTCCATCTTTGTTTTCTGTGTGTGTGCTCAACCTACAAATTCCACCTCCCAGGGCTCAATGGGCATTGCACATGCAGTGAACAAACAAGATTTCTGGGAGATTTGCTAGGACAACTGATGCTATTTGAGTGAATGTGCCGGATGGAGTTGTTTTGGCACTAGACGAGCTGTGCTGCTGCTTCGAGCAGTTGGAAGTCATCACCACACTGAGTTTCCTAGGTGCAATAACACTGCTAGATATATGTGCTGCCACAGTTCTTGGTTTCCATGGCAGCTGAAATGTCATGGCGCTGAATTTCTTTCTGGCTGTGTAATTTGTCACGCCTTGAGTGAGGATTTCCATCTTTGATTTTTGTGTGTGCTCAACCTGCTTGATTCCATCCCACAGGGCTCAATGGGCATTGGACAAGAAGTGACCAAACAGGATTTTACATAAACGTCTTAGAAGGTCTTCTGAAAAGCATGTCTGGTCACTTCCTGTGCAATGTCGTTTGAGAGCAGGGGGAAGAAATCATCCTGCTTGATTCCATCCCACTGGCCTCAATGGGCATGGGGCAGGAAGTGACCAGATACAGTTTCTGGGAGACCTGCAAGGACAGCTGATGGTATGTGAATTGGAGGAGCCAGGTGGAGGTGTTTTGGCACTGGTAGACCTGTGCTGCTGCTTCGGGCAGTTGCCATTTACCAGCACACTGTGTTACCTAGGTGTCACATCCACTTTAAACAAATGTGCTGCCAGAGCACTTGATTTCCATGGTAGCTGGAAATGACTTGAGCGCTGAAATTCTCTCTGACTGCCTAGTTAGTCACGCCTTGAATGAGGATCTCCATCTTTGTTTAGCGGGGTTGCTGAACAAACATACTATATCACACTGGGCTCAATGGGCATTAGACAGGAAGTGCCCAAACAAGATTTCCTGGAGACGTGACAGGCAGCTGATGGTATGTGAAGTGAATGAGCCAGGTGGAGTTGTTTTGGCACTGGAGAGCGGTGCTGCTGCTTCGGGTAGTTGCCATTCACCAACACACAGTGTACCCCAAGTGTTGCCTCCAAGCCACTTTCAGAAATATGTGCTGCCAGAGCACTTGGTTTCCATGGCAGCTGGGAATGTCTTGGGTGCTGAGGTTCTCCCTGGCTGAGTAGATTTGAGCGCCTTGAGTGAGTATCTCCATCTTTGCTTTGTTTGTGTTCTCAACCTGCTTGATTCCATCCCTCTGGGCTAAATGGGCATTGGAAAGGAAGTGACCAAACAAGGTTCCAGGGAGATCTGCAGGGACAGCTGATGGTATGTGAAGTGAAGGAGCGAGTTGGAGTGTCACGTTCATGTTCAGACATGTGTGTTGTCAGAGCACTTGGTTTCCATTGTAGCTGGAAATGGCTGGGACACCAAAATCTTCTCTTGCTGTGCAGTTTTATATGAATTCTGTGAGAATTGCCATAACATTGGGCTCAATAGGCATTGGACAGAAGGGACCAAACAAGATTTCCCAAAGACTGATTGGACAGGTGATGGTATGTGAAATGAATGACCCAGGTGCATTTGTTTTGCCACTGGACGAACTGTTCTTCTGCTTTTGGGGGCAGTTGCCATTCACCACCACACTGATTTCCTCAAGTGTCACATCCAATTACAGACATATGTGCTGGCACAGCAATTGGTTTCCATGTAAACTGGAAATGGCTTGAGCGCTGAATTCTTCTCTTTCTGTTGAGTTTTACATGAATTCTGTGAGGATCCCCATCTTTGTTTGGTGAGTGTGCTCAAACTGCTTGATTGTATACACCTGGGCTCAATGGGCATTTGACAGGAAGTGACCAACCAGGATTTGTGGGAGACCTGCAGGGACTGTTGTTGGTATGTGAAATGAATGAGCCAGTTTGAGCTCTTTTGGCACTGGGAAAGCTGTGATGCTGCTTCGGGCAGTTGTCATTTAACAATCCACTGTGTTTCCTAGGTGTGACAGCCACTTTCAGAAATATGTGCAGCCAGAGCACTTGGTTTCCATGGCAGCTGGACATGGCTTGGGCACTGAACTTATATCGTGTTGTCGAGGTTGTCACGCCTTGAGTGAGGATCTACTTCTTTATTTTGTGCGGTTGCTGAAACTCCAGATTACATCACATTGAGCTCAATGGGCATTAGACAGGAAGTGACCAAACAGGGTTTCAGGGAGACCTCACGGAGTGCTGATGGTATGTGAAGTGAATGAGCAAGGTGGAGTAGTTTTGGTACTGGAAGTTCTGTGCTGCTGTTTCGGGAAGTTGCCATTCACCACCACACTGCTTTCCCAAGTGTCACGTCCCAGCCAGTTTCAGACAAATGTGTTGCCAGAGCAGTTGGTTTCCACAGCAGCTGTAAATGGCTTGATCTCTGAACTTCTCCCTGGGTGTGGAGTTTTGAGAGCCTTTAGTTATGATCTCCATGTTTCTTTTGTGCACACTGGATTCAATGGGCATTGGACAGGAAGTGACCAAACAAGAAATCCTGGAGACCTGCAGGGACAGCTGAAGGTATGTGAATGAATGAGCCAGGTGGAGTTGTTTTGGCACTGGACAAGCTGTGTTGCTGCTTCGGGCAGTTGTCTTTCTCCACGGCACTGATTTCCCCAAGTGTCATGTCCCAGGCTCTTTCAGAAATAGGCGCTGAAAGAGCACTTGGTTTCCGAAGCAGCTGGGAAATATCTTGTATGCTGATCTTCTCTCTGGCTCTGGAGTTTAGAGCACCTTGAGTGAGGATCTCCATCTTTGTTTTGAGTGTGTGCTCAACCTGTATGATTCTATCCCCCTGGGGCTTAATGGGCATTGGACAGAAAGTGACCAAACAGTGTTTCTGGAAGACCTGCTAGGACAGATGATGGTATGTGAAGTGAATGAGCCAGGTGGAGTTGTTTGGGTACTGGAAGACGTGTGTTGCTTCTTCAGGCAGTTGACATATACCACCGCACTGAGTTCCTCAAGTGTCACCTCCCAGTCACTTTCAGAAATATGTGCTGCCAGAGCACTTGGTTTCCATGACAGCTGGAAAAGGCTTGGGTGCTGAAATTCTCTCTGGCTGCGGAGATGTGAGTGCCTTGAGTGAGCATCTTCATCTTTGTTTTGTGTGCATGGTCAACCTACTTTATTGTACCCCCTGGGCTCAATTGGCATTAGACAGAAAGTGACCAAACACGGTTTTCTGGAGACCTGCCAGGATAGCTGATGGTATGTGAATTGAATGAGCCAATTGGAGTTGTTTGGGCACTGGAGAGCTCTTCTGCTTTTTCGAGCAGTTGCCATTCACCACCACATTGAGTTCCCCAGGTGTCACATCCACTTTCAGATATATGTGCTGCCAGAGCACTTGGTTTCCATGGCAGCTAAAAATGGCTTGGGCGCTGAATTTCTCTCTGGCTCTGAATTTTTAGCGCATTGAGTGAGGATATCCATCTTTGTTTTCTGTGGGTGTCAATTTGCTTGATTCCGTTACCATGGTTTCAATGGGCATTAAATAAGGGGTCCAAACAGGGTTTCTGGGAGACATACTAGGACACCTGATAAAATCTGAAGTGAATGACTCAGGTGGAGTTGTTTTGGCACTGGAAGTCCTGTGCTGTTAATTCGGGCAGTTTCCATTCACCACCTCACTGAGTTTAATTCTTGTCACATCCATTTTCAGACATATGTGCTGCCAGAGCACTTGGTTTCCATGGCAGCTAGAAATATCTTGGGTTCTGAACTTCTACCTGGCTGTGGAGTTTTACGTGCCTTGTGTGAGGATCTCCACCTTTTTTTTAAGTGTGTGCTCCACCTACATCATTCCATCATCTGGGCTATGGATTTGGAACATAAGTGTCCAAACAGGGTTTCTGGGAGACCTGCTAGGGCAGCTGATGATATGTGAAGTGAATGAGTCAGATGGAGTTGTTTTGGCCCTGGAAGACCTGTGCTTCTGCTTAGGGCGGTTATCATTCAATACCACACTAGTTCTCCAAGCGTCACATCCACTTTCAGACATATGTGCTGCCAGAGCACTTGGTTTCCGTGGCACCTGCAAATGGCTTGAGTGCTGAACTTCTCTCTGGCTGTGGAGTTTAAGCGCCTTGAGTGAGGATCTATATCTTTGTTACGTGTGAGTGCTCAGCATGCCTCATTCCATCACACTGTACTGAATAGGCACTGGACAGCAATTGAGCAAACAGGATTTTCGCGAGGCCTGCTATGACAGCTGATGGTAATTGAAGTTCCTGAACCAGGTGGAGTTGTTTTGGCACTGGAAGAGCTGTGCTGCTGCATCGGGCAGTGGCCATTCACCACCAAATTTAGATCCCCAAGTGTCACATCCACTTTCAGACATATGTGCTGCCAGAGCACTTGTTTTCCAAGGCAGCTGGAAATGCTTGAGCACTGATCTCTCTGGCTGTGGCGTTTTCATGCCTTGAGTGAGAAACTCCACCTTTGTTTTCTGTGTGTCCTCTATCTACTTGATTCCATAATGCTGAGCTTTGAATATTGGAAAGCAAGTGACCAAACAGGGTTTCCTAGATAGCTGCTAAGACAGCTGATGGTATGGGAGGTGAATGAGCCAGGTGGAGTTGTCTTGGCCTTGGAAGACATGTGCTGCTGCTTTGAGCAATTACCGTTCAACACCACAATGAGTTGCCTAGCTTATCAGCCACTTTGAGACATCAGTGCTTCCAGAACACTTAGTTTCCATGGCAGCTAAAAATGGCTTGGGAGCTGAACTTCTCTCTGGCTCTGGAGTTATGAGCGCCTTGAGTGAGGATCTCCATCCTTGTTTTGTGTGTGTGCTGAAACTGCTTGATTCTTTTTCACTGGTGTCAATGGGCATTGGACAGGAAGTGAGCAAACATGGTTTCAGGAGACCTGCAAGGACAGCTGAAGGTAACTGATGTGAATGAGGCAGTGGAGTTGTTTTGGCACTGGAAGACCTATCAGGCTGCCTTGGACAGTGGCCATTCAACAACACACTGAGTTTCCTAGGTGGCACATCCAGTGTTAAACATATGTGCTGCCAGAATACTAGATTTTCTTGGCAGCTGAAATTGGCTTGGGCCTTAAACTTCCCTCTGAGAAATTTTGAGCATCTTGAGTGTGAATCTGCATCTTTGTTTTGTGTGGGTGCCCAATCTGCTTGATTCCATTCCATAGGGCTCAATGGGCATTGGACAGGAAGTGACCAAACAGGGTTTCCCGGAGATCAGCCATGATAGCTGATGGTATGTGAAGTGAATGAGCCAGGTGGAGATGTTTGGCAGTGGAAGGCCTGTGCTGTGGCTTCATGCATTTGCCATTCACCACCACACTGAGTTCTCTTGGTGTCCCACCCACTTTCAGACATATGTGCTGCCAGAGCATTTGGTTGCCATGGCAGGTGGAAATGGCTTTGATGCTGAACTCCTCTCTTGCTCTTGAATTTTCAGCGTTTTGCGTAACGATCTCCATCTTTTTTCTTTGCGCATGCTGAACATGCTTGATTTGATCACACGAGGCTCAATTGGCATTGAACAGGAAGTGTTCAAACAGGGTATCTGGTAGACCTGTAAGGAGAGCTGATGGTATGTGATTTGACTGATGTGAGTCGAGTTTTTCTGAAACTGGAAAAGCCGTGTTGCTATTTTGGGCAGTTGCAATTCACCACCACACTGAATTCCCCAGGTGTCACATCCACTTTCAGATATATGTGCTGCCAGAGCACTTGGTTTCCACGGCAGTTGGAAATGGCATGGGCGCTAAACTTCTTTGGTTCTGGAATTTTTAGCGCATTGAGTGATGATCTCTTTTGTGTGTGTGCTCAACATGCTTGATTCCATTCCCTTGGGCTCAATAGGCATTGGACAGTAAGTGACCAAACAACGTTGCCGGGAGACCTGCTAGGAGAGCTGATTTTATGTGAAGTGACTGACCCTGTTGGAGTTGTTTTGGCACTGGAAGGCCTCTGCTACTGCCTCGGGCTGTTGCCATTCACCACCTAAATGTTTTTCCCAGGTTTCACCTCCACTTTCAGACATATGTGCTGCCAGATCACTTGTTTGCAAGGCAGCTGCAAATGGCTAGGGTTCTGAACTTTTCTCTTGTTGTCGAGTTTTGTGTGGGGGATCAACCTGCATGTTTAATCCCATTAGGCTCAATGGTCACAGGACAGAAAATGACCAAACAGGGTTTCTGGGAGACCTAATGAGAGAGCTGATAGTATGTGACATGAATGAGGCCTTGGTTTCCATGGTAGCTGCAAATGGCTTGGGTGCTCAACTTCTCTCTGGATATCGACTTTTGAGCACCTTGAGTGAGGATTTCCATCTTTGTTACGTGTGTGGGTGTTCAGACAGCCTGATTCCATCACACTGGGCTGAGTGGGCTTTGGGCAGCAAGTGACCAAATAGGGTATGCAGGAAACCTGATAGGACTGCTGATTCTATATGAATTGAATGAGCCAGGTGGAGTTGTTTTGGCACTGGAAGACCTGTGTTGCTCTTTCAGGCAATTGCAATTCACTGCCACACTGAGTTCTCTAGATGTTGCAGCCGCTTTCAGACATATGTGCTGCCAGAGCACTTGGTTTCCATGGCAGCTGGAAATGGCTTGGGCACTAAATTTCTCTCTTGTGGTGGAGTTTTTGGCGCCTTAATGAGGATCTCCTCCATGTTTTCTGCTGGTTCTCAGCCAGCTTGATTCCATTGCACTGGGCTCTGTTGTCATTGGACAGGAAGTGATCAAACAGGATTTCCGGGAGACTTGTGAGGACAGCTCATTCTATCTGTAGTGAATGAGCCAGATGGAGTTGTTTTGCCACTGGAAGTTCTGTGCTGCTGCTTCATGCAGTTGCCATTCACCACTACACTGAGTTTCCCAGTTGTGACAGCCACTTTGATACATATGTGCTGCCAGAGCACTTGGTTTCCATGGTGGGTGGAAATGGGTTGTGCGTTGAATGTCTCTCTGGATGTCGGCTTTTGAGCGCCTTGAGTGAAGATCCCCATCTTTGTTTAGTGTGCGTGTTCAACCTGTATGTTTCCAACCCATTGGGCTCAATGCTCATTGGACACAAAGTGACCAAACAGGATTTCCGGGAGACCTGCTAAGAGAGCTGATTGTATGTGAAGTGAATCAGACTCGTGGAGTTGCTTTCGCATTGGAAGGCCTGTGCTACTACTTCGGGCAGGTGCCATTCACCACCACCTAAATGATTTTCCCAGGTTTCACATCCACTTTCAGACATATATGCTGCCAGATCACTTGTTTCCAAGGCAGCTGCAAAAGGCTCGGGTGCTGAACTTTTCTCTGGTTCTCGAAATTTAGCGCCTTGATTGAGGATCTCCATCTTTGTTTAGTGCAGTTTGATTCTTTCAAATTTTGCTAAATTGGCATTGGACAGGAAGTGACTAAACATAGTTTCTTGCACACCTGCCAGGACAGTTGATTGCATGAGAAGTGAATGAGCCAGGCGGAGTTGTTTTGGTACTATAAGACCTGTGCTGCTGCTTCAGGCAGTTTCCTTTCACCACAACACTGAGTTCCCTAGGTGTCACATCCACTTTCAGACATATGTGCTGCCAGAGCACTTGGTTTTCATGGCAGTTGGAAATGGCTTGGGCGCTGAACTTCTCTCTGGCTCTGGATTTTTTTGCACCTTGTGTGAGAATCTCCATTTATGTTTACTGTGTGTTCTGAACCTGCTTGCTTTCATCACACTGGGCTTAATTGGCAGTGGAGAGGAACTGACCAAACAGGTTTTTTGGGAGACCTGTCAGGATAGCTGTGATGGTATGTGAAGTGAATGAGCCAACTGGAGTTGTTTTGGCACTAGAAGACCTGTGCTGGTTTTTCGAGCAGCCTCCATTCACCACAACACTGAGTTTCCTAGGTGTCACATCCACTTTCAGACATCTGTGCTGCCACAGCACTTGGTTTCCATGGCAGCTGAAACTGGCTTGGGTGCTGAAATTCTCTCTGACTCTGGATTTTTTCGTGCCTTGTGTTAGGATTTCCATCTATGTTTTCTGTGTGTGCTCAACCTGCTTGATTCCATCACCCTGTGCTCAATGGGCATTGGACAGGAAGTGACCACACATGGATTCTGGGAGTCCTGCCAGGACAGCTGATGGTAGGTGAAGTGAATGAGCCAGTGGAGTTGTTTTCACACTGAAGACCTCTGTCATGCTTATTGTAGTTGCCATTCACCACTACACTGTGTTCCCTAGGTACCACATCCTCTTTCAGACTTATATTTTGTCAGAGCACTTGGTTTCCATGGCAGTTGTAAATCGGGAGTCTCGCAAGATGGCCGACATAGGAGGAAGACTGTGAGGGAGCTCACAGACAGAGCGGGCTAGAACGTCACAAAAGCGTAAGTGGAGCAGCATAGAACTATAGGGAGAAGAACGTGAAGTTCCCTGGACAGTGTGGAGCCAAAAAAATCCACACAACTCGGAAGAGCAACCAGAGAAAAACAAAACAAAGGGCAGGGAAGACGACTTTCCGCTCCTGACCTGCTGAGTCACCTTTGAGTGCAGCCGCTGAAAGCCGCAGACCTACCCGCATACCGACCCGCAGACGCTGTGGCCGTGAGGACAGGCGGTGATTGGGACCCGCTGGCATCTGCTCACCCTGGTCACCAGGACCCGCCAGGACCTGCGCCCTCTGCGGACATCAGGACCTGAAGTCATGGGGATCGCCGGCAGTCCCGTGCTATTGTTGGGGCAGTCGGTCCCCTGCAAGCACTGGGGTGGGCGGGCCTGCGCAGGAGGCGTTTCCAGAGAGCACCTGGAACACCCCACGCCCTATAGTCCCGTGCTTGGGAGATGAACCAGGAGAGCACTGCGGACCCGCGTGCAGGAGGCATTCCCAGAGAGCACCTGGAACCTCCACGCCCTGCAGTCCCTGGCACTGGGGACACACCGAGAAAGCACCTAGAATCCTCTGAGCCCTGTGATCCCGCGCACAAGGGGCGCACACAGAGAGTGCCTTCACTCCCCCACGCCCTGTGGTAGCATACCTGTAGGGGACGAGCTGAGAGTGCGCTTTGAATCCCCTGGGCCCTGGAAGTGGCGCGCTGAGGTCCAGTGTTCTGGAGACACACCAAAAGTGCCTTGAAAATTCCCACACCCTGCTACTCCACGCCTGCAGACTCTGATCTCTACAGGATAGTGCTTGGAGACCCCTCAGCACACTGGTGCCTAGGTCTCTCAAAAAAGAAACACTAACACAATGGGAAGAAATACCAGAAAAGGAAATGATCCAGATGAGAGTGCCAACACCCTACCAATAAAGGATCAAAAGCCAATGTCTATTTCGGAGATGTGAGATGAAGACATAGAAGATCTACCAGACAAGGAATTCAAAAAAATAATGTTAAAATATGTCAGAGACAATGAGAAAAATTGGGAAGACTTCAAGGAATTCAAGAACCACATAACCTCAGAAATACAACAAATGACAATAAAATCCTTGACTTAGAGCACAAAATTGAGAGCCTAACCAACAGAACAAATACAGCAGAAGAGAGGATCTCTGAAATGGAAGACACACAAAACGAACATACTCAGTTCATTAAATAGCTGGAGACAAGTCTGAACAAAGCCAATAAGACCATACAAGAAATGAAAGACAACCTCAGAAAATCAAATATTAGGATTATTGGCCTTCCTGAAGGAGCGGAAAAAGAGTCAGGAATGCAAATGGTGCTCGACGAAATTATACAGGAAAACTTTCAAAACACTTGGAACATGAACCCAGCCCAAATTCAGGACGGTCAGAGGACTCCCAGCAGATATGACCCAAAGCGATCTTCACCCAGACATATGGTGCTCAAGTTCCACTCCAACGAAGATAAAGAAAGAATCCTAAGACAAGTACAAAGCAGAGAAAAGATCACATACCGGGGAAAACCAATCAGGATCACTGCTGACTTCTCTGAAGAGACGTTACAAGCAAGAAGAGAATGGACAAAGATCTTCCAAACCCTGAATCAGAACAACTGTCAACCAAGAATATTGTACCCAGCAAAGATCTCATTCGTATTTGAGAACGAAATCAAATACTTTCACAGCAAAGAGAAATTAGAAGAATATGCCAGCACAAAACCAGCTCTACAAAATGTCCTTAGAAATGCACTAAATCCAGAAAAAAAAGGAGGTGAATCATAAGCAAAGATGGCGAACAGGAAGGTCTCCTCACTAAAGTGCACACAAGGAAGGGCAATTACACAGATATCAACACCCACAAAAACATGTATTGCAGGGCAAAATCACAACCTCTCAATTTTAACTCTTAACACGAATGGCCTGAACTCACCAATCAAAAGACATAGATTAACAGAATGGATTATCAAACAGCACCCAACTATCTGTTGCCTATAAAAGACACATCTAAGCAGAAGAGATTCTAATAAGCTGAAAGTGAAAGGTTGGAAACAGATATTTCATGCCAATGGACGAGAAAAAAAGCCTGGGGTAGCTGTCTTAATTTCCAATGATGTGGACTTCAATCTGACACACATCAAAAAGGACAGGGAAGGACATTATATATTGGTGAAGGGACTGATCCATCAGGAAGTAATTACCATTGTGAACATATATGCACCTAATTCAAATGCACCTAGCTACGTGAAGCAATTACTCATGGACTTAAGGGGAGACATAGATATACACACAATAATAGTGGGTGATCTTAACACCCCGCTAACAACAATAGACAGATCAACAAAACAAAAACTCAACAAAGAAAGAACAGAGCTCATACAAACAATAGAACAACTGCACATGACAGATATTTATAGAATTTTTTACCCTAAGGCCACAGATTATACATTTTTTTCAGCAGTGCATGGCACCTTCTCCAGGATCAACCACATGATAGGACACAAAGCACCTAAATAAATTCAAAAAGATAGGAATCATACCATGTACCCTCTCAGACCACCACGGAATGAAACTGGAAATCAGCAATTCAAAATGCCCCAGGAAATACAGAAACGCTTGGAGGCTGAACAATATGCTATTAAACGAACAATGGATCAGAGAAGAAATTAAAGATGAGATCAAAAAATTTATGGAAACCAATGAAAACTCTGACACAACATTCCAAAATTTGTGGGACACTGCCAAAGCAGTGCTACGGGGTAAACTCATCGCAATTGGAGCTCATGTCAAGGCCCAAGAGAGACGCCAAATACAGGAACTAAACACACACCTCCAGGAATTAGAAAAACAACAGCAGAAGAGCCACACACACAATAGGAAACAAGAAATCATCAAAACAAGGGAGGAAAGCAACCAGATAGAAATAAAAAAAACCATACACAAAATCAATGAATCAAAAAGCTGGTTTTTTGAGAAGATAAACAAGATAGACACCCCACTGGCCCGACTGACAAAGAAAAAACAAGAGAAGGCAAGAATTAACAGCATCAAAGATGAAAAAGGCAACATAACAACAGACACCGCATCCATTAAGGCCATAATTAGAAATTACTACAAAGCACTGTACTCCAACAAATCAGAAGATCACCAAGAAATGGAAAAGTTCTTGGACTTCTACCACCTGCCAAAACTTAGCCCAGAGGCAACAAACGACCTGAACAAACCCATAACTGAAGTAGAGATTGAATCAGTGATTAAAGACCTCTCAACAAAGAAAAGCCCAGGCCCAGACGGCTTCACTCCAGAATTCTACAAAATATTCTGAACAGAACTGACCCCAATCCTCTACAAACTCTTCAAAACAATAGAAAAAGAGGCAACCCTTCCAAACTCATTCTATGAAGCCAAAATTACCTTAATCCCAAAACCAGACAGAGAACTAACAGAGAAGGAAAACTACAGACCTATCTCTTTGATGAACATTGATGCTAAGATTCTCAACAAAATCCTAGCCAACAGAATTCAAAAACACATCAGACAGATCATTCATCCAGATCAAGTAGGATTCATCCCTGGAATGCAGGGATGGTTCAACATTCGCAAATCCATAAATGTGATACACCACATCCAAAAACTGAAAAACAAGAATCACATGATAGTATCAATAGATGCAGAAAAAGCTTTCGACAAAATCCAACACCACTTCCTGCTAAAAACCCTAACCAAGGTAGGCATAGATGAAAAAATCCACAACATAATTAAAGCCATATATGAAAAACCCAACACCAGCATCATACTGAATGGAGAAAAACTGGAACCCTTCCCACTGAAATCTGGAACAAGACAGGGATGTCCACTTTCTCCACTACTATTCAACATAGTCCTAGAGGTACTCGCTGAGGCCAGAAGACAAGAAAAAGAAATCAGAAGAATCCAAATGGGAAACGAAGAAGTCAAACTCTCACTATATGCAGATGATATGATTCTTTATGTAGAAGAGCCAAGAGACTCAATACAGAAACTGCTAGATCTTAAATGAGAGTTTGGAAGAGTGGCAGGGTACATAGTGTATGCAAATAGCCCAAAGATGGAAAAGTCCTAACCAGCAAGATACCGTCCAAAATAGCAGAGAAAAGTATGAAATATCTGGGAATAAATCTAACCAAAAATGTAGAAGACTTATTTGAAGAAAGCTACAAACTACTTAAAAAAGAAATTGAACAAGACCTCAAAAGATGGAGTAACATGCCATGCTCCTGGATAGGTAAAATCAATATCATTAAAATGTCTATACTGCCAAAAGCAATATATACATTCAACGCAATCCCAATCAAATTGCCCAAAACATTCTTCATGGAACGGGAAACAATGATCCAAAGGTTCATTTGGAAACACAAAAAACCACGGATAGCTAGAACCGTTCTCAAGAACAGGAAGTTAGCAGGGGGAATCACAGTTCCGGACCTCTGGACATACTATAGGGCAGTGATTATTAAAACAGCCTGGTACTGGAAAAAAATAGAGAAAAAGATCAATGGAGCAGAATAGAAACACCAGAAGGGAATCCACACAAATACAGCCAAATAATCTTTGACGAAAAGACAAACGACAATCCAGGCAAATGGGAAGGTCTGTTCAATAAATGCTGTTGGGACAACTGGTTAATAGCCTGCAGAAACAAAAAAATAGGTCCACATCTCTCACCATACACTAAGATCAGATATAAATGGATAACAGATCTAAACCTACATCCAGAAACCTTCAAACTTTTGGAAGAAAATGTTGGAAACACACTCCAACACTTAGGGGTAGGCCCTCCCTTCCTAAAAAAGACTCCAAATGCAGTAGAAATCAAGAACAAAATAAACAAGTGGGACCTCATCAAACTAAGAAGCTTCTGTACAGCTAGAGAAACAATCAACAAAATAAAAAGGCAACCTACAGAATGGGAGAAGATCTTCGCACACGACATAGATGATAGAGGGCTGATCACCAGAATATACGAAGAGATACAAAACAACCAAAATGTCAAAACAAACAAGCCACTCAAGAAATGGGCACGGGAAATGGGCAAACACTTCACACAGGAACAAACCCAAAGGGCAAATAAACATATGAAAAAATATTCAAGTTCCCTGGCAATAAGGGAAATCCAAATTAAAACATCAATGAGGTACCACCTAACGCCAGTAAGACTGGCCCACATGAATAAAAGCACCAACAACACTTGTTGGCCAGGTTGTGGGGAAAAGGGAAGCCTACTCCACTGCTGGTGGGGCTGCAGGCTGGTACAGCTTCTATGGGAATCAGTATGGAGAATATTCAAACAACTCAAATTCAACATACCGTATGATCCAACAATAGCACTCCTAGGAATATATCCAGAACACTTGTTCTATGAGAAACCAACATGCACTCCTATGTTCATAGCAGCACAATCAGTAATTGCAAAAACATGGAAACAAGCAAAATGCCCATCAACAGAGGATTGGATAAGAAAGCTATGGTTCATCTACTCCATGGAATACTACTCAGCTATTAAAAAAAAAAAATGCAGTTCTTTGTGGCCAAATGGGCCAAACTGGAAACCATAATGCTAAGGGAAATGAGCCAATCCCAAAAGGCTAAATACCACATGTTTGCCTTAATTTAAGATGATATGATGTTATGTATAACATGTTATGTTTTGAATGTTATATGTTGTGTATAAACTAAAATTGAAGTGTAGGTGAGGTGGTCACAGAAGGTGGCTGGGAACTCGCATTTACTTTTAACATATTGGTTACTCATTACTGTGTCAATTAACCCCATAATGATGTAAATTTTTGCTGATGGTATGTTGGAGCTTACAATTCACTGGGATGATACTCTGCTGGCTCTGTCTTCAGACAGAGAGGGTAAACCTAAGAAGCCGTTGAACTTGACTGGACAATAAGATGCTGGACTCTATGTTTGGTATACTCTTGCAGTGGGGGAATCTCAACTGAACTTGAGCTGTGGTTATGCAACAAGGTGGAGGAATCCACCATGATGAGAGGGTTTGGGGAGGGGTGGGGAGAACCCAAGTACCTATGTAACTGTGTCACATAATACAATGTAATTAATGAAGTAAAATAATAAATAATTAAAAGAAAAAAAAAAGAAAATGGCTTGGGCTTGCTGAACTTCTCTTCGCATTTTGAGATTTTAGCGCCTTTACTGAGAATCTCCATGATTCTTTAGTGCAGCTGCTCTGACTGTTTGATTCCTTCAAGCCTTGCTCAATTGGTTTTTGGGAGGAACTGACAAAACAGGGTTTCTGTGAGACCTGCTAGGACAGCTGATTGTATGTGTAGTGAATGAGCCAAGTGGAGTTGTTTTGTCAGGCGAAGACTTACGCTGCTGCTTCGGGCAGTTGCCATTTACCACCATAATGAGTTTGCTAGGTGTCCCACCCACTTTCAGACATATGTGCTGCCAGAACCATGGGTTTCCATAGCAGCTGGAAATGGCTGGGGCGCTGAACTTCTCTCTGGGTCTGGAGTTTTGAGCGCCTTCAGTGAGGATCTCCATCATTGTTTTGTGTGTGGTTCAACCTGCTTGATACCATCCCCCTGGACTGAATGGGCATTGGACAGGAAGTCATCTAACAGGGTTTCCGTGAGATCTGCTATGACAGCTGATGGTATGTGAAGTGAATGAGTCAGGTGGAGTTTTTTTGGCACTGGAAGAGCTGTGCTGCTGCGTCAAGCAGCTGCCATTCACCACCACACTGAGTTCCCTACATGTCACATCCACTTTCAGACATATGTGCTGCCACAGCACTTGGTTTCCCTGAGGGTGGAAATGGCTTAGGCGCTGAAGTTCTCTCTGGCTGTGAAATTTTGAGCGCCTTGAGTGAGGATCTCCATGTTTGTTTTGTGTTGGTGTTCAACCTGCTTGATTCCATCACACTGGGCTAAAAGGGCATAGGACAGGAAGGGACCAACAGGATATCCGAGAGACCTGCTATGACAGCTGATGGTTTGTGACGTGAATGACCAGTGGAGCTCTTTTGATACTGGAAAACCTGAACTGATGCTTCGGGCAGTTGCCATTCACCACCACACTGAGTTCCCTAGGTGTCACATCCACTTTCAGACATACATGCTGCCAGAGCACTTGGTTTCCATTTCAGCTGGAAATGGCTTAAGGGCTGGGCATCTCTCTGGCTCTGAAGTTTTTCGTGCCTTGACTGTCATTCGCCATCTTTGTTATGTGTGAATGCTCATCTTGCTTATTTCCATCTGACTCGGCTCAATGAGCATTGGAAAGCAAGTAATCCGATCGATTAAAGGCTCCAACATACCATCAGCAACAATTAACTTCGTTGTCTAATCAATAGTTATATTATTGAGTAACCAATATGTTAAAAACAATTGCAATTTCGGGCCCGACAACGTGGCCTAGCAGCTAAAGTCCTCGCCTTGAAAGCCCCGGGATCCCATATGGGCGCCGGTTCTAATCCCGGCAGCTCCACTTCCCATCCAGCTCCCTGCTTGTGGCCTGGGAAAGCAGTTGAGGACGGCCCAATGCATTGGGAAACTGCACCCGCGTGGGAGACCCGGAAGAGGTTCCTGGTTCCCGGCTTCAGATCAGTGCGCATCAGCCCGTTGCGGCTCACATGGGAGGTGAATCATCGGACGGAAGATCTTCCTCTGTGTCTCTCCTCCTCTGTGTATATCTGGGTAATAAAATGAATAAATCTTTTAAAAAAACAATTGCAATTTCTTAACCTTCTTCTGTGGATCACCCCATTGTTAATTCAGTTTTAGTTTATATACGATATATGACATAACATCCATTACATAACATGTTATACATAACGTCATATCATCTTAAATTAAGGCAAACATGTGGTATTTAACCTTTTGGGATTGGCTCATTTGCCTTAGCATTATGGTTTCCAGTTTGGCCCATTTGACCACAAAGAACTGCATTTTTTTTTTTTTTTTTACTAGCTGAGTAGTATTCCATGGAGTAGGTGAACCATAGCTTTCTTATCCAGTCTTCTGCTGATGGGCATTTCGGTTGCTTCCAGGTTTTTGCAATTACTGATTGTGCTGCTATGGGTATAGGGGTCCATGTTGGCTTCTCATAAAACAAGTGTTTTGGGTATATTCCTAGCAGTGCTATTGTTGGATCATACAGTATGTCGATTTTGAGTTGTTTCAATGTTCTCCATACTGATTTCCATAGAAGCTCTACCAACCTGCAGCCCCACCAGCAGTGGAGTAGGGTTCCCTTTTCCCCGCAACCTCGCCAACAAGTGTTGTTGGTGCTTTTATTCATGTGGGCCAGTCTTACTGGCGTTAGGTGGTACCTCATTGATGTTTTAATTTGGATTTCCCTTATTGCCAGGGAACTTGCGCATTTTTCATATGTTTATTTGCCCTTTGGGTTTGTTCCTGTGTGAAGCGTTTGCCCATTTCCCGTGCCCATTTCTTGAGTGGTTTGTTTGTTTTGACACTTTGGTTATTTTGTAGTTCTTTGTATATTCTTGAAATTAGCCCTTGGTCACCTATGTAGTGCGCGAAGATCTTCTCCCATTCTGTGGGTTGCTTTTTTACTTTGTTGATTGTTTCCTTTGCTGTACAGAAGCTTCTTAGTTTGATGAGGTCCCCTTTGTTTATTGTCGTCTTGATTTCTATTGCTTTTTGAGTCCTTTTTAGAAAGTAGGGGCCTACCCCTAGATCTTGCAGAGTATTTCCGACATTTTCTTCCAAAAGTTTGAAGGTTCTGGATGCAGGTTTAGATCTTTATCCATTTCGATTTGATATTAGTGTATGGTGAGAGATGCAGGTCTAGCTTTTTGTTTCTGCAGGCTATTAACCAGTTGTCCCAACAGCATTTATTGAACAGACCTTCCCATTTGCCTGGATTGTCGTTTGTCTTTTTGTCAAAGATTATTTGGCTGTATTTGTGTGGTTTCCCATCTGTTGTTTCTATTCTGCTCCATTGATCTTCTTCTCTATTTTTTTGCCAGTACCAGGCTGTTTTGATAATCACTGCCCTATAGTATGTCCAGAGGTCTGGAACTGTGATTCCCCCTGCTAACTTCCTGTTCTTGAGAACGGTTCTAGCTATCCGTGGTTTTTTGTGCTTCCAGATGAACCTTTGGATCATTGTTTCCCGTTCCATGAAGAATGTTTTGGGCAATTTGATTGGGATTGCGTTGAATGTATATATTGCTTTTGGCAGTATAGACATTTTAATGATATTGATTTTACCTATCCAGGAGCATGGGATGTTACTCCATCTTTCTAGATCTTGTTCAATTTCTTTTTTAAGTAGTTTGTAGTTTTCCTCAAATAGGTCTCCTACATTTTTGGTTAGGTTTATTCCCAGATACTTCCTTTTTTTTCTCTGTTATTTTGGACGGTATCTTGCTGGTTAGGACTTTTCCATCTTTGGGTTATTTGCATACACTATGGCTGTTGATTTTTGTTCATTAATTTTGTATCCTGCCACTCTTCCAAACTCTCATTTAAGATCTAGCAGTTTCTGTATTGAGTCTCTTGGGTCTTCTATCTAGAAAATCATGTCATCTGCATGTAGTGAAAGCTTGACTTCTTCGATTCCCATTTGGATTCTTCTGATTTCTTTTTCTTGTCTTCTGGCCTCAGCGAGTACCTCTAGGACTATGTTGAATAGTAGTGGAGAAAGTGGACATCCCTGTCTTGTTCCAGATTTCAGTGGGAAGGGTTCCAGTTTTTCTCCATTCAGTATGATGCTGGCGTTGGATTTTTCATATATTGGTTTGATTATGTTGTGGATTTTTCCATCTATGCCTACCTTGGTTAGGGTTTTTAGCAGGAAGTGGTGTTGGATTTTGTCGAAAGCTTTTTCTGCGTCTATTGATACTATCATGTGGTACTTGTTTTGCAATTTTTGGATGTGGTGTATCACATTTATGGATTTGCGAATGTTGAACCATCCCTGCATTCCAGGGATGAATCCTACTTGATCTGGATGAATGATCTGGATGAATAATCTGTCTGATGTGTTTTTGAGTTCTATTGGCTAGGATTTTGTTGAGAATCTTAGTGTCGATGTTCATCAGAGAAATAGGTCTGTAGTTTTCCTTCTCAGTTGGGTCTCTGTCGGGGTTTGTGATTAAGGTGATATTGGCTTCATAGAATGAGCTTCGAAGAGTTGCCTTTTTTTTTTATTGTTTTGAAGATTTTGTAGAGGATTGGGGTCAGTTGTGTTCTGAATATTTTGTAGAATTCTGTAGTGAAGCCATAAGGGCCTGGGCTTTTTTTTGTTGGGAGATCTTTAATCACTGATTCAATCTCTACTTCAGTTATGGGTTTGTTCAGGTCGTTTGTTGCCTCTGGGCTAAGTTTTGGCAGGTAGCAGAAGTCGAAGAACTTTTCCATTTCTTGGTGATCTTCTGATTTGTTGGAGTACAGTGCTTTGTAGTAATTTCTGACGATGTTCTTAATGGTTGCAGTGTCTGATATTATGTTGCCTTTTATATCTTTGATGCTGTTGATCCTAACTTTCTCTTGTTTTTTTCTTTATCAGTTGGGTCAGCAGGGTGTCTATTTTGTTTATCTTTTCAAAAAACCAGCTTTTTGATTCATTGATTTTGTGTATAGTTTTTTTTGTTTCTCTCTGATTAATTTCCTGCCTTGTTTTGATGATTTCTTGTTTCCTGTTGTGTTTGTGGCTCTTCTGCTGTTGTTTCTCCAATTCCTGGAGGTGTGTGTTTAGTTCCTGTATTTGGTGCATCTCTTGGGCAAAGACATGGGCTCCAATTGCGATCAATTTACCCCGTAGCACTGCTTTGGCAGTGTCCCACAAATTTTGGAATGTTGTGTCAGAGTTTTCATTGGTTTCCATAAATTTTAGATCTTATCTTTAATTTTTTCTCTGACCCATTGTTCGTTTAATAACATATTTTTCAACCTCCAAGTATTTCTGTATTTCCTGGGGCATTTTGAATTGCTGGGGAAGGTGCCATATACTGCTTTGGGGTAAAAAGTTCTATAAATGTCTACCAAGTCCAGTTATTCTATTGTTTGTATGAGCTCTGTTGTTTCTTTGTTGAGTTTTGTTTTGTTGATCTGTCTATTGTTGTTAGCGGGGTGGTAAGGTCACCCACTATTATTGTGTGCATATCAATGTCTCCCCTTAAGTCTGTAAGTAATTGCTTCATGTGGCTAGGTGCGTTGGAATTTGGTGCATATATATTCACAATGGTAATTACTTCCTGATGGATCAATCCCTTCACCAATATATAATGACCTTCCTGTCTTTTTTCATGTCTGTCAGCTTGAAGTCTATATCATATGAAATTAGAAAGGCTACCTCTGCTTAGAGCTAGAGCCACAGATTATACATTTTTTTTAGCAGTATATGGCAACATTCAAAGGATCGACCACATGATAGGACACAAAGCAAACCTAAATAACTTCAAAAATATAGGAATCATAACATGAACGCTCACAGACCAACACGGAATGCAACTGGAAATCTAGCTCTAAGCATAATCATTCAGACATAGACTAGAACCTCACCATGATACTCACATTCACAAAACAACCTCTTCATCCTCAATGGAGCCACAGCTTTCATCCTAACCACAAGAGTAACCCTAACTGTATTCTGATTCCACACAGTCCTTTCCACAGTCCTAACAATAACCCTCAATCAAAGCACTAACTCAAACCAAGCCTGAACCAGAAATGGAACCCAAACTCTCTATCCAGCATTAATCCAAACACTATTCTTTACCAAGTACTAATCCTCACACAAATCCTACTTCATGCCACATACAAAACCTAAGTCTGGACCTAATCTTATTTGTCAGTTGAACCCTCATCCTCACCCTAATCCTAACCCTAACCCTAACCCTAACACTAACCATTGGGATAACCATAACTCAAATCTCAAAACCTAACAGTAACCTCACTACTAGACTTGACTTTTAGCATTAGACCTAGCTCTCACCTTAATTCCACCTAAGCATAATCCTAGCTCTATTCCTACTAGTAACCCAAATCAGAAACCTCAATTGAACCTTAACACTCCACCTTGCCCTAACCTGAAATCTAGGCTTTGACATCACTGCAACCATAAGCCTAGATAGCATTCTAAAACTGATTCCAACCCTGTATCCAACCATGATATTGATCCCAACCATCTCCCAGAAGTCACCTCTTTTACACTATGGTGACCCACTTACATGACACTGGACTGCACTAGGGAAACTTCACTGAGAGCCGTGACAGGAAATGGGATTAAGGTCTGCCTATGGAAATCAGCTTGGCTTGGCTCTTCCACATTACATAGGTTATTCCACACACTACCTCTAATGGAGAACTAGGATTAGATTGGCTCCTTGAAGAGACACAAGGATTCTCATTGACAGAAAATGGAAATGCTTTCAGAGTACCGCTGTTGAAAAGGTCCTAATCTTCTACACATTTTCAGCGGATTTGCAAACTCACATTCAAGGGAAACCCAACCCCACACACTCACGCTCTGCTGGCTTCCATGGAGTCTGTACGCCTTCTCTGCTAGGGCCTGTGACGAGAAGGAACAAAGAAAGCAGAGCTTGAAGCACTCCCCATCTTTCTCTACTCCACAGAGGAGGCTGCCTGTCACCATGGCTTTTCTAGAATGCTGAGGCTACAGGATTCCGGGCTGCTATGACCAGGCAGCTGCTGATTGGACAGCTTGTAGGGCCACACAGCCCTGTGAGGTCTTAGAGATGCAGCCAATCAGAATGCTCCCTGTCATCAGGACAGCCACAGGGAGTGACATGAGTGAAGAAAGAGTGATGCCCGAGCGTGTGCTGGGCAGAATCAGGCTGGACTGCAAGACCCATTGGTTCCAGTGGAAGACAGGCCTGCAAACACAACCAACCCAGCAACTGCAACAAGCAGCTGATCAGGCTGATGGGCTGTGCTGGGCCCTGGACTTGCTAGTATAGACAGAATCTGGACTGGGAATACCTCAGACACAGAGGAGATCTTTGGGGATCTCCCCATTGAAACTGCTGCACTCAGAACCCTAACCATGAGAAGACAGAGGACAGAACAAGTCAATCACCCGCTTCAGCCACGTATTGGCAGAGGAAACCTGGGCAAACACAGACTCTAAGATGGACTGTGTCAATCAGTGTATGCTGCAGAGACCTCATCGTGCTTACAGTTGCATGATTGGCAGCAATTCATGACTATCAAAACCACTTGAGAAACAAAGAAACAAACAAGAACCCACTTGAGCAGGACCCTCGCAGCATGCCCCACATCAGGGTCCTGGGGTCAGGAGGAGACTGGGTGGGGCTTCTTCCTTTACCTCCCTCCCCATTTACCTCCAGATACAGTCAAAGAAGAGGATGTGGAAATAATAGCCTTACTCACTGTCCTGTAGCCCTTGAACCTTTTGACCCAAATCAACTACGTAAAGATTGTCAACACTAGAATTCAACAAAAACAAAAGGAGTTAGGGTTAGCTTTAGGAGTCTGATTTGTGTTTGAGCTAGGGATGCACTTAGTGGTAGTAGTAGAAATCGGGTCATCATTTGGTCTAGGAGTATGATCAAGTAAAGTCTCGGGCTTGGCTTAGAGTTACAGAAAGGGCTGGCCTCAGGGAAGATTTGTTTCAGGAACCCAGCTGGTTCAGGATGAAGGGAATCTTTAGTGTTGTTTTTGACACTTGGGGCTATGACTCTGCTTGGCTTTCTGTTGAGCTTGAATGCTCCTATTTCAGTTAGATTGTTGTAGAAATGTTGGGAATATGATTGGCCTAGGACTAAGGTTAGGGCGAGGAGTAGAGATGGACAAGGATTAAGGTTAGTATTTGGGACAGGGTTAAGTCAAAGCAGAGGTCAATGAGAATAGCGCTAGGATCTAAGATTAGAATTAGGGCTACTTCTACAGGAAGAGTTGAGAATAACCCTGCCTGTAAGGCTGACTGAGTCGCTTGACTTTTCATAGATGTAATCAGCAGACAGGCTATAGGCCTAATCCTAAACCTCACGTTGACCCTAGTCATAAATTCAAGCTAGAGTAGCCATAACTCTTTTTGCTTTTAACAATTATAACGTTGTATTGGAAAGTAAGATATACAGCACTTACCCAACCCCTAGATCGAAGACTAGCACAAATACGTATTGCAACCTAGAGCACACCCAAAGCCAGACAGGTTGATCTCCAACCCTGGCCATCATCCTAACCCGCATGCTGTACTAGCTATAGCTCTAGCTCTAGCCCCAATCCTAAAAGTGATCCTATTCCTAAACCCAACCAAATCCCTAGTCCAAACACCAACTCCAACCCTGACACAGATGGAGACATCACTGTCATACTAAGCCTAGCCCTAACACTGAACCCAATCCCAGCGACATTTCTAAACCTAAACTGCAATGCTAATGTGAATCATCACCCCCATTAGAACACTAAGCCTAAATCCAACTGTAGCCTGAAACTTCAGCACAAGATTTGCACCTAACACTAGATTTGGACCTAACGATAATCCTACAACAACTTTCACACTACCATTAGCCCACACCCTAACATGAACTCTAGCTCTAAGTATAATCATTCGGACATAGACTAGAACCTCACCATGATACTCAAATTCACACAAAACAACCTCTTCATCCTCAATGGAGCCACAGCTTTCATGGTAACCTCAAGAGTAACCCTAACTGTATTCTGAATCCACACAGTCCTTTCCACAGTCCTAACAATAACCCTCACTCAAAGCACTAACTCAAACCAAGCCTGAACCAGAAATGGAACCCAAACTCTCTATCCAGCATTAATCCAAACACTATTCTTTCCCTAGTACTAATCCTCACACAAATCCTACTCCATGCCACATACAAAACCTAAGTCTGGACCTAATCTTATTTGTCAGTTGAACCCTCAACCTCACCGTAACCCTAACCCTAACCCTAACCCTAACCATTGAGATAACCATGACTCAAATCTCAAAACCTAACAGTAACCTCACTACTAGACTTGACCTTTAGCATTAGACCTAGCTCTCACCTTAACTCCACCTAAGCATAATCCTAGCTCTATTCCTACTAGTAACCCAAATCAGAAACCTCAATTGAACCTTAACACTTCACCTTGCCCTAACCTGAGTCTATGATTTGACATCACTGCAACCATAAGCCTAGATAGCATTCTAAAACTGATTCCAACCCTGTATCCAACCATGATATTGATCCCAACCATCTCCCAGAAGTCACCTCTTTTACACTATGGTGACCCACTTACATGACACTGGACTGCACTAGGGAAACTTCACTGAGAGCCGTGACAGGAAATGGAATGTAAGGTCTGCCTATGGAAATCAGCTTGGCTTGGCTCTTCCACATTATGTAGGTTATTCCACACACTACCTCTAATGGAGGACTAGGATTAGATTGGCTCCTTGAAGAGACACAAGGATTCTCATTGACAGAAAATGGAAATGCTTTCATAGTACCGCTGTTGAAAAGGTCCTAGGCTGGGTGATCGTTGCACAAGGCCCCGCCAGTGGCGGCTGGAAACTGCAGGAGTGCTGAAACCTCTAGTACTGGTGGCGACATTAATAACCTTGGTGGGACCCAGGCAAAGACAGGGACGCCTAAGTAACACACATTCCCACATAACGAACGCTACAGTACCGGAAGGGCGCTAGGACCCTGAAGTGCGGTAGCCGGCTTCTACCCCATGATTACAGCTAAACTGAATTCTGGCCAACCCAGGCCGAAGGAAAGCAGCTGTGCCTCAGACAAAAAACCAAAGCAAAAGAACAACAAGAAAAAAAAATCCTATGCGCTGAAACCTAAGGCGCTGAAACCTGAAACCCAGAAGGGAAATATGTTTGGTATACGCTTGCAATGAGGGAATCTCAACTGAACTTGAACTGTGGTTATGCAACAAGGTGGAGGAATCCACCATGGTGGGAGGGTTTGGGGAGGGGTGGGGAGAATCCAAGTACCTATGTAACTGTGTCACATAATACAATGTAATTACTGAAGTTAAATAATAAATAATTAAAAAAAAAATAAAATAAATTAAAAAAAAAAAAAAAAAAAAAAAAAAAAAACTCCCTGGGCCGAAGGAAAACAAAAACCTAGGCTAGCAAGACCTCAGGCCACCCACTAGGTGGCAACAGAGGTCAAGGGTGAGAATTCAGCAACACCTTGGGCCACAAATATGAAATGCAATAAGAAAGGTAGTGACCTAGCACAGCTTCCTCCACCCCCAAAAGCCACCATAAAGCCTGGTCAATCACAGAGATTACAGATGAAGAAATTGAAGACGTCTCTGATAAGGAGTTCAGAAAAATAATTATAAAACTCTTCAGAGACAATGAAAAACGATGGGACGAGCTCAAAGATTTTAGAAACCACATAATCACAGAAACAAAATCACTCAAAAACGAGATCCTGGACTTGAAGAATAATGTTGAGAGCTTAGCCAACAGAATTACAGCAGCAGAGGACAGGATATCCGACTTAGAAGATTCCCAGAATGAAAGCAGGCAGATTATTAACCAACTAGAGTCACAACTACACAAGGCGACCAAGACGATCCAGGAGATGAATGACAACATCAAGAAGTCAAATATCAGAATCATGGGGCTCCCAGAAGGAGTGGAAAGAGAAACAGGCATACAACCAGTGCTTGAGGAAATTATGCAGGAGAACTTCCAAAATACCTGGAACATGAATCCAATCCAAATTCAGGAAGGCCAGAGGACTCCCCACAGGGTGGACCCAAAATGATCCTCCCCAAGACACGTGGTAATCAAGCTACCCTCCAATGAATACAAAGAAAGAATCCTAAGGTTAGCACGAACCAAAGAGAAGCTTACATTTAGGGGCAGGACCATCAGAATCACTGCCGACTTCTCAGAACAGACGCTCCAGGCAAGAAGGGAGTGGAACAAAATCTTTCAAGTACTGAAAGAGAACAACTGTCAACCAAGAATACTCTACCCAGCAGGAATTTCATTTGTATACGAGAACGAAACTAGATACTTCCACAGCAAAGAGAAATTAGAAGAATATGCAACATAAAACCAACTCTACAAAATCTCCTTAGAAATGCGCTACTCCCAGAGAAAAAGGAAGCAAGCCATAAGCAAGGATGGCAATCAGGGAGATCTCAATAAAGTCCATCCACGGAAACTACAATCAATTGCCAACAACCTCAAAAACACAGGCATATGTCACGGCATAATTATAATTTCTCAATATTAACCCTCAACACAAATGGCTTAAATTCATCACTGAAAAGGCACTGATTAGCAGACTGGGTTAAAAATCAGGACCCAACTATATGCTGCTTGCAAGAAACGCATCTAACCAGAAGAAACTTCAGGAAACTCAAAGTGAAAGGATGGAAACAAATATTCCATGCCAATGGATGAGAAAAAAAGGCTGGCGTGGCAGTCCTATTCTCAGATGATACGGACTTCAAAGTAACAAACGTCAAAAAGGACAGGGAAGGGCGCTACATCTTCTTGAAAGGGAGGATCCAACAAGAACCAATCGCAATTCTTAACATATATGCTCCTAGCCCGGATGCACCCAGCTATGTGAAACAACTACTTTTGGACTTAAAGGGAGACATAGATGAACATACCATAATTCTGGGAGATCTGAACACCCCACTAACACCAATAGATAGATCAACGCAGCAAAAGCTCAACAGAGAAGCCACAGAACTCACACAAACAATAGAACAACTGGACCTAGTAGACATCTATAGAATATTTCATCCTAAGGCCACAGACTACACCTTCTTCTCAGCAGTGCATGGTACCTTCTCCAGGATAGACCACATAATAAGACACAAAGCAAGTTTAACTAACTACAAAAATATCAGAATCATACTATGTACCTTCTCAGACCATCACGGAGTGAAACTGGAAATCAACAACTCAAAATGTCCCAGGAAACATGTAAACTCCTGGAGGCTGAACAATATGCTACTAAACGAACAATGGGTTAGAGAAGAAATTAAAGACGAGATCAAAAAATTTATGGAAACCAACGAAAACCCAGATACAAACATCCAAAACTTATGGGACACCGCCAAAGCAGTGTTACATGGTAAGTTTATTGCAATTAGCGCGCACGTCAAAGCTCAAGAAAGGCAACAAATGCAGGAATTAAGCACACACCTCCAGGAACTGGAAAAGCAACAGCAGAAGGACCCCAAAAACAAGAGGAAACAAGAAATTATCAAAACAAGACAAGAACTAAATAAGAAAGAAATTTAAAAAACCATTCAGAAAATAAGTGAATCAAAAAGCTGGTTCTTTGAGAGGATAAACAAAATAGATATCCCACTGGCCCGACTGACAAAGAAAAAACAAGACAAAGCAAGAATTAGCAGCATCAAAGATGAAAAAGGCAACATAACAACAGACACTACTACCATTAAGGAAATAATTAGAAATTATTACAAAGAACTATACGCCAACAAATCCGATAACCACTTGGAAATGGAAAGATTCTTAGAATCCCACCACTTACCAAAACTCACCCCAGAAGCAACAGAAGACCTGAATAAACCCATTACTGAATCAGAAATAGAATCAGTGATTAAAGAGCTCCCAACAAAGAAAAGCCCAGGCCCAGATGGTTTTACCACAGAATTCTACAAAACATTCCAACCAGAGCTAACCCCAATCCTTTACAAGCTCTTCAAAACAATAGAAAAGGAAGCAGTTCTTGCAAACTCATTCTATGAAGCCAATATAACCTTAATCCCAAAACCGAATAGAGAATTAACAGAGAAGGAAAACTACAGACCGATCTCCCTGATGAACGTTGACGCTAAGATTCTCAACAAAATCCTAGCCATTAGAATACAAAAAAACATCAGACAGATCATCCATCCAGACCAAGTAGGTTTCATCCAGGGAATGCAGGGATGGTTCAACATAAGGAAATCCATAAATGTGATACATCACATCCAAAAACTGAAAAACAAAAACCATATAATAGTATCAATAGATGCAGAAAAAGCCTTCGACAAAATTCAACACCACTTCATGTTAAAAACCCTAACCAGAGTGGGGATAGAAGGAACAATCCACAACATAATCAAAGCAATATATGAAAAACCCAATGCCAGCATCATACTAAATGGAGAAAAACTGGATCCCTTCCCACTGAGATCTGGAACAAGACAAGGCTGCCCACTATCACCACTGCTATTCAATATAGTCCTAGAGGTACTTGCACAAGCCATAAGACAAGACAAAGAAATCAAAGGAATCCAAATTGGAAATGAAGAAGTCAAGCTTTCACTATTCGCAGACGACATGATTCTCTACATAGAAGAACCAAAAAACTCAATACAAAGACTCCTAGAACTCATACGAGAATTTGGCAGAGTGGCAGGATACAAGATAAATGAACAAAAATCAATAGCCATGGTGTATGCAAATGGCCGCAAGATGGAAGAAGATCTAACCAACAAGCTACCATTCAAAATAACAGAGAAAAGCATGAAATATCTGGGAATAAGTTTAACCAAAAGCGTAGATGACCTTTATGAAGAAAATTACAAAACACTCAAAAAACAAATAGAACAAGACCTCGAAAGATGGAACAACATCCCATGCTCCTGGATAGGTAAAATCAATATCATCAAAATGTCTATACTACCAAAAGCAATATATACATTCAATGCAATCCCAATCAAATTACCCACAGCATTCTTCATCGAACTGGAAAAAATGATACACAGATTCATCTGGAAACACAAAAAACGAGCAGCCAGAACCACTCTGAAGAACAGACACTTAACAGGGGGAATCACAGTACCGGATCTATGGACATACTATAGGGCAGTGGTCATCAAAACAGCCTGGTACTGGCACAAAGATAGAGAGGAAGATCAGTGGAACAGAATAGAAACAACAGATGGAAACCCACACAAATACAGTCAATTAATCTTTGACAAAAAGACAGACAACAACCCAAGCAAATGGAAAGGTCTGTTCAATAAATGCTGTTGGGACAACTGGTTGATAGCCTGCAGAAACAAAAAGATAGACCCACATCTCTCACCATACACCAAGATCGAATCTAAATGGATAAAAGACCTAAACCTACATCCAGAAACCTTCAAACGTTTGGAAGAAAATGTTGGAAACACACTCCAACACTTAGGGGTAGGCCCTCACTTCCTAAAAAAGACTCCAAAAGCAGTAGAAAGAGAGACCAAAATAAACAATTGGGACCTCATCAAACTAAGAAGCTTCTGTATAGCTAGAGAAACAATCAACAAAGTAAAAAAACAACCTACAGAATGGGAGAAGATCTTTGCACACTACATAGGAGATAGAGGACTGATCTCCAGAATATACAAAGAGCTACAGAGAAACCAAAACAACAGAACAAACCACTCAAGAAATGGGCACGGGAAATGGGCAGACATTTCACAAAAGAACAAACCCAAATGGCAAACAAGCATATGAAAAAATGCTCAAGTTCCTTGGCAATAAGGGAAATCCAAATGAAGACAACAATGAGGTACCACCTAACTCCAGTAAGGATGGCACACATACATAATACCACCAACACTTGCTGGCGAGGCTGTGGGGAAAAGGGAACCCTTCTCCACTGCTGGTGGGACTGCAGACTTGTACAACTGAAAATCAGCATACCATATGATCCAGCAATAGCCCTCCTAGGGATATATCCAAAGGATCTCCTACACAAGAAACCAACATGCACGCCTATGTTCATAGCAGCACAATATACAATCACAAAAACCTGGAAGCAGCCAAAATGCCCATCAATAGAAGACTGGATAAGAAAGCTATGGTTCATCTACTCTATGGAATACTAAGCTATTAAAAAAAATGAAATGCAGTTCTTTGTGGACAAATGGGCCCGAATGGAATCCATCATGCTAAGAGAAATGAACCAATCCCAAAAGGTTAAATACCACATGTTCGCCTTAACTTGAGATGAAAAGAAGACAACTTGAAAGATAGTACCTGTATATTGTAATATTAGTGCAATCTCTAACAACCTGTATCCAATGCAATAAGATAACGCGATATAATCTATAAACCAACAATTAATGTCAGAATATTTAAGATCTACATTGTAAAACTGTAAAACCTACTATACCCTCAATACGCTATGTTAACTGGTAATGGGGAGGGAGTGCAGGGAAATCTTTCAGGACCATAAAAAGAGTGAGAGAAAAAAAAGTACAATATAGCTTATCAAGGTCAAATCTGGTAATTCATAGACAACAGACTCAAAGCGGCACTAAACAACACAAGAAACTACTATACCAATGCAGGGGGGAGGAATCGGGTGCGATCCTGACAACCTCTTAAAAGGAGGTCATGTGCATGGAGCAGGGGGGCACTCCAGAGTGGAGCAGGTGGTAAGGAGGAAGCTTGTATCCCAACCACGAAGACTCCCAGATCTTCAACACAAACTAGTAACATAAGCAAAAATGAAGGTACCCTATATACATATTCACTTTCACACATATGTGCTGCCAGAGCACTTGGAGCGTCTTGAGTGAGGAGCGTCTTGAGTGAGCGTATTGAGTGAGGAGTTACACGTTATTTGTGTTTCAATGCTCAACATGCTTGATTCCATCCCACTGCTCTTAAAGGGCATTGGAGAGAAAGTGACCAAACAGGGTTTCCTAGATAGCTGCCAGGACAGCTGATGGTAGGGAAGTTCATGAGCCAGGTGGAGTTGTTTTGGCACTGGAAGAGCTGTGCTGCTGCTTCGGGCACTGGCCATTCACCAAAACACTACCTTAAATTGGTGTCATATACAGGTTCAGACATATGTGCTGCCAGAGCACTTGATTTCCATGGCAGCGGGAAATGGCTTTGGCACTGAACTTGTCTTTGGCTGTGGAGTTTTGAAAGCCTTGAGTGAGGAGCTCCTTGTTAGTTTTGTTTGGGTGCTTAAGCTACTTGATTACATCACACTGAGCTCAATGGGCATTTGACCGCAAGTGACCAAACAGGGTTTCCTAGATAGCTGCCAGGACAGCTGATGGTATGTGAAGTTGATGAGCCAGGTGGAGTTGTTTTGGCACTGTAAGAGCTGTGCTGCTGCTTCGGAAATTGAAATACACCACCACACCACCTTCCTTAGGTGTCATATGCACTTACACACATATGTGCTGCCAGAACACTTTGTTTCCATGGCAAGGGGAAATGGCTTGGACGCTGAACTTGTCTTTGGTGATGGAGCTTTGAATGCCTTGAGTGAGGAGCTCCATGTTAGTTTTATGTGGGTGCTCAACCTGGTTGATCCATCACATTGGGCTTAATGTGCATTAGACGGCAAGTGACCAAACAGGGTTTCCTAGATAGCTGCCAGGACAGCTGATGGTATGTGAAGTTGATGAGCCAGGTGGAATTGTTTTGGCACTGGAAGGGCTGTGCTGCTGCTTCGGGCAGTGGCCATTCACCACCAAATTGTGTTCTGTATGTGTCACATCCACTGTACCACATATGTGCTGTAAGAGCACTTGGTTTCCATGGCAATGGGAAATGGCTTTGGCGCTGAACTTGTCTTTGGCTGTGCAGTTTTGATCGCCTTGAGTGAGGAGCTACATGTTAGTTGTGTGTGGGTGCTCAACATGCTTGATTCCATCACACTGGTCCTAAAGGGAATTGGAGCACAAGTGACCAAACAGGGTTTCCTAGATAGCTGCCAGGACAGTTGATGGTATGTGAAGTTCATGAGCCAGGTGGAGTGGTTATTGCACTGGAAGAGCTGTGCTGCTGCTTTGGGCAGTTGCCAATCACCACCACACTGTGTTCTCTATGTGTCACATCCACTGTTCCACATATGTGCTGCCAGAGCACTTGGTTTCCATGGCAACGGGAAATGGTTTAAATGATGAACTTGTCTTTGGCAATGGAGTTTTGAGCGCCTTGAGTGGGCAGCTCCATGTTAGTTTTGATTGGGTGCTCAAGCTGCTTAATTCCATCACACTGAGCCCAATGGGCATTTGATCGGAAGTGACCAAACAGGGTTTCCTAGATAGCTGCCGGGACAGCTGATGGTATGTGAAGTTCATGAGCCAGGTGGAGTTGTTTTGGCACTGGGGGAGCTGTGCTGCTGCTTCGTACAGTTGAAATTCACCACCGCACTACCTTCCTTAGGTGTCATTTAAACTTTCACACATATGTGCTTCTGGATCACTTTGTTTCCCTGGCTACGGGAAATGGCTTGGGCGATGAACTTGTGTTTGGCTGTGCAATTTTGAGTGCCTTGAGTGAGGAGCTCCTTGTTAGATTTGTGTATATGCTCAACCTGGTTGATCCATCACACTGGGCTCAATGGGCATTAGACGGCAAGTGACCACACAGGGTTTCCTAGATAGCTGCCAGGACAGCTGATGGTATGTGACGTTATGAGCCAGGTGGAGTTGTTTTGGAACTGGAAGAGCTGTGCTGCTGCTTCGGTCAGTGGCCATTCACAACAAAATTGTGTTCTGTATGTGTCACATCCAGTGTTCCACATATGTGCTGCCATAGCACTTGGTTTCCATGGCAAAGGGAAATGGCTTGGTCGCTGAAATTTCCTTGGCAATGGAGTTTTGAGCGACTTGATTGAGGAGCTCCATGTTAGTTTTGAGTGTGTGCTCAATCTGGTTGATTCCATCCCAATGGACTCAAAATGATTTGGACTGGAAATGACCAAACAGGGTTTCCTAGATAGCTGCCAGGACAGCTGATGGTATGCAAAGTTCATGAGCCAGGTAAAGTTCTTTTGGCACTGGAAGAGCTGTGTTGCTGCTTCGGGCAGTTATCGTTCATCAGAGAAAAATATTCCCTTGATGTCACATTCAGTGTTCGACACATGTGCTGTAAGAGCACTTACACACATATGTGCTGCCAGTGCACTTGGTTTCCATGACAACGGGAAATGGCTTGGGCAATGAACTTGTCTTTGTCTGTGGAGGTTTGAGCGCCTTGATTGTGGAGCTCCATGTTAGTTTTGTGTGTTTGCTCAATCTGCTTCATTCCATCACACTGGGCCCAATGGGCATTTGACCACAAGTGACCAAACAGGCTTTCCTAGATAGCTGCCAGGACAGCTGATAGTATTTGAAGTTCATGAGCCAGATGGAGTTGTTTTGGCACTGGAAGAGCTGTGCTGCTGGTTCGAGCAGTTGCCATTCACCAGCACACTGTGTTCTCTATGTGTCACATCCACTGTTCCACATATGTGCTGCCAGAGCACTTGGTTTCCATGGCAACGGAAATTGCTTGGACACTGAATTTGTTTTTGACTGTGAAGTTTTGCGCGCCTTGAGTGAGGAGCTCCACGTTAGTTGTGTGTGGGTGCTCAAGCTGCTCATTCCATCCATTGAGCGCCTAGATTGTGGAGCTCCATGTTAGATTTTTGTGGTTGCTCAACCTGCTTGATTCCATCACAATGGGCCCAAAGTGCATTGGATCGAAAGTTACCAAACAGTGTTTCCTAGAGAGGTGCCAGGACAGATGATGGTATGTGAAGTTCATGAGCCAGGTGGAGTTGTTTTGGCACTGGAAGAGCTCTGCTGCTGCTTCGGGCAGTGGCCATTCACCACCACACTACCTTCCCTTGGTGTCATATCCACATTCACAAATATGTGCTGCCAGAGCACTTGGTTTCCATGGCAACGGGAACTGGCTTGGGGCTGAACTTGTCTCTGGCTGTGGAGTTTTAGGCGCCTTGAATGGGCAGCTCCATGTTAGTTTTGTGTGGGTGCTGAATATGCTTGATTCCATCACAAGGCTCCTTGGGCATTGGTCCGAAAGTGACCAAACAGTGTTTCCTAGATAGCTGATAGGACAGCTGAGGGTATGTGAAGTTCATAAGGCAGGTTGAGTTGTTTTGGCACTGGAAGAGCTGTGCTGCTGCTTCTTCGGCAGTGGCCATTCTTTACCACACTGTGTTCTCCATGTGTCAGATCCACTTTTCTACATATGTGCTGCCAGAGCACTTGGTTTCCATGGCAGCGGGAAACGCCTGAGGCACTGAACTTGTCTTTGGCGATGGAGTTTTGAGCGCCTTGAGTGAGGAGCTCCATGTTAGTTGTGTGTGTGATCATCCTGCTTGTTGAAATCACAGTGGGCTCCATTTAAATTTCGACCTCAAGTGACCAAACAGGGTTTCCTAGATAGCTGCCAGGACAGCTGATGGTATGTGAAGCTGATGAGCCAGGTGGAGTTGTTTTGGCATTGTAACAGTTGTGTTACTGCTTTGGGCCGTGGCCATTCACCACCACACTACCTTCCACAGGTGTCATATGCAGTTTCAGACATATGTGCTGCCAGTGCACTTGGTTTCCATGGCAACCGGAAATGCTTGGGCGCTGAACTTGTCTTTGGCAATGGAGTTTTGAGCGCCTTGAGTGAGGAGCTACATGTTAGATGTGCGTGGGTGCTCACCATGCTTGATTTCATCACACTGATCTTAAAGGGAATTGGAGTACAAGTCATCAAACAGGGTTTCGTAGATAGCTGCCAGGACATCTGATGGTATTTGAAGTTCATGAGCCAGGTGGAGTTGTTTTGTCACAGGAAGAGCTGTGCTGCTGCTTCGAGCAGATGCCATTCACCACCACACTGTGTTCTGTATGTTTTCAAATCCACTGTTCCACATATGTGCTGCCAGAGCACTTGGTTTCCATGGCAACTGGAAATGGCTTGGGCGCTGACTTGTCTTTAGCTGTGGAGTTGTGAGCGCCATGAGTGAGGAGCTCCATGTTAGTTGTATGTGGGTGCTCAACATGCTTGATTCCATCCCACTGGTCTTAAAGGGCATTGAAGTGAAAGTGACCAAATAGGTTTTCCTAGATAAGTGCCAGGACAGCTGATGGTATGTGAAGTTCATAAGCAAGGTGGAGTTGTTTTGGCAATGGAAGCGCTGTGCTGCTGCTTCGGGCAGTGGCCATTCACCACCACACTACATTCCTTCGGTGTCATATCCACTTACACACATATGTGCTGCCAGAGCACTTGGTTTCCATGACAACGGATAATTTTCTTCGGCGCTGAACATGTCTTTGGCTGTGGAGTTTTGAGCACCTTGAGTGAGGAGCTCCATGTTAATTTTGTTTGGGTGCTCAAGCTGATTGATTCCATCACACTGGGCCCAAGTGCATTTGACCGGAAGAGACCCAACAGGGTTTCCTGGATATCTGCCAGGATAGCTGATGATATGTGAAGTTCATGAGCCAGGTGGAGTTTTTTGCTACTGGAAGAGCTGTGCTGCTGCTTCGGGCAGTGGCCATTCACCACCACACTACCTTCCTTAGGTGTCACATCCAGGTTCAGACATATATGCTGCCAGAGCACTTGTTTTCCATGGCAATGGGACATGGCTTGGTCGCTGAACTGTGTTTGAATGTGAAGTTTTGAGCGCCTTGAGTGAGAAGATCCATGTTAGTTTTGTGTGAGTGGGTGCTCAAGCTGCTTGATTCCGTCCATTTGGCTCAGTGGGCATTGAAGCAGTGACCAAGCATGGTTTCTTAGAGAGCTGCCAGTACAGCTGATGGTATGTGAAGTTCATGAGCACTTGGTTTCCATGGCGGAGTGAAACGCGTTTGGGTGCTGAGCTTGTGTTTGGCTATCGAGTTCTGAGTGAGCTTTGTGAGGAGCTCAATGTTAGTTTTGTGTTTGGGTGCTCAAGCTGCTTGTTTATATCACACTTGGCACAATGGACATTGGGCCGCAAGATATTAAACATTGTTTCCTAGATAGCTGCCAGGACAGCTGATGGTATGTGAAGTTCATGAGCCAGGTGGAGTTGTTTTGGAACTGGAAGCGCTGTGTTGCTGATTTAGGCAGTGGCCATTCACCACCACACTAGCTTCCATGGCAACGAGAAATGGCTTGGGCGCTGAACTTGTCTTTCTCTGTGGAGTCTTGAGCGCCTTGAGTGAGCAGCTACATATTTGTTTTGTGTGGGTGCTCAAGCTGCTTGATTCCATCACACTGGGCCCAAAGGGCATTTGAACGGAAGTGACCAAACAGGGTTTCCTAGAGAGCTGTCCGGACAGCTGATGGTATGTGAAGTTCATGAGCCAGGTGGAGTTGTTTTGGTTCTGGAAGTGCTGTGTTGCTGATTCAGGCAGTGGCGATTCACCATCACACTACCTTCATTAGGTGTAATATCCACTTTCATACATATGTGCTGCCAGTGTGCTTGCTTTCCATGGCACCGGGAAATGGCTTGTGCGCTGAACTTTTCTTTGACTGTGAAGTTTTCAGCGCATTGAGTGAGGTATTCCATGTTAGTTTTGTTTGTGTGCTCAATATGCTTGGTTCCATCACACTGGGCCCAACGGGCATTGGGGCAGAAGTGACCAAACAGGGTTTCCTAGAGGGCTGTCCGGACAGCTGATGGTATGTGAAGTTCATGAGCCAGGTGGAGTTGTTTTGGTTCTGGAAGAGCTGTGTTGCTGATTCAGGCAGTGGCCATTCACCATCACACTACCTTCATTAGGTGTAATATCCACTTTCAGAAATATGTGCTGCCAGAGCACTTGGTTTCCTTGGCAACGGGAAATGGCTTGGGCGTTGAACTTGTCTTTGGTATGGAGATTTTAGCGCCTTGAGTAAGTAGCTCCATTTAGTTTTGTGTGGGTGCTCAAGCTGTTTGATTTCATCACACTGTGCCCAACGGGTTTTTGACAGGAAGTGAACAGAGTTTCCTAGATAGCTGCCAGAACAGCTGATGGTATGTGAAGTTCATGAGCCAGCTGGAGTTGTTTTGGCACTGTTAAAGTTGTGCTGCTGCTTCGGGCAGTTGCCATTCACCAAAACACTACTTTCTTTAGGTGTCATACCCACTTACACACATATGTGCTGCCAGAGCACATGGTTTCCATGGCAGCAAGAAATGCCTTAGGCGCTGAACATGTCTTTGGCTGTGGAGTTTTGAGCGCCTTGAGTAAGCATCTCCATGTTAGTTGTGTTTGGTTGCTCAACCTGCTTGATTCCATGCCAATGGGCTTAACGGACATTGGAGCGGAAGTAAAAAAGCAGGGTTTTCTAGATAGCTGCCAACACAGCTGATGGTATGTGAAGTTCATGAGCCAGGTGGAGTTGTTTTGGCACTGGAAGAGCTTTGCTGCTGCTACGGGCACTGGCCATTCACCACCACACTGTGTTCTGCATGTGTCACATTCAATGTGCCACATATGTGCTGCCAGAGCACTTGGTTTCCATGGCAACGGGAAATGGCTTGGGTGCTGAACTTGTCTTTGGCTGTGGAGTTTTGAGCGCCTTGAGTGAGGAGCTCCATTTTAGTTGTGTGTGTGTGATCATTCTTCATGTTTAAATCATACTCTGCTCTATGGGCATTTGGAGCTGATGTGGCCAAACAGGGTTTCCTAGATAGCTGCCAGGACAGATGATGGTATCTGAAGTTCATGAGGCAGGTGGAGTTGTTTTGGCACTGGAAGAGCTGTGCTGCTATTTCAGGCAGTTGCCATTCTCCACCACACTGTGTTCTGTAGGTGTCACATCTATTTACAGAAATATGTGCTGCCAGAGCACTTGGTTTCCATGGCAGCGGAAAATGGCTTGGGCTCCGAACTGGTCTTTGGCTATGGAGTTTTGAGCGCCTTGTGTGAGGAGTTGCATATTAGTTGTGTGTGTGACCATCCTGCTTGTTTAAATCACCCTGGGCTCCATGAGAATTTCGACCATAAGTGACCAAAATGGTCCTCCTAGATAGCTGCTAGGACAGCTGATGGTAGGTGAAGTTCATGAGCCAGGTGGAGTTGTTTTGGCACTGGAAGAGCTATGCTGCTGCTTTGGGCAGTTGCCATTCACCACCACAGTACCTTCCCTAGGTGTCATATCCGCTTTTAGACATATGTGCTGCCAGAGTACTTGGTTTCCATTGCAGCGGGAAATGGCTTGGGTACTGAACTTGTGTTTGGCTGTGGAGTTTTGAGCGCCTTGAGTGATGAGCTCCATGTTAGTTGTGTGTGTTTGATCATTCTGCACGTTTAAATCACACTCTGCTCCATGGGCATTGGAGTAGGAGTGACCAAACAGGGTTTTCTAGATAGCTGTCAGGAAAGCTGATGGTATGTGATATTGATGAGCCAGGTGGAGGTGTTTTGGCACTGGAAGAGCTGTGCTGCTGGGTCGGGCAGTTGTCATTCTTCAGAGAACCTACATTCCCTTGGTGTCATAACCACTTACAGACATATGTGCTACCAGGGCACTTGGTTTCCATGGCAACGGGAAATGGCTTGGGCGCTGAACTTGTCTTTGGCTGAGGTGTTTTGAGCGCCTTGAGTGAGCAGCTCCATGTTAGTTTTGTCTGGGTGCTCTAGCTGCTTGATTCTTTCACACTTGGCTCAATGGGCATTGAACCTCAAGTGATCAATCAGGGTTTTCTAGATAGCTGTCTGGACAGCTGATGGTATGTGAAGTTCATGAGCCAGCTGGAGTTGTTTTAGCACTGGAAAAGCTGTGTTGCTGCTTTGGCAGCTGCCATTCACCACCACACTACTTTCCAGAGGAGTCATATCCACTTTCACACATATGTGCTGCCAGAGCACTTGGTTTCCATGGCAACGGGAAATGGCTTGGGTGCTGAACTTGTCTTTGGCTGCGGAGTTTAGCGCGCTTTGAGTCAGCAGCTCCATGTTAGTAATGTGTGGGTGCTCAAGCTGCAATATTCCATCACACTAGGCCCATTGGGCATTGGAGTAGCAGTGACCAAACAGGGTTTCCTAGATAGCTGCCAAGACAGCTGATGATATGTGATGTTGATGAGCCATGTGGAGTTGTTTTGGCCCTGTAAGAACTGTGCTGCTGCTTCGGGCACTGGCCATTCACCACCACACTGTGTCCTGTATGTGTCACACCCACTGTTCCACTTATGAGCTGCCAGAGCACTTGGTTTAAATGGCAGCGGGAAATGCCTTAGCCGCTGAATTTGTGCTTGGATCTGGAGTTCTGAGCTCCTTTAGTGGGGAGCTCCATGTTAGTTGTGTGTGTGACCATCCTGCTTGTTTAAATCACACTGGGCTCCATTGGCATATGGACCGTAAGTGACCTAACAGGATTTCCTAGATAGCTGCCAGGACAGCTGATGGTATGTGAAGTTCCTGAGCCAGGTGGAGTTGTTTTGTCACAGGAAGAGCTGTGCTGCTGCTTCGGGCAGTTGCCGTTCAACATCACACTACCTTCCTTAGGTGTCATATTCACTTACACACATATGTGCTGCCAGAGCACTTGGTTTGCATGGCAACGGGAAATGGGTTGGGTGATGAACTTGTCTCTGGCTGTGGAGTTTTGAGCGCCTTGAGGGAGCAGCTCTATGTTAGTTTTGTGAGTGTGCTCAAGCTGCTTGATTCCATCACACTGGGCCCAATGGGTTTATGACCGGAAGTAACCAAACAGGGTTTCCTAGATATCTGCCAGTACAGCTAATGGTATGTGAAGTTCATGAGCCAGCTGGAGTTGTTTTGCAATGGAAGAGCTGTACTGCTGCTTTCGGCAGTTGCCATTCACCACCACACTACCTTCCCTTGGTGTCATATCCACATTCAGACGTATGTGGTGCCAGAGCACTTGGTTTCCATGGCTTCGGGAAATGGCTTTGACGCTGAACTTGTCTTTGGCTGTGTAGTTATGAGAGCCTTGAATGAGCAGCTCCATGTTAGTTGTGTTGGTGTGCTCAATATGCTTGATTGCATCCCACGGGTCTCAAACGCCATTGGACCGGAAGTGACCAAACAGGGTTTCCTAGATAGCTGCCAACACAGCTGATGGTATGTGAAGTTCATGAGCCATGTGGAGTTGTTTTGGCACTGGAAGAGCTTTGCTGCTGCTTCGGGCACTGGCCATTCACCACCATACTGTGTTCTCTATGTGTTACATCCACTGTTCCACATATGTGCTGCCAGAGCACTTGGTTTCCATGGCAACGGGAAATGGCTTGGGCGCTAAACTAGTCTCTGGCTGTGGAGATTTGAACGCCTTGAGTGTGGAGCTCCATGTTAGTTGTGTGTGTGTGATCATCCTGCATGTTTAAATCAAACTGGGCTCCATTGGCCTTTGGAGCGGAAGTGACCAAACAGAGTTTCCTAGATAGCTGCCAGGACAGCTGATGGTATGTGAAGTTCATGAGGTAGGTGGAGTTGTTTTGTCACAAGCAGAGCTGTCTGCTGCTTCGGGCAGTTGCCATTCACCACCACACTGTGTTCTGTAGGTGTCACATCCACTTACAGACGTATGTGCTGCCAGAGCACTTGGTTTCCATGGCAGAGTAAAATGGCTTGGGCGCTGAACTTGTCTTTGGCTATGTAGTTTTGAGCGCCTTGTGTGAGGAGTTGCATAATAGTTGTGTGTGTGTGATCATCCTGCTTGTTTAAATCATACTGGGCTCCATGGGAATTTCAACGGTAAGTGACAAAACAGGGCCTCCTAGATAGCTGCCAGGACAGCTGATGGTATGTTAAGTTCATGAGCCAGGTGGAGTTGTTTTGGCACTGGAAGAGCTGTGCTGCTGATTTGGGCAGTTGCCATTCACCACCACAGTACCTTCCTTAGGTTTCAAATATGCTTTAAGACGTATGTGCTGCAAGAGCACTTGGTTTCCAAGGCAATGGGAAATGGCTTAGACGCTGAACTTGTCCTTGGCTGTGGAGTTTTGAGCGCCTTGAGTGAGGAGCTCCATGTTAGTTGTGTGTATTTGATCATTCTGCACGTTTAAATCACACTCTGCTCCATGTGCATTGGAGTACGAGTGACCAAACAGGGTTTCCTAGATAGCTGCCAGGACAGCTGATGGTATGTGATGTTCATGAGCCAGGTGAAGGTGTTTTGGCACTGGAAGAGCTGTGCTGCTGCTTCGGGCAGTTGCCATTCACCACCACACTACTTTCCTCAGGTGTCATATCCACTTTCAGAAATATGTGCTGCGGAGCACTTGGTTTCCATTGCAACGGGAAATGGCTTGAGCGCTGAACTTGTCTTTGGCTGTGGAGTTTTCAGCACCTTGAGTGTGGTGCTCCATGTTAGATGTGTGTGTGTGATCATCCTGTTTGTTTAAATCACACTGGGCATCATGGGCATCTGGACCGCAAGTGACCAAACAGGGATTCCTAGATAGCTGTCAGGACAGCTGATTGTTTGTGAAGGTCATGAGCCAGGTGGAGTTGTTTTGGCACTGCAAGAGCTGTGTTGCTGCTTCGGGTTGTTGTCATTCTTCAGAGACCCCACATTCCCTTGGTTTCATATCCACTTACAGATATATGTGCTGCCAGAGCACTTGGTTTCAATGGCAACGGGAAATGGCTTGGGCGCTGAACTTGTCTTTGGCTGTGGAGTTTTGAGGGCTTTGAGTGAGCAGCTCCATGTTAGTTTTGTGTGGGTTCTCAACATGCTTGATTCCTTCCCACTGGGCTCCATGGGCATTGGAGCACAAGTGACCAAACTGGGTTCCAATATAGCTGCCAGGACAGCTGATAGTATATGAAGTTCATGAGGCAGGTGGAGTTTTTTTTGCACTGGAAGAGCTGTGCTGCTGCTTCGGACAGTTGCCATTCACCACCAAACTGTGTTCTGTATGTGTCACTTCCACTGTTCCACATATGTGGTGCCAGAGCACTTGTTTTCCATGGCAATGGGAAATGCTGGGGCACTGAACTTGTCTTTGACTGTGGAGTTTTGAGCGCCTTGAGTGAGGAGCTGCAAATTAGTTGCGTTTGGATGCTCAAGCTGCTCTATTCCATCCCATTGGGATCAATGGGTATTGGAGCGCTAGTGTCCAAACATGGTTTCCTCGATAGCTGCCAGGATAGCTGATGGTATGTGAAGTTGATGAGCCATGTGGAGTTGTTTTGGCACTGGAAGAGCTGTGCTGCTGCTTCGGACAGTTGCCATTCACCACCAAACTGTGTTCTGTATGTGTCACTTCCACTGTTCCACATATGTGCTGCCAGAGCACTTGGCTTCCATGGCAACGGGAAATTGCTTGGGCGATGAATTTGTCTCTGGCTGTGGAGTTTTGAGCGCCTTTAGTGGGCAGCTCCATCTTGGTTTTGTGTGGGTGCTCAAGCTACTTGTTTCCATCACACTGGTATCAAGGGGCATTAGGACCGCATGTGACCAAACAGGGTTTCCTAGATAGCTGCCAGGACAGCTGATGGTATGTGAACTTCAAGAGCCAGGCAGAGTTGTTTTGCATTGGAAGAGCTGTGTTGCTTCGGACAGTGTCCATTCACCCTACCTTACATTTCCTTGGTGTCATATCCACTTACACACAAATATGCTTGGTTCCATCACACTGGGCCCAACGGGAATTTGATCGGAAGTGATCAAACAGGGTTTCCTAGATACCTGCCAGGACAGATGATGGTATGTGAAGTCCAAGAGCCATGTGGAGTTGTTTTGGCACTGGAAGAGCTGTGCTGCTGCTTCGGGCAGTGACCATTCACCACCACACTATGTTCTCTATGTGTCACATTAACTGTTCCACATATGTGCTGCCAGAGCACTTGGCTTCCATGGCAAAGGGAAATGGCTTTGGCACTGAACTTGTCTTAGGCTGTGGAGTTATGAGCACCTTGATTAGGAGCTCCATGTTAGTTGTGTGTGTGTGATCATCCTGCTTGTTTAAATCACACTGGGCTTCATGGGCATTTTGACCGCAAGTGACCAAACAGGGTTTCCTAGATAGCTGCCAGGACAGCTGATGGTATGTGAAGTTCATGAGGCAATTGGAGTTGTTTTGGCACTGGAAGAGCTGTGCTGCTGCTTCGGGCAGCTGCCATTCACCACCAAACTACCTTCCTTTGGTATCATATCCACTTTCTGAAATATGTGTTGCCAGAGCACTTGGTTTCCATGGCAAGGGGAAATAGCTTGGGCGATGAACCCGTCTGTGGCTATTGAGTTTTGAGCGCCTTGAGTGAGGAGCTCCATGTTAGTTTTGTGTTTGTGCTCAATATGCTTGGTTCCTTCACACTGGGCCCAACAGGTTTTTGACCGGAAGTGTCAAAGCATTGTTTCCTAGATAGCTGCCAGGACAGCTGATGGTATGTGAAGTTCATGAGCCAGGTGGAGTTGTTTTGGCACTGGAAGAGCTGTGCTGCTGCTTCGGACAGAGCCCATTCACTACCACACTAACTTCCATAGGTGTCATATGCACTAACACACCTATGTGCTGCCAGAGCACTTGGTTTCAATGGCAACGGGAAATGGCTTGTTTGGTGAACTGGTCTTAGGCTGTGGAGTTTTGAGTGCCTTGAGTAAGGAGCTCCATGTTAGTTGTATGTGTGATCATCCTGAATGTTTAAATCACACTGGGCTCCATGGGCATTTGGACCGGAAGTGACTAAACTGGGTTTCGTAGATAGCTGCCAAAACAGCTGATGGTATGTGAAGTTCATAAGGCAGTTGGAGTTGTTTTGGCACTGGAAGAGCTGTGCTGTTGATTCCGGCAGAGCCCATTCACTACCACACTAACTTCCATAGGTGTCATATGCACTAACACACCTATGTGCTGCCAGAGCACTTGGTTTCAATGGCAACGGGAAATGGCTTGTGTGGTGAACTGGTCTTAGGCTGTGGAGTTTTGAGCGTCTTGAGTGAGCAGCTCCATGTTAGTTGTATGTGTGATAATCCTGAATGTTTAAATCACACTGGGCTCCATGGGCATTTGGACCGCAAGTGACCAAACTGGGTTTCGTAGATAGCTGCCAAAACAGCTGATGGTATGTGAAGTTCATAATGCAGGTGGAGTTGTTTTGGCACTGGAAGAGCTGTGCTGCTGCTTCGGACAGTTGAAATTCACCAGCACACTATGTACTCTATATGTCACTTAAACTGTTCCAAATATGTGCTGCCAGAGCACTTGGTTTCCATGGCAGCAGGAAATGGCTAGGTGCTTAGCTGGTCTTTCGCTGTGGAGTTTTGAGCACCTTGAGTGAGGTGCTCTATGTGAGCTGTGTCTGTGTGTTCATCCTGCTTGTTTAAATCACACTGGGCTCTATGGGAATTTCAACCGTAAGTGACAAAACAGGGCCTCCTAGATAGCTGCCAGGACAGCTGATGGTATGTGAAGTTCATGAGCGAGGTGGAATTGCTTTGGCACTGGAAGAGCTGTGCTGCTGCTTCGGGCAGTTGTCATTCACCACCAAACTGTGTTCCGTATGTGTGACATCCACTGTTCCACATATGTGCTGCCAGAGCACTTGGTTTCCATGGTGATGGGAAATGGCTTGAGCGCTGAACTTCTCTTTGGCTGTGGAGTTTTGAGTACCTTGAGTTAGAAGAAGCTCCATGTTAGTTATGTGTGGGTGCTCAACATGCTTGATTCCATACCATTGGGCTCAAAGTCATTGGAGCTGAAGGGACCAAACAGCGTTTTCCAGATACCTGTCAGGACAGCTGAAGATATGTGAAGTTCATGAGCCAGGTGGAGTTGTTTTGGCCCTGGACGAGCTGTGCTGCTGCTTAGGGCAGTGGCCATTCACCAACAAACTCGGTTCTGTCTGTGTCATATCCAATGTGCCACATATGTGCTAACAGAGCACTTGGTTTCCATGCAAACGGGTAATGGCTTAGGTGCTGAACTGGTCTTTGGCTGTGCAGTTTTGAGCGCCTTGAGTGAGCAGCTCCATGTTACTTGTGTGTGTGTGATCATCCTGCAAGTTTATTTCACTCCGGGCTTCATGGGCCTTTGGACCGCAAGTGACCAAACAGGGTTTCCTAGATAGCTGCCAGGACAGCTGATGGTATGTGAAGTTCATGAGCGAGGTGGAGTTGTTTTGGCACTGGAAGAGCTGTGCTGCTGCTTCGGACAGTTAAAATTCACCACCAAACTGTGTACTCTATGTGTCACTTCCACTGTTCCACATATGTGCTGCCAGAAAACCTTTTTTCCATGGCAGCAGGAAATGGCTAGGTGCTTAACTGGTCTTTGGCTGTGGAGTTTTGAGCACCTTGAGTGAGGTGCTCCATGTTAGTTGTGTCTGTGTGATCATCCTGCTTGTTTAAATCACACTGGGCTATATGGGTATTTGGAACGCAAGGGACCAAACTGGGTTTCCTAGATAGCTGCCAGGACAGCTGATGGCATGTGAAATACATTAGGCAGGTGGAGTTGTTTTGGCACTGGAAGAGCTGTGCTGCTGCTTCGGGCAGTGGCCATTCACCACAACACTGTGTTCTGTATTTGTCACTTAATCTGTTCCACATATGTGCTAATAGAGCACTTGGTTTCCATGCAAACAGGAAATGGCTTGGGCACTGAACTTGTCTCTGGCGGGGGAGTTTTGAGCGCCTTGAGTGAGCAGCTGCATGTTAGTTTTGTGCCTGGGTGCTCAAGCTGCTTGATTCCATCACACTAGGCCAAACGGGTTTTTGGCCAGAAGTGACCAAACAGGATTTCCTAGATAGCTGCCAGGACAGATGATGGTATCTGAAGTTGATGAGCAAGGTGGAGTTGTTTTGGCACTAGAAGAGCTGTGCTGCTGCTTCGGGCAGTGATCATTCACCACCACACTCCTTCCCTTGGTGTCATATCCACCTACAGACCTATGCGCTGCCAGAGCTCTTGGCTTCCATGGCAACGGGAAATGGCTTGGGCGCTGAACTTGTCTTTGGCTGTGGAGTTTTGAGAGCTTTGAATGAGGAGCTCCATGCAAGTTGTGTGTGGGTGCTCAACATGCTTGGTTCAGTCCCACTGGTCTCAATGGGCATTGGAGTGGATGTGACCAAACAGGGTTTCCTAGATAGCTGCCAGGACAGCTGATGGTTTGTGAAGTTCATGAGCCAGGTGGAGTTGTTTTGGCACTGGAAGAGCTGTGCTGCTGCTTCGGGCATTGGCCATTCACCACCACACTCCCTTCCCTTGGTGTAATATCGAGTTTCAGACATATGTGCTGCCAGAGCACTTGGTTTCCATGGCAACGGGAAATGGCTTGGGCGCTGAACTTGTGTTTGGCTGTGGAGTTTTGAGCGCCTTGAGTTAGGAGCTCCATGTTAGTATTTTGTGGGTGCTCAACATGCCTGATTCCATCCCACTGGTCTCAATGGGCATTGGATCGGAAGTGATCAAACAGGGTTTCCTAGATAGCTGCCTGGACAGCTGATGGTATGTGAAGTTCATTTGCCAGGTGGAGTTATAATGGCATAGGAAGAGCTGTGCTGCTGCTTCGGGCAGTTGCCATTAACCAGCGCACTGTGTTTTCTAGGTGTCACATCCACTATTACACATATGTGCTGCCAGCGCAGTTGGTGTCCATGGCAATGGTAACAGGCTTTGGCGCAAGCTTGTGTTTGGCTGTGGAGTTTTGAGCACCTTGAATGAGGAACTCCATGTTAGTTGTGTGTGTGTGATCCTCCTGCAAGTTTAAACCACACTGGGTTCAGTGGGCATTTTTCCAGAAGTGACCAAACAGGGTTTGCTAGTTAGCTGCCAGGACAGCTGATGGTATGTTAAGTTCATGAGTCAGGTGGCGTTGTTTTGGCTCTCGAAGAGCTGTGCTGCTGCTTTGGGCAATGGCCATTCACTACCACACTAGCTTCCCTTGGTGTCATATCCACTTTAACACATATGTGCTGCCAGAGCACTTGGTTTCCATGGAAACTGGAAATGGCTTTGGTACTGAACTTGTCTTTGGTGATGGTGTTTTGAGCTCCTTGAGTGAGCAGCTGAATGGTAATTTTGTTTCGGAGCTCAAGCTGCTTGCTTCCATCCCACTGGGCCCAATGGGCATCACAGCACAAGTGACCAAACAGGGTTTACTAGATAACTGAAAGGACAGCTGAAAGTATGTGAAGTTGATGAGCCAGGTGGAGTTGTTTTGGCACAGTAAGAGCTGTGCTGCTGCTTCGGACAGCTGAAATTCACCACAACACTATCTTCCTTAGGTGACATATCTACTTTCACACATATGTGCTGCCAGAGCACTTGGATTCCATGGCAACAGGCAATGGCTTTGGCTCTGAACTTGTCTTTGGCTGTGGAGTTTTGAGCGCCTTGAATGAGGAGCTACATGTTAGTTTTCTGTGGCTGATCCAGCTGCTTGTTTCCATCCCTCTGGGAACAATGGGTGTTTGCCAGGAAGAGACCAAACAGGGTTTCTTTGATAGCTGCCAGGACAGCTGATGTTATGTAAAGTTCATGAGGCAGGTGGAGATGTTTTGGCAGTGGAAGAGCTGTGCTGCTTCTTCGAGCACTGCCATTCTCCACCACACTACCTTCCCTAGGTGTCATATCCACTTTCAGACATATGTGCTGCCAGAGCACTTGGTTTCCATGGCAACACTAAATGACTTGGGCGCTGAACTTGCCTTTGGCTGTGGAGTTTTGAGCGCCTTATGTGAGGAGCTCCATGTTACTTGTATGTGGGTGCTCAACATCCTTGATTCCATCCCTTTGGTATCTACGGGCATTTGACCAGAATTGACCAAATAGGGTTTCCTAGATAGCTGCCAGGACAGCTGATGGTATGTGAAGTTCATGAGCCAGGTGGAGTTGTTTTGACAGTGAAAGATCTGTGCTGCTGCTTCGGGCAGTTGCCATTCATCACCACACTGTGTTCTCTATGAGTCACATCCACTGTTCCACATATAATCTGCCAGAGCACTTGGTTTCCATGGCAACGGGAAATGGCTTGGGCTACTGGACATGTCTTTGACTATGGACTTTTGAGCGCCTTGAGTGAGGAGCTCCATGATAAATGTGTGTGGGTGCTCAACGTGCTTGATTCCATCCCACTGGTCTTAAATGGCATTGGACCGCAACTGACCAAACAGGGTTTCCTAGATAGCACCGAGGGCAGCTGATGGTATGTGAAGTTCATGAGGCAGGTGGAGTTATTTTGGCACTGGAAGAGTTGTGCTGCTTCTTCGGGCAGTTGCCATTTACCATCACACTACTTTCGCTAGGTGTCATATCCACTTAGATACATATATGCTGCCAGAGCACATGGTTTCCATGGCAATGGGAAATGGCTTGGGCGCTGAACTTGACTTTGGTTGTGGAGTTTTGAGCGTCTTGAATGAGCAGCTCCATGTTAGTTTTGTGTGGGTTTTCAAGCTGCTTGAATCCATCACACTGGGCCCAACGGGCATTTGAGTCTAAGTGACCAACAGGGTTTCCTAGATAGCTGCCAGGGCAGCTGATGGTATGTGAAGTTCATGAGTCAGGTGAAGTTGTTTTGGCACTTGAAGAGCTGTGCTGCTGCTTCAGGCAGTTGTCATTTTTCAGAGAACCTACATTCCCTTGGTGTCATATTCAGTTTCGTACATATGTGCTGCCAGAGCACTTGGTTTCCATGGCGGCGGGAAATGGCTTTGGGCGCTGAACTTGTGTTTGACTGTGGAGTTTTGAGTACCCTTAATGAGGAGCTACATGTTAGTTTTGTGTTGCTGCTCAAGCTGCTTGTTTCTATCCTATCACACTTGGCTCAATGGGCAGTTGACCGCAAGTTATCAAATAGGGTTTCCTATATACCTTCCAGGACAACTGATTGTATGTGAAGTTCATTAGCCAGGTGGAGTTGTTTTGGAAGTTGAAGAGATGTGCTGCTGCTTCGGGCACTGACCATTCACCACCACATTGTATTCTGTATGTGTCACATCCACTTACACATATGTGCTGCCAGAGCACTTGGTTTCCATGGCAGCGATTAATGGCCTGGGCGATGAACTTGTGTTTGTCAGTGGATCTTTGAGCGCCTTGAGTTAGCAGCTCCATGTTAGTTGTGTGTGGGTGCTCAACATGCTTGATTCCATCCCACTGGTCTCAAATGCCACTGGACCGGAAGTGACCAAACAGGGTTTCCTAGATAGCTGCCTGGACAGCTGATGGTATGTGAAGTTCATGAGCCAGGTGGAGTTGTTTTGGCACTGGAAGAGCTGTGCTGCTGCTTCGGGCAGTTGCCATTCAGCACCACACTGTGTTCTCTATGTGTCACAACCACTGTTCCACATATGTGCTGCCAGAGCACTTGGTTTCCATGACAGCGGGAAATGGCTTTGGCGCTGAACTTTTCTTTGGCTATGGATTTTTGAGCGCCTTAAATGTGGAGCTCCATGTTAGTTGTGTGTGTGATCAATCTGCTTGATTAAATCACACTGGGCTCCATGGGCTTTTAGAGCACCAGTGGCCAAACAGGGTTTCCTAGATAGCTGCTACAACAGATGCTGGTATGTGAAGTTCATGAGCCAGGTTTAGTTTTTTAATCACTGACAGAGCTGTGCTGTTGCTTCCGGCAGTGTCTATCACTACGACACTACCTTCCCTAGGTGTCATATCCACATACACACATATGTGGTGCCAACCACTTGGTTTCCATGGCAACGGGAAATGGCTTGGGCGCTGAACTTGTCTTTGGTTGTGGAGTGTTGAGCGCTTTGAGTGAGGACCTTTATGTTAATTTTCTGTGGGTGTGCAATCTGCTTGTTTCCATCACAGTTGGCACAATGGTATTTGGATTGCAAGGCATCAAATAGGGTTTCCTAGCTAGCTGCCAGGACAGCTGATGGTATGTAAAGCTCATGAACCAGGTGGAGTTGTTTTGGCACTGGAAGAGCTGTGCTGCTGCTTCGGACAGTTGCCATGCACCACCACACTACCTTCCCTAGGTGTCATATGCACTTTCACACATATGTGTTCCCCGAGCAGTTTGATTCCATGGCAGTGGGAAATGGCTTAGGCACTGAACTTGTGTTTGGAAGGGAAATTTTGGGTGCCTTGAGTGAGGAGCTCCATGTTAGTTTGTGTGGGTGCTCAATTTGATTAATTTGAATCACACTGGGCACAATGGGAATTGGACCAGAGTGACCAAACAGGGTTTCCCAGATAGCTGCCAACACAGCTGACGGTATGTGAAGTTCATGAGCCAGGTGGAGTTGTTTTGGCACTGGCAGAGCTGTGCTGCCTCCTCGGGCAGTTCCCATTCACCATCACACTGAGTCTCTTGGTATCACATCCAATGTTCCAGAAATCTGCTTCCAGAGCACTTGGTTCACGTGGCAACGGAAAATGTCTTGGGCGCTGAACTTTTCTTTGGCTGTGAAGTGTTGAGAGCTTTAGTGAGGAGCCTCATAGTACTTTATGTGGCTGCTCAACCTGCTTGATTCCATCACACGGGCACAAAGGTTATTGGATCATAAGACACCAAACAGGGCTACCAAGATAGCTGCCAGGACAGCTGATGGTATGTGAAGTTCATGAGCCAGGTGGAGTTGTTTTGGCACTGGAAGAGCTGTGCTGCTGCTTCGGACAATTACCATGCACCACGACACTGGGTTCTTTAGGTGTCATATCCACTTTCAGACGTATGTGCTGCCAGAGCACTTGGTTTCCATGGCAACGGGAAATGTTTTGTGCGCTGAACTTCTCTTTTCTGAGGAATTATGGGCGCCATGAGTGAGGAGCTCCATGTTAGTTGTGTGTGGGTGCTCAAGTAGATTCTTTCCATCACACTGGGCTCCAAGGGCATTGTACCAGAAGTGACCAAACAGGTTTTCCTAGGTAGCTGCCACGACAGCTGATGGTATGTGAAGTTCATGAACCAGGTGGAGTTGTTTTGGCACTGGAAGAGCTGTGTTGCTGCTTCGGACAATTGCCATGCACCACGACACTGAGTTCTTAGGTGTCACAACCACTGTTCCACATATGTGTTGACAGAGCACTTGGTTTCTATGGCAGAGGAAAATGGCTTGGGCACTGAACTTGTGTTTGGAAGGGGAGTTTTGGTTGCCTTCAGTGAGGAGCTCCATGTTAGTTTTTTGTGGGTGCTCAAGCTGCTTGATTCCATCACACTTTGCTCAAAGGTCATTGGACCACAAGTGTCCAAACAGGGTTTCCTAGATAGCTGCCAGGACAGCTGATTGCATTTGACGTTCATGAGGCAGGTGGAGTTGTTTTGGCACAGGAAAAGCTGTGTTGCTGCTTCGGACGGGTGCCATTCATCGCAACTCTGAGTTCTTTAGTTGTCATCTCCACTTTCAGACATATGTACTTTCAGAATACTTGGTTTCCAAGACTGCGGGAAATGTCTTGGGCGCTTAACTTGTGTTTGGCTGTAGAGTTGTTTTGGTATTGAAATAGCTGTGCTATTGCTTGGGGCATTTGCCTGTCACCATTGAACCTACATTTCCAAGTGTCACATTCAGTGTTCAATGTATGTGCTGCCAGAGCACATGCTTTCCATGGAAGCGGAAAATGGCTTGGGCACAGATCATTTATTTTGCTGTGGATTTTTGAGCGCCTTCAGTGAGGAGCTCCATGTTAGTTTTGTGTGGGTTCTCAAGCCGCTTGATTCCATCACACTGGGCCCAAAGGTAATTGGACCCAAAGTGACCAAACAGGGTTTCCTAGGTAGCTGCCAGGACAGTTGATGGTATGTGAAGTTCATGAGCCAGGTGGAGTTGTTTTGTCACTGGAATAGTTGTGCTGGCTCTTCGGACAGGTGCCATTCACCAACACACTACCTTCCCTATCTGTCATATTCTCTTTCAGACATATGTGCTGCGAGAGCACTTGGTTTCCATGGCAATGGGAAATGGCTTGGGCACTGAATTTGTGTTTGGCTCAGGAGTTTTGAGTGCCTTCAGTGAGGAGCTTCATAGTACTTTAGTGTGGCTGCTCAACCTGCTTGGTTCCATCACACTGGCACAATGGTTATTAGATCGCAAGACACCATACAGGGTTTCCTAGATATCTGCCAGGACAGCTGATGGTATGTGAAGTTCATGAGCCAGGTGGAGTTGTTTTGGCACTGGAAGAGCTGTGCTGCTGCTTCGGACAGTGTCCATTCACCACTACACTGAGTTCTAAGGTGTCATATTCATTTTCAGATACATGTGCTTCGAGAGCACTTGGTTTCCATGGCAGGGGGAAATGGCTTGAGCACTGAACTTTTGTTTGGCTCTTTAGTTTTGAGAGCCTTCAGTGAGGCGCTTTATGTTAGATTTTTGTGGTTGCTCAACCTGCTTGATTCCATCATACTGGGCTCCATGGGCTTTGGACTGGAAGTGACCCAACAGGGTTTCCTAGATAGCTGCCAGGACAGCTGATGGTATGTGAAGTTCCTGAGCCAGGTGGAGTTGCTTTGGCACTGGAAGAGCTGTGCTGCTGCTTCTGGTAGTTGTCATTCACCACCCCGTTGGGTTCTCTAGGTGTCATATCCACTTTCAGACATATGTGCTGCCAGAACAGTTGGTTTGCATGGCACCGGGAAAAGGCTTGGGCGCTGAACTTTTGTTAGGCTGTGGAGTTTTGAGCCACTTGAGTGAGGAGCTCCATGTGAGTTTGGTTTGCAGGTGCTCAAGCTGCTTGATTCATCACACTGGGCACATGGGAATTGGACCGGAAGAGACCTAACAGGGTTTGATAGATAACTGCCTGGCCAGCTGATGGTATGGGAAGTTCATGAGCCAGGTGGAGTAGTTTTGGCACTGGATAAGGTGTGTTGCTGCTTCGGACAGTGTCCATTCATCACTACACTGAGCTCTCTAGGTGTTATATCCACTTTCAGATATATGTGCTTCGAGAGCACTTGGTTTTCATGGCAGGGGGAAATGGCTTGGGCAGTGAACTTTTGTTTGGCTGTTTAATTTTGAGCCTTGAGTGAGGAGCTTTATGTTAGATTTTTGTGGGTGCTCAAGCTGCTTGATTCCATCGCACTGGGCCCAAAGGGCATTGGACCGAATGTGACCAAATAGGATTTTGTAGATAACTGCAAGGACAGCTGATGATATGTAGAGTTCATGAGCCAGGTGGAGTTGTTTTGGCACTGGAAGAGCTGTGCTGCTGCTTCAGGCATTTACAATTCACCATCAAACTGAGTTCCCTTGGTGTCATATCCACTTTCAGACATATGTGATGGCACAGCACTTGGTTTCCATGGCAGCAGAAAAAGGCTTGGGCACTGTATTTGTGTTTGGCTCTGGAGTTTTTAACGTCTTGAGTGAGAAGCTCTATGTTAGTTTTGTGTGGATGCTCAACCTGCTTGAATCCATCACAATGGGCTCCATGGGCTTTGGAGCGGAAGTGATCCAAGAAGTTTTCCTACATAGCTGCCTGGACAGCGAATGTATATGAAGTTCATGAGCCAGGTGGAGTTGTTTTGGCACTGGAAGAGCTGTGTTGCTGCTTCGGGGTTTTGGCATTTACCACCACATTGTGTTCCCTAGGTGTCACATCCACTGTTCCACATATGTGCTGCCAGAGCACTTGGTTTCTATGGCAGCGGGAAATGGCTTGGGCACTGAACTTGTGTTTGGAAGGGTAGTTTTGGTTGCCTTCAGTGAGGAGCTCCATGTTAGTTTTGTGTAGGTGCTCAACCTGCTTGATTCCATCACATTGGGCTCAAAGGTTATTGGACCACAAGTGACCAAACAGGGTTTCCTAGATAGCTGCCAGAACAGCTGATTGTGTTTGAGGCAGGTGGAGTTGTTTTGACACTGGAAGAGCTGTGTTGCTGCTTCGGACAGGTGCCATTCATCACAACTCTGAGTTCTTTAGTTGTCATATCCACTTTCAGACATATGTACTTTCAGAATACTTGGTTTCCAAGACTGCGGGAAATGTCTTGGGCGCTGAACTTGTGTTTGGCTGTGGAGTTATTTTGGCACTGGAAGAGCTGTGCTGTTGCTTCGAGCAGTTGCCTGTCACCAGTGAACCTACATTCCCTAGGTGTCACATTCAGTGTTCCACATATGTGCTGCCAGAGCACATGCTTTCCATGGCTGCAGAAAATGGCTTAGCCGCAGATCATTTGTTTTGCTGTGGAGTTTTGAGCGCCTTGAGTGAGAAGCTCCTTCTTAGATTTGTGTGGGTGCTCAAGCTGCTTGATTCCATCACACTGGGCTCCATGGGCATTTGGATTGGAATTGACAAAACAGGGTTTCCTAGATAGCTGCCAGGACAGCTGATGATATGTGAATTTCATGAGCCAGGTGAAGATGTTTTGCACTGGAAGGGCTGTGCTGCTGCTTCAGGCATGTACAATTCACCATCAAACTGAGTTCCCTTGGTGTCATATCCACTTTCAGACATATGTGATGGCACAGCACTTGGTTTCCATGACAGCGGAAAATGCCTTGGGCACTGTATTTGTGTTTGGCTCTGGAGTTTTTAACGTCTTGAGTGAGACGGTCTATGTTAGTTTTGTGTTTGTGCTCAAGCTGCTTGATTCCATCACAGTAGGCTCCATGGGCTTTGGACTGGAAGTGACCCAACAGGGTTTCCTACATAGCTGCCAGGACAGCTGATGGTACGTGAAGTTCATGAGCCAGGTGGAGTTGTTTTGGCACTGGAAGAGCTGTGCTGCTGTTTCAGACAGTTGCCAGTAACCACCACACTACCTCCAATAGGTGTCATAAGCAATTTCACACATATGTGCTGCCAGAGCACTTGGTTTCCATGGAGGTGAGAAATGGCTTGGGCGCTGAACTTTGTTTGGCTGTGGAGATTTGGGCGCCCTGAATGAGGAGCTCCATGTTACTTGTGTGTGTGTGTTCAAGCTGCTTGATTCCATCATTCTAGGCCCAATGGACATTGGACCGGAAGTGACCAAACAGGGTTTCCAGATAGCTGCTTGGACAGCTGATGGTATGTGAAGTTCATGAGCCAGGTGGAGTTGTTTTGGCACTGGAGGATCTGTACTGCTGCTTTGGGATGTTGCCATTCACCACCACACCACCTTCCCTAGGTGTAGTATCCACTGTTACATATATGTGCTGCCAGAGCACTTGGTTTCCATGAAGGCGAGAAATGGCTTGGGCGCTGAACTTTGTTTGGCTGTAGAGATTTGGGCGCCCTGAATGAGGAGCTCCATGTTAGTTGTGTTTGAACGCTCAAGCTGCTTAATATAATCACACTGGGTTCTATGGGCCTTGGACCACAAGTTACTAAATAGGATTTCCTAGACATCTGCCAGGACAGCTGATGCTATGTGAAGTTCATGAGCCAGGTGGAGTTGTTTTGGCTCTTAAAGAGGTGTGCTGTTGCTTCGGACAGGTGCAATTCACCACCACGCTGAGTCCTGTAGGTGTCATATCCACTTTCAGACATATGTGCTGCCAAAGCACTTGGTTTAAATGGCAACGGGAAATGTCTTTGGCACTGAACTTGTCTTTGGCGGTAGAGTTTTGAGTGGTTTGAGTAAGGAGTTTAATGTTAGTTTTGTTTGGGTTCTCAAGCTGCTGAATTCCATCACACTGGGCTCCATGGGCATTGTACCGAAAGTGACCAAACAGGGTTTCCTACATAGCTGCCAGGACAGCTGATGGTATGTGAAGTTCATGAGCCAGGTGGAGTTGTTTTGGCATTGGAAGAGCTGTGCTGCTGCTTCATGCAGTTGCCATTCACCACCACACTGAGCCCCCTAGGTGTCACATCCACTTTCAGACATATGTGCTGCCAAAGCACATGCTTTCCATGGCAGCATTAAATGGCTTAGGCGCTGCACTTGTGTTTGGCTGTGGAGTTTTTAGCGCCTTGAGTGAGGAGTTACATGTTAGTTTTGTGTGGGTGCTCAACATGCTTGATTCCATCACACTGAGCCATATGAGCATTGGACCCAAAGTAACCAAACAGGGTTTCCTAGATAGCTTCCAGGACAGTTGATGGTATGTGAAGTTCATAGCCAGGTGCAGTTGTTTTGGCACTGGAAGAGCTGTGCTGCTGCTTCGGGAACTTGTCATTCACCATCGATCCTTCATTCCCTTGGTGTCACATCCCTTGATCCACATATGTGCTGCCAGAGCACTTGGTTTCCATTATAGCGCGAAATGGCTTGGTCGCTGAACTTGTCTTTTGCTCAGGAGTTTTGAGTGCCTTCAGTGAGGAGCTTCATAGTACTTTAGTGTGGCTGCTCAACCTGCTTGGTTCCATCACACTGGCACAATGGTTATTAGATCGCAAGACACCATACAGGGTTTCCTAGATATCTGCCAGGACAGCTGATGGTATGTGAAGTTCATGAGCCAGGTGGAGTTGTTTTGGCACTGGAAGAGCTGTGCTGCTGCTTCGGACAGTGTCCATTCACCACTACACTGAGTTCTAAGGTGTCATATTCATTTTCAGATACATGTGCTTCGAGAGCACTTGGTTTCCATGGCAGGGGGAAATGGCTTGAGCACTGAACTTTTGTTTGGCTCTTTAGTTTTGAGAGCCTTCAGTGAGGCGCTTTATGTTAGATTTTTGTGGTTGCTCAACCTGCTTGATTCCATCATACTGGGCTCCATGGGCTTTGGACTGGAAGTGACCCAACAGGGTTTCCTAGATAGCTGCCAGGACAGCTGATGGTATGTGAAGTTCCTGAGCCAGGTGGAGTTGCTTTGGCACTGGAAGAGCTGTGCTGCTGCTTCTGGTAGTTGTCATTCACCACCCCGTTGGGTTCTCTAGGTGTCATATCCACTTTCAGACATATGTGCTGCCAGTACAGTTGGTTTGCATGGCACCGGGAAAAGGCTTGGGCGCTGAACTTTTGTTAGGCTGTGGAGTTTTGAGCCACTTGAGTGAGGAGCTCCATGTGAGTTTGGTTTGCAGGTGCTCAAGCTGCTTGATTCATCACACTGGGCACAATGGGAATTGGACCGGAAGAGACCTAACAGGGTTTGATAGATAACTGCCTGGCCAGCTGATGGTATGGGAAGTTCATGAGCCAGGTGGAGTTGTTTTGGCACTGGATAAGGTGTGTTGCTGCTTCGGACAGTGTCCATTCATCACTACACTGAGCTCTCTAGGTGTTATATCCACTTTCAGATATATGTGCTTCGAGAGCACTTGGTTTTCATGGCAGGGGGAAATGGCTTGGGCAGTGAACTTTTGTTTGGCTGTTTAATTTTGAGCCTTGAGTGAGGAGCTTTATGTTAGATTTTTGTGGGTGCTCAAGCTGCTTGATTCCATCGCACTGGGCCCAAAGGGCATTGGACCGAATGTGACCAAATAGGATTTTGTAGATAACTGCAAGGACAGCTGATGATATGTAGAGTTCATGAGCCAGGTGGAGTTGTTTTGGCACTGGAAGAGCTGTGCTGCTGCTTCAGGCATTTACAATTCACCATCAAACTGAGTTCCCTTGGTGTCATATCCACTTTCAGACATATGTGATGGCACAGCACTTGGTTTCCATGGCAGCAGAAAAAGGCTTGGGCACTGTATTTGTGTTTGGCTCTGGAGTTTTTAACGTCTTGAGTGAGAAGCTCTATGTTAGTTTTGTGTGGATGCTCAACCTGCTTGAATACATCACAATGGGCTCCATGGGCTTTGGAGCGGAAGTGATCCAAAAAGTTTTCCTACATAGCTGCCTGGGCAGCTGAATGTATATGAAGTTCATGAGCCAGGTGGAGTTGTTTTGGCACTGGAAGAGCTGTGTTGCTGCTTCGGGGTTTTGGCATTTACCACCACATTGTGTTCCCTAGGTGTCACATCCACTGTTCCACATATGTGCTGCCAGAGCACTTGGTTTCTATGGTAGCGGGAAATGGCTTGGGCACTGAACTTGTGTTTGGAAGGGGAGTTTTGGTTGCCTTCAGTGAGGAGCTCCATGTTAGTTTTGTGTAGGTGCTCAACCTGCTTGATTCCATCACATTGGGCTCAAAGGTTATTGGACCACAAGTGACCAAACAGGGTTTCCTAGATAGCTGCCAGAACAGCTAATTGTATTTGAGGCAGGTGGAGTTGTTTTGACACTGGAAGAGCTGTGTTGCTGCTTCGGACGGGTGCCATTCATCACAACTCTGAGTTCTTTAGTTGTCATATCCACTTTCAGACATATGTACTTTCAGAATACTTGGTTTCCAAGACTGCGGGAAATGTCTTGGGCGCTGAACTTGTGTTTGGCTGTGGAGTTATTTTGGCACTGGAAGAGCTGTGCTGTTGCTTCGAGCAGTTGCCTGTCACCAGTGAACCTACATTCCCTAGGTGTCACATTCAGTGTTCCACATATGTGCTGCCAGAGCACATGCTTTCCATGGCTGCAGAAAATGGCTTAGCCGCAGATCATTTGTTTTGCTGTGGAGTTTTGAGCGCCTTGAGTGAGAAGCTCCTTCTTAGATTTGTGTGGGTGCTCAAGCTGCTTGATTCCATCACACTGGGCTCCATGGGCATTTGGATTGGAATTGACAAAACAGGGTTTCCTAGATAGCTGCCAGGACAGCTGATGATATGTGAATTTCATGAGCCAGGTGAAGATGTTTTGCACTGGAAGGGCTGTGCTGCTGCTTCAGGCATGTACAATTCACCATCAAACTGAGTTCCCTTGGTGTCATATCCACTTTCAGACATATGTGATGGCACAGCACTTGGTTTCCATGACAGCGGAAAATGCCTTGGGCACTGTATTTGTGTTTGGCTCTGGAGTTTTTAACGTCTTGAGTGAGACGGTCTATGTTAGTTTTGTGTTTGTGCTCAAGCTGCTTGATTCCATCACAGTAGGCTCCATGGGCTTTGGACTGGAAGTGACCCAACAGGGTTTCCTACATAGCTGCCAGGACAGCTGATGGTACGTGAAGTTCATGAGCCAGGTGGAGTTGTTTTGGCACTGGAAGAGCTGTGCTGCTGTTTCAGACAGTTGCCAGTAACCACCACACTACCTCCAATAGGTGTCATACGCAATTTCACACATATGTGCTGCCAGAGCACTTGGTTTCCATGGAGGTGAGAAATGGCTTGGGCGCTGAACTTTGTTTGGCTGTGGAGATTTGGGCGCCCTGAATGAGGAGCTCCATGTTACTTGTGTGTGTGTGTTCAAGCTGCTTGATTCCATCATTCTAGGCCCAATGGACATTGGACCGGAAGTGACCAAACAGGGTTTCCAGATAGCTGCTTGGACAGCTGATGGTATGTGAAGTTCATGAGCCAGGTGGAGTTGTTTTGGCACTGGAGGATCTGTACTGCTGCTTTGGGATGTTGCCATTCACCACCACACCACCTTCCCTAGGTGTAGTATCCACTGTTACATATATGTGCTGCCAGAGCACTTGGTTTCCATGAAGGCGAGAAATGGCTTGGGCGCTGAACTTTGTTTGGCTGTGGAGATTTGGGCGCCCTGAATGAGGAGCTCCATGTTAGTTGTGTTTGAACGCTCAAGCTGCTTAATATAATCACACTGGGTTCTATGGGCCTTGGACCACAAGTTACTAAATAGGGTTTCCTAGATAACTGCCAGGACAGCTGATTGTATGTGAAGTTCATGAGCCAGGTGGAGTTGTTTTGGCTCTTAAAGAGGTGTGCTGGGGGACTGAAAAAATGGCCGACTGCAGAGAGCTGGTGTAGGGTGAAGTATGGAAGGAGGGGAGCCAATCCAGCAGAGAAACAGGCCAGGAGGCGCGAAACTGTAGGGAGAAGAGCAAGAAGGTCACTGGAGTTCACTAAAGCAAGAAGATCTACACAGCGTGAAGGAACAGCCGCAAAAAGTAGGAAAGATAATACAGCACGCCGCGATAAACCTGGTGAGTCATGATCCCAGGCAGGGGGAAGGCGGCAGAGGCTCAACCGCCCCAGGGAAAACAGAGGCGGCTGGAAGGATAGGCGCCCACACCGACAGGGGTACCAGTCCCCTGGAAGGCAGGAGCCCCCAGAGGAGGCTACTGGACTGATCATTGGGTGCATTATCCCTGCAGAAGTGGAGGAAAAGCTGGGGAGATTTCCCAGAGGCTTGCCTACCCGCTGCTCAGCGGCTCTGGGAGAGTGCAGAGGGAACAGGAGCAGCGCTGTGGGACTGGGGCTCAGAGATCCCCATATAGGCTCCGAGCTGTGGACTGGCTGCGGGAGAGTCAGTGGATCCTGTTGCTGGACTCGCCCTGAGCCCCAGAGGCTGGGCAACGTTCGACAGGGCCTCAAGTCCTGGGCAGAGGAGCAGACTAGTGGGGGCTCTGTGCCTCTCAGAGATCCGCTTCCATCCTTGAGAGAGTGCAGCTGAGGAAGTGGCTTCTTCAGGGCGGAGTCCCCAGCTGGGCTCAGCTAGAGAGGCCAGACCTGAGCGGGCTCAGCTGAACTGGCCGGACAGGTTTTCCCAGCAGGAGCCCGCTTGGAAAGACCTGCCTGTGGTGTTGCAGCCCTCAGTGGAGCAGCGCTTCCGAGTTTGGCACTGGGGCTGCAGAGATTTCCAACCCAGCACAGGCCGGGGTTGGGGATTTTAGGCTCCGAGCAGCAGGAGCCCTTGCTGTGCTAACTTCAAGCCCTGAAGGAGAGTCTCGGCTCAGCACTGAGGCAGAGACCCCCGCTGTATTAGCCTTGTGACCCAAAGCCCAGGCGCGGCTCGGCAGAGTGAATCTGTAGGGCACTGCCTTTGAGAGGGAGCCACAGGGGAAGGGGCCTGGCACTAGGGCTGGCCCACAAAGCCTCCTGACCCAACTCGGGGCTGTGATCTACAGACCCTGAAAGCAGCTGGTGACTCAGGCAGTAAGCCCTGCTGGGCTCAGCCAGAGACCCCAAACCAGAGCCGGCTCAGCTGAATCACCGCTAAAATCTCAAAACAACAAGAAGTAAAAACACAATGAGGAGAAGTATCAGAAAAAGCAATGACCCAGAGGAAAGATCAAGCACTCCCTCCCAATACAACCAAAAACTAATCCCAATATCTGAGATGCAAGATGAAGACATAGAGGAACTATCAGATAAGGACTTTAAGAAGCTAATGATGAAATTCGTCAGAGAGAGTGAAAAGCGCTGGGAAGAGTCTAAGGCATTCGAAAACCATATCACTGCAGAAATAAATCAAGTCAAAAAGGGAATCCTCGATATAGAGAACAAAATTGAAAGCCTAACCAACAGAATGAACACAGCAGAAGACAGAATATCAGAATTGGAAGACAATCAGAATGAAAGGCAGCAGCTCATCAAACAGTTGGAGACAAATCTAGAGAAAGCCAATAGATCCATACAGGAAATGAAAGACAACCTCAAAAAATCAAATATTAGAATAATAGGCCTTCCCGAAGGAGTGGAAAAGGAGACAGGCTTGCAACGAGTGCTCAATGAGATAATACAGGAGAACTTCCAGAATACTGGAAATATAAATCTAGCACAAATCCAGGAAGGACAAAGGACCCCCAGTAGATACGACCCAAACAAATCGTCTCCCAGACATGTGGTCCTCAAGCTACCTTCAAGTGAATACAAGGAAACCATTCTAAGACAAGTAAGAAAAAAGGATAAGATTACTTTCAGGGGAAGGGAAATCAGGATCACAGCCGACCTATCAGAAGAAACGCTCCAAGCAAGGAGAGAATGGGGTAAAACCTATCAAATCCTGAAACAAAACAACTGCCAACCAAGAATAATGTACCCAGCAAAGCTCTCATTTATATTTGAGAATGAAATCAAATACTTCAACAGTAAAGAGAAACTCGAAGAATACATCAACACGAAACCAGCTCTGGAAAATCTCCTCAGGAAGGTGCTAAACCCAGAAAGAAAAAATACAAACCAAACTCAAAGATGGCAAATGGGAAGACCTCCCCACTAAAATCCATACAAGAAAAGTCAACCAATCAAAAACTCTAATAGTCGCAAATACACACTTGCACACTTACACTCATGGCAGCCCAAAACCAATTCCTCTCAATATTATCTCTAAACACAAATGGCTTAAACTCACCAATCAAAAGGCATAGATTAACGGAATGGATCATCAAACAGCACCCAACTATATGTTGCCTACAAGAGACACATCTAACCAGAAAATCCTGTAAGAAATTTAAAGTGAAAGGATGGAAAAAGACATTTCATGCCAATGGACGAGAAAAAAAGGCTGGCGTAGCTGTTCTAATCTCAGATGACCTAGACTTCAAGCTGACAGACATCAAAAAGGACAGAGAAGGACATTATATATTGGTGAAGGGACTGATCCATCAAGAAGTAATTACAATCGTGAACATATATGCACCTAATTCCAATGCGCCTAGCTTCGTGAAGCAACTACTTACAGACTTAAGGGGAGACATAGATACACACACAATAATAGTGGGCGATTTAACACCCCGCTAACAACTATAGACAGATCAACAAAACAAAAACTCAACAAAGAAACAACAGAGCTCGTACAAACATTAGAACAACTGGACTTGGTAGACATTTATAGAATTTTTTACCCTAAGGCCACAGATTATACATTTTTTTCAGCAGTACATGGCACCTTCTCCAGGATCGACCACATGATAGGACACAAAGCAAATCTAAATAACTTCAAAAAGATAGGAATCATACCATATACCCTCTCAGACCACCACGGAATGAAACTGGAAATCAGCAATTCAAAATGCCCAAGGAAATATAGAAACTCTTGGAGGTTGAACAATATGCTATTGAACGAACAATGGGTCAGGGAAGAAATTAAAGATGAGATCAAAAAATTTATGGAAACCAATGAAAACTCTGATACAACATTCCAAAACTTGTGGGACACTGCCAAAGCAGTGCTACGGGGTAAACTCATTGCAATTGGAGCTCATGTCAAGGCCCAAGAGAGGCGCCAAATACAGGAACTAACCATACACCTCCAGGAATTGGAAAAGCAGCAGCAGATGAGCCCCACACACAACAGGAAACAAGAAATCATCAAAACAAGGGAGGAAATCAACCAGATAGAAATAAAAAAAACCATACACAAAATCAACAAATCAAAAAGCTGGTTTTTTGAAAAGATAAACAAAATAGACACCCCGCTGGCCCGACTGACAAAGAAAAAACAAGAGAAAGCAAGAATTAACAGCATCAAAGATGAAAAAGGCAACATAACAACAGACATTACAACCATTAAGAACATAATCAGAAATTACTACAAAGCACTGTACTCCAACAAATCAGAAGACCACCAAGAAATGGAAAAGTTCTTAGACTCACACAACCTGCCAAAACTTAGCCCAGAGGCAACAATCAACCTGAACAAACCCATAACTGAAGCAGAGATTGAATCAGTGATTAAAGACCTCCCAACAAAGAAAAGCCCAGGCCCAGACGGCTTCACTCCAGAATTCTACAAAACATTCTGAACAGAACTAACTCCAATCCTCTACAATCTCTTCAAAACAATAGAAAAGAAAGCAACCCTTCCAAACTCATTCTATGAAGCCAACATTACCTTAATCCCAAAACCGGGCAGAGATCCTACAGAGAAGGAAAACTACAGACCTATCTCTTTGATGAACATTGATGCTAAGATTCTCAACAAAATCCTAGCCAACAGAATTCAAAAACACATCAGACAGATCATTCATCCAGATCAAGTAGGATTCATCCCTGGAATGCAGGGATGGTTCAACATTCGCAAATCCATAAATGTGATACACCACATCCAAAAACTGAAAAACAAGAATCACATGATAGTATCAATAGATGCAGAAAAAGCTTTCGACAAAATCCAGCACAACTTCCTGCTAAAGACCCTAACCAAGGTAGGCATAGATGGAAAAATCCACAACATAATCAAAGCAATATATGCAAAACCCAATGCCAGCATCATACTGAATGGAGAAAAACTGGAACCCTTCCCACTGAAATCTGGAACAAGACAGGGATGTCTGCTTTCTCCGCTGCTATTCAACATAGTTCTAGAGGTACTCGCTGAGGCCATAAGACAAGAAAAAGAAATCAAAGGAATCCAAATGGGAAATGAAGAAGTCAAGCTTTCACTATATGCAGATGACATGATTCTTTATATGGAAGAGCCAAGAGGCTCAACACAGAGACTACTAGAACTTATACGAGAGTTCGGTAGAGTGGCAGGGTACAAAATTAATAAACAAAAATCAACAGCGATAGTGTATGCGAGCAGCCCCGAGATGGAAAAAGATCTAACCAGCAAGATACCATTCAAAGTAACAAAGGAAAGCATGAAGTATCTGGGAATTAACCTAACCAAAAATGTTGGAGACCTATTTGAGGAAAACTACAAACTACTTAAAAAAGAAATTGAACGAGATCTAGAAAGATGGAGTAACATCCCATGCTCCTGGATAGGTAAAATCAATATCATTAAAATGTCTATACTGCCAAAGGTAATATATACATTCAACGCAATCCCAATCAAATTGCCCAAAACATTCTTCACAGATCTGGAAACAATGATTCAAAGGTTCATCTGGAAACACAAAAAACCACGAATAGTAGAACCAGTCTCAAGAACAGGAAGTTAGCAGGGGTAATCACAGTCCCAGACTTCTGGACATACTATAGGGCAGTGGTTATCAAAACAGCCTGGTACTGGCAAAAAAATAGAGAAGAAGATCAATGGAGCAGAATAGAAACACCAGATGGGAACCCACACAAATACAGCCAAATAATCTTTGACAAAAAGACAAACGACAACCCAGGCAAATGGGAAGGTCTGTTCAATAAATGCTGTTGGGACAACTGGTTGATAGCCTGCAGAAACAAAAAGATAGACCCACATCTCTCACCATATACTAAGATCAAATCCAAATGGATAAAAGATTTAAACCTACATCCAGAAACCTTCAAACTTTTGGAAGAAAATGTTGGAAACACACTGCAACACTTAGGAGTAGGCCCTCACTTCCTAAAAAAGACTCCAAATGCAGTAGAAATCAAGACCAAAATAAACAAGTGGGACCTCATCAAACTAAGAAGCTTCTGTACAGCTAGAGAAACAATCAACAAAGTAAAAGGGCAACCCACAGAATGGGAGAAGATCTTCGCACACGACTTAGGTGATAGAGGGCTGATCTCCAGAATATACAAAGAGCTACAAAACAACCAAAATGTCAAAACAAACAAGCCACTCAAGAAATGGGCACGGGAAATGGGCAAACATTTCACAAAGGAACAAGCCCAAATGGCAAATAAACATATGAAAAAATGCTCAAGTTCCCTGGCAATAAGGGAAATCCAAATTAAAACATCAATGAGGTACCACCTAATGCCAGTAAGACTGGCCCACATGAATAAAAGCACCAACAACACTTGTTGGCGAGGTTGCGGGGAAAAGGGAACCCTACTCCACTGCTGGTGGGACTGCAGGCTGGTACAGCCTCTATGGAAATCAGTATGGAGAACATTCAAACAACTCAAATACAACATACCGTATGACCCAGCAATAGCACTCCTAGGAATATATCCAGAACACTTGTTTTATGAGAAACCAACATGCACTCCTATGTTCATAGCAGCACAATCAGTAATTGCAAAAACATGGAAGCAGCCAAAATGCCCATCAGCAGAGGATTGGATAAGAAAGCTATGGTTCATCTACTCCATGGAATACTACTCAGCTATTAAAAAAAACAAAATGCAGTTCTTTGTGGCCAAATGGGCCAAACTGGAAACCATAATGCTAAGGGAAATGAGCCAATCCCAAAAGGTTAAATACCACACGTTTGCCTTAATTTGATATGATGTTATGTATAACAAGTTATGTTATGAATGTTATATGTTGTGTATAAACTAAAATTGAAATGTCAATGAGGTGGTCACAGAAGGTGGATAAGAAATCGCATTTACTTTTACCATATTGGTTACTCATTACTATGTCAATTAATTCCATAATGATGTAAATTTTTGCTGATGGTATGTTGGAGCTTTTAATTGATCGGGATGATACTCTGCTGGCTCTGTCTTCAGACCAGAGAGGGTATACCTAAGAAGCCGTTGAACTTGACTAGACAATAAGATGCTGGACTCTATGTTTGGTATATGCTTGCAATGGGGGAATCTCAACTGAACTTGAACTGTGGTTATGCAACAAGGTGGAGGAATACACCATGATGGGAGGGTTTGGGGAGGGGTGGGGAGAATCCCAGTACCTATGAAACTGTGTCACATAATACAATGTAATTAATGAATTTAAAATAAAATTAAAAAAAAAAAGAGGTGTGCTGTTGCTTCGGACAGGTGCAATTCACCACCACGCTGAGTCCTGCAGGTGTCATATCCACTTTCAGACATATGTGCTGCCAAAGCACTTGGTTTGCATGGCAACGGGAAATGTCTTGGGCACTGAACTTGTCTTTGGCTGTAGAGTTTTGAGTGGTTTGAGTAAGGAGTTTAATGTTAGTTTTGTTTGGGTCCTCAAGCTGCTGAATTCCATCACACTGGGCTCCATGGGCATGGTACCAGAAGTGACCAAACAGGGTTTCCTACATAGCTGCCAGGACAGCTGATGGTATGTGAAGTTCATGAGCCAGGTGGAGTTGTTTTGGCACTGGAAGAGCTGTGCTGGTGCTTCAGGCAGTTGCCATTCACCACCACACTGAGCCCCCTAGGTGTCACATCCACTTTCAGACATATGTACTGCCAAAGCACATGCTTTCCATGGCAGCAGGAAATGGCTTAGGCGCTGCACTTGTGTTTGGCTGTGGAATTTTGAGCGCCTTGAGTGAGGAGTTACATGTTAGTTTTGTGTGGGTGCTCAACATGCTTGATTCCATCACACTGAGCCATATGAGCATTGGACCCAAAGTAACCAAACAGGGTTTCCTAGATAGCTTCCAGGACAGTTGATGGTATGTGAGGTTCATAGCCAGCTGCAGTTGTTTTGGCACTGGAAGAGCTGTGGTGCTGCTTCGGGAACTTGTCATTCACCATTGATCCTACATTCCCTTGGTGTCACATCCCTTGATCCACATATGTGCTGCCAGAGCACTTGGTTTCCATTATAGCGGGAAATGGCTTGGTCGCTGAACATGTCTTTTGCTGTGGAGTTTTGAGTGCCTTCAGTGAGGATCTCTATGTTAGTTTTGTGTGTGGGTGCTCCAGTGGATTGATTCCATCACATTGTGCTCAAAGGGCATTGGAACAGAAATGATCAAACAGGGTTTCCTAGATAGCTGCCAGGACAGCTGATGATATTTGACGTTCACGAGCCAGGTGGAGTTGTTTTGGCACTGGAAGAGCTGTGCTGCTGCTTTGGGCAGTTGCCATTTACCGCCACACTGTGTTCCCTAGGTGTCACATCCAGTGTTCCACATATGTGCTATCAGATCACTTGGTTTCCATGGCAGCAGGAAATTGCTTGGGCACTTAATTTGGGTTTGGCTGTGGAGTTTTGTCCGCCTTGAGAGAGGTGCTCCATGTTAGTTGTGTGTGGGTGCTCCACCTGCTTGATTGAATCACAATGGGCTCAATATGCATTTGACCGAAAGAAATCAAACAGGGTTTCCAAGATAGCTGCAAGTACAGCTGATGGTATGTTAAGTTCATGAGCCAGGTGGAGTTGTTTTGGCACTGGAAGAGCTGTGCTGCCTCTTCGGACAGGTGCCATTCACCACCACACTACCTTCCCTATCTGTCACATCCTCTTTCAGACATGTGCTGTAACAGCACTTGGTTTCCATGGCAATGGGAAATGGCTTGGGCGCTGAATTTGTCTTTGGCTGTGGAGTTTTGAGTGCCTTCAGTGAGGAGCTTCATAGTACTTTTCTGTGGCTGCTCAACCTGCATGATTCCATCACACTAGCACAATGGTTATTGGATCTCAAGACACCAAACAGGGTTTCCTAGATAGCTGATAGGACAGCTGATTGTATTTGAATTTCCTGAGCCAGGTGGAGTTGTTTTGGCACTGGAAGAGCTGTGCTGCTGCTTCGGACAGGGTCCATTCACCACTACACTGAGTTCTCAAGGTGTCATATCCACTTTAAGATATATGTGCTTCGAGAGCACTTGGTTTTCATGGCAACGGGAAATGGCTTAGGCACTGTACTTTTGTTTGGCTTGGAGTTTTGAGCCTTGAGTGAGGAGCTTAATGTTAGATTTTTGTGGTTGCTCAACGTTCTTGATTCCATCACAATGGGCCCAAAGTGCATTGGACCGAAAGTGACCAAACAGGATTTTGTAGATAGGTGCCAGGACAGCTGATGGTATGTCAAGTTCATGAGCCAGGTGGAGTTGTTTTGACATTGGAAGAGCTGTGCTGCTGCTTCGGACAGTTGCCATGCACCATGACACTGAGTTCTTTAGGTGTCATATCCACTTTCAGACATATGTGCTGCCAGAGCACTTGGTTTCCATGGCAGTGGGAAATGTTTTGGGCGCTGAACTTCTCTTTGGCTGAGGAATTATGGGCGCCATGAGTGAGGAGCTCCATGTTAGTTGTGTGTGGGTACTCAAGTGGATTCTTTCCATCACACTTGGCTCCATGAGCATTGTACCGAAAGCGACCAAACAGGGTTTCCAAGATAGGTTCCACGACAGCTGGTGGTATGTAAATTTCATGAACCAGGTGGAGTAGTTTTGGCCCTGGAAGAGTTGTGTTGCTGCTTCGGGTTTTTTGCATTTACCACCACATTGTGTTCCCTACGTGTCACATCCACTGTTCCACATATGTGCTGACAGAGCACTTATTTCTATGGCAGTGGGAAATGGCTTGGACACTGAATTTGTGTTTGGCTGTGGAGTTTTCAGTGCCTTGAGTGAGGAGCTCCATGTTAGTTTTGTGTGGGTGCTCAACCTGCTTGATTCCATCACACTTTGCTCAAAAGTCATTGGACCACAAGTGAAAAAACAGGGTTTCCTAGATAGCTGCCATGAAAGCTGATGGTATGTGAAGTTCATGAGGCAGGTCAGTTGTTTTGGCACTGGAAGAGCTGTGTTGCTGCTTTGGACGGGTGCCATTCATCACACTGAGTTCTTTAGTTGTCATATCCACTTTCAGACATATGTACTTTCAGAATACTTAGTTTCCAAGACTGCGGAAAACGTCTTGGGGCTTGAACTTCTGTTTGGCTGTGGAGTTGTTTTGGCACTGGAAGAGCTTTGCTGCTGCTTCGGGCAGTTGCCATTCACCAGCGAATCTACATTCCCTTGGTGTCACATCCACTGTTTCACATATGTGCTGCCAAATCACATGCTTTCCATGGCAGCGGAAAATGGCTTGGGCGCAGATCATTTGTTTTGCTGTGGAGTTTTGAGCGCCTTGAGTGAGGAGCTCCATGTTAGTTTTGTGTGGGTGCTCAACATGCTTGATTCCATCACACTTGGCTCAATGTGCATTGGTCCGAAAGAAATCATTCAGGGTTTCCTAGATAGCTGCCAGGACGGACAGCTGATGGTATGTGAAGTTCATGAGCGAGGTGGAGTTGTTTTGTCACTGGAAGAGCTGTGCTGCTGCTTCGGGAAGTTGTCATTCACCAGCGAACCTACAGTCCCTTGGTGTCACATCCACTGTTCCCCATATGTGCTGCCAGAGCACTTGGTTTCCATTATAGCTGGAAATGGCATGGTCACTGAACTCTTTTCTGGCTGTGGTGGTTTTACATGAAATTGTTTGAGGATCTTCATCTTTGTTTTCCGATTGTACTCAAGCTGCTTCATTTTATCCCCCTGGGCTCCATGGACATTGGACAGAATGTGACCAAACAGGTTTTCCGGAAACCTTCAAGGACAGCTGATGGTATGCGAAGTACATGAGCCAGGTGGAGTTGTTTTGGCACTGGAAGAGCTGTGCTTCTGCTTTGGGCAGTTGCCATTCACCACCACATGAGTTCGCTACATTTCACATCCAATTACAGACATTAGTGCTGCCAGAGCACTTGTTTACCTTGGCAGCGGGAAATGGCTTTGGCGCTGAATTTCTCTTTTGCTGTGTCATTTTTCATGGATTCTGTGAGGATCCATCTGTTTTTTGTGCGGTTTGCTGAACATATAAATTACATCACCCTGTTCTCATTGGGCATTTTACAGGAATTGACCAAGAAGATATCCCGGAGACCTGACTGGATAGCTGATGGTATGTGAAGTGAAAGAACCAGGTGGAGTTGTTTTGACACTGGAATACCTGTGCTGCTGCTTCGGGCATTTTTCATTCACCAACACACAGAGTTCTCCAAGTTTCACCTTGCAGCTACTTGCAGACGTATGTGCTGTCAGAGTACTTGGTTTCCGTGGCAGCTTGAAATGTGTTGGGCGCTGCAATGCTCTGTAGCTTCGAGTTTGTCATGCCTTGAGTGAGGATCTCCATCTTTGTTTTGTGCGGTTACTGAACCTATAAATTACATCATACTGGACTCTATAGGCATTGGACAAAAGTGACCAAATAAGTTTTCCCACACACCTTCAAAGTCAGCTTATAGTGTGTGAAGTGAATGACCCAGTTTGAGTTGTTTTGGCACTGGAGGAACTGTGCTGCTGCTTCGGGCAGTTGCCATTCACCAACACACAGCCTTCTCCAAGTGTCACGTTCCAGCCGCTTTCAGAAATGTGTGCTGCAGTCAAATGGAGCCAGACGGAGTTGTTTTGACTGTGGAAGACTTTTGCTGCTGCTTCAGGCAGTTGCGATACACCACCACACTGAATTCTCCAAGTGTCCCGTCCACTATCACACATATCTGGGGCCACAGCACTTGGTTTCCATGGCAACTGGAAATGGTATGGGCGCTGAAATTCTCTCTGGCCGTCCTGGTTTTCACGCCTTGAATGAGGATCTCCATCTTTGTTTTGTGTGGATATTCTGCCCTCTTGATTCCATCAACCTGGGCTCAATTCCCCAGGTGTCAGGTCGACTTTCAGATATATGTGCTGCCAGAGCACTTGGTTGACATGGCAGGTGAAATTGGCTTTTGCACTGAAATTGTTTCTGGGTGTCGAGTTTGTCATGCCTTGTGTGCGGATCTCCATCTGTGATTTGTGCTGTTGCTGAGCCTACACATTCCATCAGCCTGGGCTCAATGGGCATTGGACAGGAAGTGACCAAACAAGATTTCCTGGAGACCTGTTTGGACACCTGATGGTATGTGAAGTGAATGAGACAGGTCGAGTTGTTTTGGCACTGGGAGAGCTATCCTGTTGATTCGGGCAATTGTCATTCACCAACACACTGAGTTCCCCAGGTGTCATGTCGACTTTCAGATATATGTGTTGCCAGAGCACTTGGTTGCCATGGCAGGTGGAAATGGCTTTTGTGCTGAAATTGTTTCTGGGTGTCCTGTTTGTCACGCCTTGAGTGCGGATCTCCATCTTTGTTTTGTGCTGTTGCTGATGGTATGTGAAGTTCATGATCCAGGTGGAATTGTTATGGCACTGGACGTGCTGTACTGCTTCTCCAGGCAGTTGCCATTCACCAACACACTGAGTTCGCTAAGTGTCACGTCCACTTTCATACATATGTGCTGTGAGAGCACTTGGTTTCTTTTTTTTAAGCATATTTTTATTGCCTTTCATTTTTTTAATTAATTACATTTCAATCTGTGATACATTTTTTATGTACTGGGATTCCCCCGCCCCTCCCCACACCCTCCCCTAGGACGGATTGCTCCACCTTGTTGCGTTTCCATAATTCAAATTCAGTTGACATTCTTTCATTGGAGGTATTTACCAAGCATAAAGTCCAGCATCTTATTGTCCTGGTAAGTTCAATGGTTTGTTTATGAGACCATCTCTGGTCTGATGGTAGAGCCGGCAGAGTATCATCCCAATCCATTAAAAGCCCCAACATAATATTTCCAACCATTTACAACATTGTGCCATTAATTGACATGGTATTGATTAACTAATATATTACTAGGAAAATGCAGATTCTCAACCACAACCTGTGACTTCTTCTTAGACATTTCAATTTTGCTTTATATTCAACCGTGCTCTATACACCTTAAAATGGCTATAGATTGCTATTCAGCTGTCTCATGTGTATTTTAATTTTAGTCTTTAGCAGTTTATAGCATTGAAGCATGTTTTCGCCGAACCTGGCGGTTTTTCAGGTGGTCTAACTCTATGATTCTAACAGGATATAAGTCAACTGTTTAGGTGAGCATGTTTAGGGGGTGTGTGCAGAGAAATCATCCATACCCCAGTGAGGAGTAACTAATCTTTGTGTCCCACCCAGTGAGTTATAAGTGCATCCCCGCTGACCGTTTCCTGTCTGTTTCTAAGCTTTCCTTGTTGTTCTCTATTCTAGTTTTGTTTGTTTGTTTGTTTTGAGGGGTTTCTGGAATGCTCCTGATGGTTATTACGAGAGGGGGTGGGGACCCAAAATTGGAAGCAGAAAAGGACCAGAGAAAGCTCCTCTCCCTAGTCCCGAAGGAAGTTAACTGTTCTTCTGTTTCTGCGGACCGCTCAGGGATCCTGGTTGTTGTTCCAATAACCTTGGACCTGCAAGGCAGGATTTGGGCTTTTTCCATCCTATGTGGTAGATCCAAATGGGGGTGGGTGACCTCAGAGTTCTTGGTCTCCAAAGGCACTCCATTTCCCCGTGGTCTCCTTGGCAGTAGGGATGTAGTCCTCGGTGCTCATACTGATAGTCCTTGGTGAGGATCTAGGAGTCTTCAGATTTGGGATAAAAGCCTCCTTCTGTCCACCTGCTCCACTCTGGGAACCCCTCCCTGCTCTACGGGCATGATCTCCTGTTATGAGGTTGTTAGAATTACTCTTGATTCCCCCATTTGCCTTTGTAGTTTTGCTTTTGTCTAATGTTAATTCGAGTCTGTTGTCTATGAGTTACCAATTTTGATCCTGATAGGTTATATTTCCTGTCTTCCTCACACGTTCTGGGTGATGCAAGATTTCTCTGCTCTTCCTCCCCATTTCCAAGTATCATGGGTTCCAACAAGTACATTTGGTTTTACAATTCTTTGATGTAGATCATAAGCAACCTGCCTCATATCATTGGTTACTTCACAAAATCTTATTGCATGAGATACAGGCTGTTTGGGGTTGAGATAATATTACTGTTTTTTGGATTGACATCATTTCATAACAGCCACATCGATCACAATAACAACAACAACATCAACAACAAATTGTAGCACCCTGCTAAAATAATGTGCCACTGAGTATGCAACACATGCTTAACAAAAAGGAAACGCAGAAGTCTTTTGGGAAATGTGATGCCCTCGTATATTCATGAGCACTTGATGAATTCTACTAGAGAATAGAGATGATTTGGAAGCAAACAAACTGACATAAAAACATCAAAACATATGTGATATAGCCAAAAGAGCAAACAGATAATCACCGAAAAAAAAAAGTATAGATTGGGCTGTTGGAGTTACACTTTCCATGTTGGCCTCCTTATATGAAAGAGAATATATGGTATTTGTTCTCTTGTGAATGACTCATTTCACTGAGCACAATGAGTTCTAGTTGGGACCACCTGGATTTAAATAGAATAATATCATTCTTCTTAATAGCTGAATAATATACATAGAGTAGATGTACCACAGTTTCTTTTTTTTAATTTTATTTTTTTAATTTTTTTTCCATAAACTTTTTTTATTATTTATTATTTTTAATTCATTAATTACATTGTATTATGTGGCACAGTTTCATAGGTACTTGGGTTCTCCCCACCACTCCCAAAACCCTCCCACCATGGTGGATTACTCCACCATGTTGCATACCCACAGCTCAAGTTCAGTTGAGATTCCCCCATTGCAAGCATATACCAAAAATAGAGTCCAGCATCTTACTGTGCAGTCAAGTTCAACGGCTTCTTAGGTATACCCTTTCTGGTCTGAAGACAGAGCCAGCAGAGTATCATCCCAGTCAATTGAAAGCTCCAACTTACCATCAGCAAAAATTTACATTATCATGGAATTAATTGACATAGTAATGAGTAACCAATATGGAAAAAGTAAATGCGAGTTCCTAGCCACCTTTTGTGACCACCTCACTTACATTTCAATTTTAGTTTATACACAACATATAACATTCATAACATAACATGTTATACATAACATCAAATCATCTTAAATTAAGGCAAACAAGTGGTATTTTACCTTTTGGGATTGGCTCATTTCCCTTAGCATTATGGTTTTTAGTTTGGCCCATTTGGCCACAAAGAACTGCATTTTGTTTTAATAGCTGAGTAGTATTCCATGGAGTAGATGAACCATAGCTTTCTTATCCAATCCTCTGCTGATGGGCATTTTGGCTGCTTCCATGTTTTTGCAATTACTGATTGTGCTGCTATGAACATAGGAGTGCATGTTGGTTTCTCATAAAACAAGTGTTCTGGATATATTCCTAGGAGTGCTATTGCTGGATCATACGGTATGTTGAATTTGAGTTGTTTGAATATTTTCCATACTGATTTCCATAGAAGCTGTACCAGCCTGCAGTCCCACCAGCAGTGGAGTAGGCATCCCTTTCCCCGCAACCTCACCAACAAGTGTTGTTGGTGCTTTTATTCATGTGGGCCAGTCTTATTGGTATTAGGTGGTACCTCACTGATGTTTTAATTTGGATTTCCCTTATTGCCAGGGATCGTGAGCATTTTTCCATATGTTTATTTGCCATTTGGGTTTGTTCCTTTGTGAAGTGTTTGCCCATTTCCCATGCCCATTTCTTGAGTGATTTGTTTGTTTTGACATTTTGGTTGTTTTGTAGCTCTTTGTATATTCTGGAGATTAGCCCTCAGTTTCTTTAACCACTCTTCCTTGGACGCACATCTGTTTTGTTTCCATGACTTTGCTGTTGTAGATTGTGCTGCTGTAAATATAGGATTAAAGATCCCCTTCTCTTATGCAGATTTCACTCCTTTTGGGTATATTCCTGAGAGTTTGATTGCTGGGTCATATGGCAGGTTTATTTGCAATTTTCCAAGCACTCTCCATACTGATTTCCACAGTGGTTGTACTAACCTATACTCCCACCAGCAGTGAAGGAGTGAAGTCCAGCTCTGGCTGAGTTTGGAGCTCGGGAAGCGTGCGTGGATGAGGCATGAAGAGAGAAAGAAAGGAGACAGACCACCAGGATTCCTTAAACGTAGTGGACAAAGCAAGAAAGCTGTCTGCTTTATTTATACAGAAGCGGTACAAAATTTTTTTTTTTTCTTAGGGGCATATTGACATAGCTTCAGGGGGGGCACAATTTACAACTTCTTGAGAAATGATTGAGGAAGGATTCCATAATCCTTGCTTATTTTGGCTTGCCAGTCTTCATCTGCTCTCCTCAGGTCTGGACTATAACCTAGGCGCCGCCTGTGTCAACCAGACCCCTATCTTGTATGAGTTAAAAGGTCTGGGGCCTTGGTCTATGGGGATCAGGGTTATTGCCATTAGTTGTCCATTAGGTCTGTAAGCTCACACAGTTTGTTGACCAAACAAGTAAAGCAAGGATTAGAACGGCCGAAAGAATTGCAGTTAGCAATGAGCTAAGTTACTCTATTTAAGTTTCAAGTCTACAATGGATGAGTGAGTGTTTCCAAAGACAATTCTACAAATTGTTTCAGTATTAGACAAGGCATTATCCATTCCAACGTTGCAGCCAAGAGTTTCTCAGTAGACAACACATCTCATGCAGTAATACACTCCTACTACAATTCTTATTCTACAACTTAGCTCTCACTAAATGGGAGAAATACATCAAGAGAGAAAAAACATGAAGATCTAAGACAAAAAGTTTTAAACATTAGATTCCTCTACAACTGCAGGCTCTACAACTTCATAAGTGATCAAACAATAATCAAAAATATATCTTTATGATAGTAGTGAAATCACCCTGTATTTCCTCTAGCTAAAAATTTATGAAAACAACTAAAGCAACTACATTTTCTATATTCTAAAGAATTGCAAGGACAGGCTAACCTTTTAAGACCACAGTAACTATATTTTTTGCCTTAGCAGGATAGCCTTCAGAGTTACAGTAGCTATATTCTTCGTCATAGCAGGATGGCCTTTAGGGTCACAGCAACTATATTCTTTGTCATAGCAGGATGGCCTTTAGGATCACAGTAACTATATTCTTTGTCATAGCAGGATGGCCTTTAGGGTCATAGTAACTATATTCTTTGTCATAGCAGAATGGCCTTTAGGGTCACAGTAACTATATTTTTGTCATAGCAGAATGACCTTAAGGGTCACAGTAACAGGATAACTTTCAGGGTCCCTCTTATCAAGCCATTTTCCTAGAAAGCATGGTAAATATCTGGGCCAGATTTTCTGGCAATGGGTAAACAGCACAGACATAATTATACTCCTGTGTGTAGTTAAAGGCCCACTCACCAGGACATCCTCAGTCATATTAACTCTTAAGCTCACGTTGGTTGTAAAAGCCATCTCACAGGGGCAGACAATGCCTCTATAGATTACAAAATTCTTAGTGGGGTGGTTGAGTGCCCATGCGAAGGGGGGTGAAAACTGCGTCAAGGTGGTCAGAAATGAATCCACTTAGCCCTGCTAAGCAGCTGGTAGCTCCCCGGGCCCTGCCAGTCAGGGAGCTGTTCTCTTCACACCTTCGTGTTATTCACACCCACTGCATGGACCCCATCAGTAGGGTGCCTTTCTCCCCACATCCATGCCAGCAGGTGTTGTTTTTTGAGTTCTAAATGTAGGCCAGTCTCACTGGAGTTAGTTGGTACCTCAAGGTGGTTTTCATTTGTATCTCTCTGATGGCTAGAGAGCCTGAGCATCTTTTCATATGTCTGTTAGCCATTTGAACCTGTTCTTTGGAGAAATGTCTGTTCATTTCTTTTGCCCATTTTGCTACAGGGTTGATTTATTTTACTGAACCTGTGTTTCTGAAGCTCTTTGTAGATTCTGGATGTTAGTCACCTATCACTCATGTAGAATGCAAACATTTTCTCCCATTCTGTTGGTTGCTTCTTCACTGTGTTAATTGTTTCTTTTGCTGTACAGAAGCTTTTTAGTTTGATGTCCCATTTGTTCATTTTGGATTTGATTGCCTTTGCTTTAGGCATCTTTTCTAAGAAGTCTTTCCCTGTTGCTATATCTTGGAATGTGTTTCCTATGTTTTCCTTTAATAGTTTGATGGTTTCTGGGTGTAGATTTAGGTCCTTGAGCCAGTTAGAGCTGATTTTTGTATAGTGCGACAGGTGCGGGTCTTGCTTCTTTATTTTGCAAGCTGCTATCCAGTTGTCCCAACAGCATTTGTTGAATAGACCAGGTTTTTTTTTTTACCTGGATTGTTTTCCATTTTCTTGTCAAAGATTAGTTGACTATACATGTGTGGATTCTCTTCTGGTGTTTCTATTCTGTTCCACTGATCTTCTTCTCTGTTTCTGTACCAGTATCAGACTGTTTTGATAACTACTGCTCTGTAATATGTCTTGAGGTCTGCAATTGTGATTCCTCCAGTTTGATTTCTATTTTTCAGGACAGCTTTAGCTATTCGTGGTCTTTTGTGATTCCAGATGAACTTCTGTATCATCTTTTCTATTTCTGAAAAGAATGGTGCTGGGATTTTGATTGGGATTGTGTTGAATCTATCTATTGCTTTTGGTAATACGGCCATTTTGATAATGTTGATCCTGCCAATCCAAGAACATGGTAAGGTTCTCCATTTTCGTGGTCTTCTTCTATTTGTTTTTTAAATGATTTCTAGTTTTCATCATAGAGGTCTTTCACATCTTTAGTTAGCTTAATTCCTAGGTATTTAAGATTCCTTTCCTCTATTTTAAAGGGAACTGTACTTACAATTTCTTTCTCAGCAGTGGAATTATTTGTGTACACTAGTGCCATCGATTTGTGTTAATTAATTTTGTATCCTGCTACTTTGCCAAAGTCTCTTATGAGTTTCAATAGTCTCTTGACTGAGTCTTTTGGTTCTCCTATGTAGAGAATCATGTCATCTGAGAATAGCGATAATTTCAATTCCTCATTTGCAATTTGCATTCCTTTAATTGCTTTTTCTTGCCTAATAGTACTGGTGAGGACTTCCAAAACTACATTGAAGAGTAGCGGTGAGAGTGGACATCCGTGTCTAGCTCCAGATTTTAGCGGGATGACTTCCAATCTCTCCCCATTTAGTATGATACTGGCATTGGGTTTATCATAAATTGCTTTGATTGTGTTATAGAATGTTCCTTCTATGCCTATCTTGTTTAGGGTTTTTAACATGAAGTGGTGTTGGATTTTATCAAATGCCTTCTCTGCATCTATTGAGAGGATCATATGGTTTTTATTTGTCAATTTGTTGATGTGATGTATCACATTTATTGTTTTGCAAATGTTGAACCATCCCTGCATGCCTGGGATGAATCCCACCTGGTCTGGGTGAATGATATGCCTGATGTGTTGTTGGAGCCTGTTGGCTAGTATTTTATTGAAGATCTTTGCATCTATGTTCATCAAGGATATCAGTCTGCAGTTCTCTTTTTCTGTTGTTTCTCTCTCTGGCTTTGGTATTAAGGTGATATGAGCTTCATAGAAAGAGCTTGGAAGGATTGCCTCTTTTTCTATTGTTTGGAAAAGCTTGTGTAAGATTGGGGTAAGTTCCTCTTGGAATGTTTGGTAGAATTCAGCAGTGAAGCCATCTGGTCCTGGACTCTTCTTGGTTGCGAGGGCTTTAATTACTGATTCAATCTCAGTATATGTTATTGGGCTGTTTACATTTTTAATTGCTTCTTGACTCTATTTTTTTCTGATTTGTTTGCATATAGTTGCTTGTAATAGTTCCTGATGATTCTTTGTATTTCTGAGGTATCTGTTGTTATATCTCCTTTCTCATCTCGGATGCTATTGATGTGTATTTTCTCCCTCCTTTTTTTAATTAGTCGAGCTAGTGGGGAGTCTATTTTGTTGATTTCCTCAAAGAACCAGCTCTTTGATTGATTGATCTTGTGTATAGTCCTCTTGGTCTCTATTTGGTTTATTTCCTCCCTTATTTTGATGATTTCTTTTTTCCTACTCATCTTGGGATTGCTTTGTTGTTGTGTTTCTAGTTCCTTCAACTGTAAGTTTAGCTGATTTACTTGGTGCTTTTCTTGTTTCTTGACATAAGCATTAATTGAACTGAACTTTCCTCTCAGCACTGCCTTGATTGTGTCCCATAAGTTTTGATAAGTTGTGTTGATGCCTTCATTTGTTTCCAGCAATTTTTTAATTTCCCCTGTGATTTCCTCTCTAACCCATTGCTCATTTAGTAACATATTATTCAGCCTCCATATGTTTGTAATTCTTCCTTGGTGTTTTGAATTCTTGGTCTCAAGCTTCACTCCTTGGTGGTTTGAGAAGATGCATGGTATGATTTCCACATTTTTAAATTTGCTGAGGCTTGTTTTATGGCTTATAATATGATCAATTCTGGAGAAAGTTCCATGTACTGATAAAAAAAGGTGTATTCTCTGTCTGTAGGATGAAAGGTTCGATAGATTTCAACTAAGTCCATTTGCTCTAGAGTTTGGGTGAGTTCTATCGTTTCTTTGCTGAGTTTCTGGTTTTTTTGATCTGTCCATTTGCGTTAATGGGGTATTAAGGTCTCCCACTATGATCGTATTGGAATCTATTTCTCCCTTTAAGCCCGTTAATATTTGTTTCACGTAGCTAGATGCTTTGGCATTTGGAGCGTAAACATTTATTATGCTGATCTCTTCCTGCTGGAGGCTTCCTTTGATCATTATGTGGTATCCTTCTTTGTCTCTTTTGAGGCTCTTCACATCAAAGTCTATATCATCTGATGTAAGAATGGCTACACCTGCTTGTCTTTCTTTACCATTAGCTTGAAATATATTTTTCCATCCTTTCACTTTCAATTTTTTCTGATCTTTGTTGGTGAGATGCTTCTCCTGTAATCAGCAGATAGTTGGGTTTTGTTTTTTGATCCAATCCTCCAATATATGGCGTTTGACTGATGAGTTTAAGCCATTTACATTCAGCGTTATTATGGATAAGGGGCAGTTTGGTCCTGTCATTTTGGCGATGTGTTTTTCTATGATTGGGTCTTTGGTTAGCCTTTTAGTGGGATGTTCTCCACATTTGCCTTTGTTTCTGGTGGTTGCTGTTTCTTTTTTCTTTCATGGGAGCATCCTTGAGTATCATTTGTAGGGCAGGTTTAGATGAGACAAAATCTTGAAGTTTTTCTTTATTGTGGAAGAATTTTATGTCATTTTCAAAGACATAGGAGAACTTTGCAGGTTAAGTTATTCTGGGTTGAAAATTTTTCTCTGTTAGAATCTGGAATATGTCACTCCAGTCTCTTCCGGCCTGTAGTGTTTCCTCTGAAAGGTCAGCTGTGAGTTTGATTGGGGTTCCCCTATATGACACCTGATTTTTTTCTCGTGCACATTTAAGGATTTTTTCTTTTTGTTCAACTGAAGAGAGCTTGATTATCATGTGTCGTGAGGAAGTTTGTTTTTGGTCAACTCTGTTGGGAGTTCTGTAGCTCTCCTGTATATTACTTTCTAATTCTTTGATCAGATTAGGGAAGTTTTCCTGTATTATTTCATTAAATAGGCCTCTAATCCCAGCTTCTCTTTCTGCACCTTCTGGAACTCCCATAACTCTTATGTTAGACCTTTTAATTATATCTTTTAATTCTTGGATACTTTTTTTTAGCTTTACCTAGCTCTGCTTCCAGCTTTTTGCCTGTTTCTTCATGGTGACAGAAACTATCTTCTAATTCTGAAATTCTTTCTTCTGCCTCATTCATTCTGTTGTTGAGACTCTCCACTGTATTTTTATTTTCCTCTACTGTATTCTTCATTTCTGATATATCAGCCTTAATTTGATGTATTACTGCTATTTCTTCTTTGAACTCTTGTTTGTACTTCTCATTGTTGACCAGCAGTTTTGCAATGAGTTTTCTGAGTTCTTTGTCCCCCATTTTCTCAATGTCTTCCTCAGTTAACTCTGGGAGTGGGTTTAGCTTTTGCTCCTTTGTTGGAGAGACTTCAGTAACATTCATAGTGCTTTTGTCTTGTCTTTTACCTTTTGTAGTTGCCAAACTGGTTGATGAAATCATCTCTATGGTGTATTACCTACAGGTCTATAAGTTGATTGTTATGTTCAATCAGTGCCCTGGATTTGGGGAACACAGCTGCCAGGAATAATTGCTTCATCTCTGGCACTGATTTTGTAAGCAGCACTGAGCCTTTCGCCCCCTGCTGGCCAATAAGTCTAAGTACCTCCTGGGGTTATTTTGGGTGGAGTTGTAGGCGTGCCTTTTTGGGGCTGTTTTTTCCGTGGAGCCTATGCAGTGCTCTAAGACGGAGGTATTTTTGTCCCCAGGTCAGCTCTTGGGTGATTCAGCTGACCTCCCTTCAGTGTAAGAGTGTTTGCTCCCGTGACACTGTTATCTGAGAGTTGCTGAATTAGTGCATGCGCAGTTTGCCACTCCTCCTCTTGCAATTTATCAGTGTTTGGAGCACATGCGTCAGTGTCCAAGACGCCACCCGTATGAGGCAACAGTAAAGATCAGGGGGCTGTCGCCATCAACTCCAGGGACCACACAGACCCCACAGGCTGCAAGGCTGTTGCTGTGGGCTCAGCTCCGTGCAATTAACCAGCAACATACCCACTCTGGCTCTCCACTTAGGGTTCAAACCTGCTGCCCTGCCACCAGATATGGCTCCAGGTGGAGAACTGCAGCTGCTGTCTTTCAGTTCCACAAACCACACAGACCCTGCAGGGAGCAAAGCTGGTGCTCCCCTCCACCCTTGGATCAGTTCCATATGAACAGCCAGAAAGGAGCCTGTGTGTTGCTCTGTCAACTCCGTGTTCTGTCTCTCCACACAAGATGGCGCCCTCAGTCCCCGACTTTCTCTGTCTGCAGCTAGTCCCAGTCACTCAGCTTGTCTGTCCGCTCCCAGACCACACTCACTTTCCTAGCTCACCACGTGGACACAGGCTCTCACCTGGCGGTCACAACGTCTGTGTGGAGGCCACTGCTGGATGTTTGGCTGGCGCTGGAAACGGATTGCTGGAGCCTGGATCACTGGAGCCTGGATTGTTGGAGATGGGATCACTGGGATTTGAGTTGCTGCTTGCCAACTGCTGGTGGGAACTTCGATCCCCTTCAACACTGCTGTCTCATTTCCGCAGCTTCCCTGTGTCCAGGGGGGTTCCTGGTAACACTGCTTACTGCCTGAGCCCTACTTATTCCCTGTAATCTACTTATTGTACTACTCCCTGCCTAAAGATTCTCCACCTTATCAAACGTGCTGAACTCTATGCCGTCATCTTGGTTCCTCAGCACTTGGTTTCGATGGTAGCTGGAAATGGCTTGGGCATTGAAATTCTCCCTGGCTGTTGACTTTTGCATGAATTCTATGAGGATCTCCATCTTTGTTTTGTGCGGTTGCTGAACCTATAAATTATATTATACTGGGCTCAATGGGCATTGGACAGGAAATGACCAAACAAAATTTCCTGGAGACCTGACAGGACAGCTGATGGTATGTGAAGTTGATGAGCCAGGTGGAGTTGTTCTGCTACTGGAGGAGCTGTCCTGCTGCTTTCAGCAGTTGCCATTCATCAACACACTGAGTTCCTCAAGTGTCACGTCCACTATCAGACAGATGTGCTGCCAGAGCACTTGATTTCCATGGCAGCTGGAAAAGGCTTGGGAGCTGAACTCGTCTCTGGCTGTCGGTTTTACATGTGCTCAGCCTGCTTGATACTCTCCCACTGGGCTCAATGGACATTGGAACGGAAGTGACCAAACAGGGTTTTCTAGATAGCTGCCAGGACAGCTATGTTATGTGAAGTGAATAACCCAGGTGCATTTGTTTTGGCACTAGAAGAGCTGTGCTGCTGCTTCAGGCAGTTGCCATTCACCACCACAAGCAGTTCCCCAAGTTCACCTCCCAGCCACTTTCAGAAATATGTGCTGCCAGAGTTCTTAGTTTCCACAGCAGCGTGAAATGACTTGGGCGCTGAAATTCTCTCTGGCTTTGGAGATTTGAGCGCCTTGAGTGACGATTTCCACCTTTGGTTTTTGTGGGTGCTCAACCTGTTTGATAACATCACACTGGGTTCAATGGACATTGGACTGGAAGGGATCAAACCGGGTTTCAGAAGACCTGCAAGGACAGCAGTTGGTATGTGAAGTGAATAACCCAGGTGGAGTTGTTTTTCCCTGGATGAGCTGTGTTGCTGCTTCGGGCAGTTGCCACTCACCAAAACACATAGTTCCCCAAGTGTCACCTCCCAGCCACTTTCAGAAATATATGCTGCCAGAGTTCTTAGTTTCCACAGCAGCGTGAAATGACTTGGGTGCTGAAATTCTCTCTGACTTTGGAGTTTTGAGCCCCTTGAGTGAGGATCTCCACCTTTGGTTTTTGTGGGTGCTCAACCTTTTTGATAACATCCCACCGGGTTCAATGGACATTGGACTGGAAGAGATCAAACCGGGTTTCAGAAGACCTGCAAGGACAGCAGTTGGTATGTGAAGTGAATGAGCCAGGTGGAGTTGTTTTTCCCTGGATGAGCTGTGCTGCTGCTTCGGGCAGTTGCCATTCACCAACACACAGAGTTCCCCAAGTGTCACCTCCCAGCTACTTTCAGAAATATGTTCTGCCAGAGCATTTGGTTTCCATGGTAGCTGGAAGTAGCTTGGGCGATAAACTTCTCCCGAACTGTGGAGTTTTGAGCGCCTTGAGGGAGTATCTCCATTTTTTATTTCTGTGTGTACTCATTCTGCTTGATTACATCCCCTCAGGATAAATAGCATTGAATAGGAAGTGACCAGACAGGGCTCCTGGAGACCTGCAAGGACAGCTGATGATATGTGAAGAGAATGACTCAGGTGGATTTGTTTTTTCCCCTGGACGAGCTGTGCTGCTGCTTCGTACAGTTGCCATTCACCAACAAACTTAGTTTTTCAAGTGTCACGACCCAGCCACTTTCAGATATATGGGCTGCCAGAGCACTTGGTTTCCATGGCAGCTGCAAATGGCTAGGGCGCTGAGCTTCTCTCTCGCTGTGAAGTTTTGAACGCTTTCAGTGAGGATCTCCATATTTGTTTTTTGTGGGTGCTCAACCTGCTTGATTCTATCCCCCTGTGTTCATTGGGCATTGGATAGGATGGGACCAACTACGGTTCCAGGAGAACTGCAAAGAGAGCTGACGGTATGTGAAGTGAATGAGCCAGGTGGAGTTGTTTTACCAATGGAAGATGAGCTGCTGATTCGGTCATTTGCCATTTACCAGCACACTGTATTCCCTAGGTGTCACATCCACTTTCAGACAAATGTGCTGCCAGAGCACTTGGTTTCCAAGGCAGCTGGAAATGGCTTGGGCACTGAAATTCTCTCTGGCTGTCAAGTTTGTCACGCCTTGAGTGAGGATCTCCATCTTTGTTTTGTGCGGTTGTTGAACATACATATTCCATCAGCTGGGGCTCAATGGGCTTTGGACAGAAAGTGACCAAACAAGATTTCCTGGAGACCTGTTTGGACAACTGATGATATGTGAAGTGAATAACCCATGTGGAATTCTTTTGGCACTGGAAGAGCTATGCTGCTGATTAGGGCAGTAGCCACTCACCAACAGACAGAGTTAAGCATGTGTCACGCCCACTTTCAGACCTATGTGCTGCCAGAGCTTTTTGTTTCCATGGCAGCTGGAATTGGCTTGGGCCCTTAACTTCTCTCTGGCTCTGAAGTTTTGAGTGCCTTTAGTTTGGATCTCCATCTATGTTATTTGTGTGTGCTCATCCAGCTTGATTCCATCCCCCTGGGCTCCTTGGGCATTTGACAGGAAAGAGCAAAACAGGGATTCCGGAAGACCTGCAAAGATTATTGATGTTATGTGAAGTGAATGACTCGAATGTAGTGGTTTTGGCACTGGAAGAGCTGTGCTGCTGCTTCAGGCAGTTGCCATTGATCAACATACTGAGTTCCCCAAGTGTCACGTCCACTTTCAGACATATGTGCTGCCAGAATTTTTGGTTTCCATGGCAGCTGGAAATGGTTTGGGCGCTGAACTTCTCTCTGATTGTGGACTATAAGCGCCAGTAGTGAAGATCTCCGTCTTTGTTTTGTGTGTGTGTGCTCAACCTACAAATTCTACCTCCCAGGGCTCAATGGGCATTGCACATGCAGTGAACAAACAAGATTTCTGGGAGATTTGCTGGGACAACTGATGCTATTTGAGTGAATGTTCCAGATGGAGTTGTTTTGGCACTAGACGAGCTTTGCTGCTGCTTCGAGCAGATGGAAGTAACCATCACACTGAGTTTGCTAGGTGCAATAACACTGCTAGATATATGTGCTGCCACAGTTCTTGGTTTCCATGGCAGCTGAAATGTCATGGCGCTGAATTTCTTTCTGGCTGTGTAATTTGTCATGCCTTGAGAGAGGATTTCCATCTTTGTTTTTTGTGTGTGCACAACCTGCTTGATTCCATCCCACAGGGCTCAATGGGCATTGGACAAGAAGTGACCAAACAGGATTTTACATAAACGTCTTAGAAGGTCTCCTGAAAAGCATGTCTGGTCACTTCCTCTGCAATGTCTATTGAGAGCAGGGGGAAGAAATCATCCTGCTTGATTCCATCCCACTGGCCTCAATGGGCATGGGGCAGGAAGTGACCAGATAGGGTTTCTGGGAGACCTGCAAGGACAGCTGATGGTATGTGAATTGGAGGAACCAGGTGAAGGTGTTTTGGCACTGGTAGACCTGTGCTGCTGCTTCGGGCAGTTGCCGTTTATCAGCACACTGTGTTACCTAGGTGTCACATCCACTTCAAACAAATGTGCTGCCAGAGCACTTGGTTTCTATGGTAGCTGGAAATTACTTGGGCACTGAAATTCTCTCTGACTGCCTAGTTAGTCACGCCTTGAATGAGGATCTCCATCTTTGTTTAGCGGGGTTGCTGAACAAACATACTATATCACACTGGGCTCAATGGGCATTAGACAGGAAGTACCCAAACAAGATTTCCCGGAGACGTGACAGGGCAGCTGATGGTATGTGAAGTGAATGAGCCAGGTGGAGTTGTTTTGGCACTGGAGAGCGGTGCTGCTGGTTCCGGTAGTTGCCATTCACGAACACACAGAGTTCCCCAAGTGTTGCCTCCAAGCCACTTTCAGAAATATGTGCTGCCAGAGCACTTGGTTTCCATGGCAGCTGGGAATGTCTAGGGTGCTGAGGTTCTCCCTGGCTGTGTAGATTTGAGCGCCTTGAGTGAGTATCTCCATCTTTGCTTTGTGTGTGTGCTCAACCTGCTTGATACCATCCCCCTGGTCTAAATGGCCATTGGAAAGGAAGTGACCAAACAAGGTTTCAGGGAGGTCTGCAGGGACAGCTGATGGTACGTGAAGTGAAGGAGCGAGTTGGAGTGTCACGTTCATGTTCAGACATGTGTGTTGTCAGAGCACTTGGTTTCCATTGTAGCTGGAAATAGCTGGGGCACTGAAATCTTCTCTAGCTGTGCAGTTTTATATGAATTCTGTGAGGATCTGCATAACACTGGGCTCAATAGGCATTGGACAGAAGGGACCAAACAAGATTTCCCAAAGACCTGATTGAACAGCTGATGGTATGTGAAGTGAATGACCCAGGTGCATTTATTTTGGCACTGAACGAACTGTTTTCTGCTTTTTGAGGCAGTTGCCATTCACCACCACACTGATTTCCTCAAGTGTCACATCCAATTACAGACATATGTGCTGGCACACCAATTGGTTTCCATGTAAACTGGAAATGGCTTGAGCGCTGAATTCTTCTCTGACTGTTGAGTTTTACATGAATTCTGTGAGGATCCCCATCTTTGTTTGGTGAGTGTGCTCAAACTGCTTGATTGTATACACCTGGGCTCAATGGGCATTGGACAGGAAGTGACCAACCAGGATTTAGGGGAGACCTGCAGGGACTGCTGTTGGTATGTGAAATGAATGAGCCAGGTTGAGCTGTTTTGGCACTGGAAAAGCTGTGCCGCTGCTTCGGGCAGTTGTCATTTAACAATCCACTGTGTTCCCTAGGTGTGACAGCCACTTTGAGAAATATGTTCTGCCAGAGCACTTGGTTTCCATGGCAGCTGGAAATGGCTTGGGCACTGAACTTATATCGTGTTGTCGAGGTTGTCACGCCTTGACTGAGGATCTACTTCTTTGTTTAGTGCGGTTGCTGAAACTCCAGATTACATCACATTGAGCTCAATGGGCATTAGACAGGAAGTGACCAAACAGGGTTTCAGGGAGACCTCACGGAGTGCTGATGGTATGTGAAGTGAATGAGCAAGGTGGAATAGTTTTGGTACTGCAAGTTCTGTGCTGCTGTTTCGGGCAGTTGCCATTCACCACCACACTGCTTTCCCAAGTGTCACGTCCCAGCCAGTTTCAGACAAATGTGTTGCCAGAGCACTTGGTTTCCATAGCAGCTGTAAATAGCTTGATCTCTGAACTTCTTCCTGGGTGTGGAGTTTTGAGCGCCTTTAGTTATGATCTCCATCTTTGTTTTGTGCGGTTGCTGAACCTTCAGATTCCATCACACTGTGCTCAATGATCATTGGACAGGACGTGCTCAATGATCATTGAACAGGAAGTGATCAAGCAAGATTTCCTGGACACCTGCTGGACAACTGATGGTATGGGAAGTGAATGAGCTAGGTGGTGTTGTTTTGGCACTGGAGAGCTCTGCTGCTGCTTTTGGCAGTTGCCATTCACCAACACAGTTTTCCATACGTGTCACATCCTCTTTGTTTTTTGTTGCCAGAGCATTTGGTATCCATGGCAGCTGGAAATGGCTTGGACGCTGACCTCTTGTCTGGCTGTGGAGTTTTACATGAATTCTTTGAGAATCTCCGTCTGTGTTTTGTGCGGATGATGAACCTATATATTACATCACACTGGGTTCAATGAGCATTGGACAGGAAGTGACCAAACAAGAAATCCTGGAGGCCTGCAAGGACAGCTGAAGGTATGTGAACGAATGAGCCAGGTGGAGTTGTTTTGGCACTGGACAAGCTGTATTGGTGCTTCAGGCAGTTGCCTTTCTCCACGACACTTATTTCCCCAAGTGTCATGTCCCAGGCTCTTTCAGAAATAGGTGCCGAAGCAGCTGGGAAATATCTTGTATGCTGATCTTCTCTCTGGCTCTGGAGTTTAGAGCACCTTGAGTGAGGATCTCCATCTTTGTTTTGAGTGTGTGCTCAACCTGTATGATTCTATCCCCCTGGGGCTTAATGGGCGTTGGACAGGAAGTGACCAAACAGTGTTTCCGGAAGACCTGCTAGGACAGCTGATGATATGTGAAGTGAATGAGCCAGGTGGAGTTGTTTGGGTCCTGGAAGACGTGTGTTGCTTCTTCAGGCAGTTGCCATATACTACCGTACTGAGTTCCTCAAGTGTCACCTCCCAGTCACTTTCAGAAATATGTGCTGCCAGAGCACTTGATTTCCATGGCAGCTGGAAAAGGCTTGGGTGCTGAAATTCTCTCTGGCTGCGGAGATGTGAGTGCCTTGAGTGAGTATCTTCATCTTTGTTTTGTGTGCATGGTCAACCTACTTTATTGTACCCCCTTGGCTCAATGGGCATTGGACAGGAAGTGACCAAACACGGTTTCCTGGAGACCTGCTAGGACAGCTGATGGTATGTGAAGTGAATGAGCCAATTGGAGTTGTTTTGGCACTGGAGAGCTCTTCTGCTTTTTTGGGCAGTTGCCATTCACCACCACACTGAGTTCCTCATGTGTCACATCCACTTTCAGACATATGTGCTGCCAGAGCACTTGGTTTCCATAGCATCTGGAAATTGGTTGGGGACTGAAATTCTCTCTGGCTCAAGAAATTTATGTGCATTGAGTGTTAATCTCCAACTTTGTTTTATGTGTGTGCTCAACCTGATTGATTCCAACTGATTGAGCTCAATGTGCTTTTGGGCAGGAAGTGACCAAACATGGATATCGAGAGACCTAAAAGGACAGCTGAGGGTATGGGAGTTGGATGATCCAGGTAGAGTTGTTTTGCAACGAATGCCTGTGCTGCTGCTTTGGGCAGTTGCTATTCACAACCACACTATGTCCCCTAGGTGTCCCATCCACTTTCAGACATATGTGCTGCCAGAGCTTTTGGATTCCATGGCAGCTGGAAGGGGCTTGGACGCTGAACTTCATTATGGCTCTGGAGTTATTAGTGCCTTGAGTGAGGAATTCCAGCTTTATTTTGTGTGTGTGCTCAACATTCGTGATCCCATTACCCTGGGCTCAATCGGCATTTAACAGGATGTGTCCAAACAGGGTTTTCTAGGAAACCTGGAAGGACAGCTGATTGTATGTGAAGTGAATTAGCCCGGAGGTGTTGTTTTGGCATTAGGAGGCCTGCGCTGCTGCTTCGGGAAGTTGCCATTCACCAACACACTGAGTTCCCTAGGTGGCACATCCAGTGTTCCACATATGTGCTGCCAGAGCACTTGGTTTCCATGGCAGCTGAAATTGGCTTGGGCATTGAACTTCCCTCTGTCTGTGGAGTATTGAGCACCTTGAGTGTGAATCTCCATCTTTGTTTTATGAGTGTGCTCAACCTGCTTGATTCCATCCCACTGGGCTCAACGGGCATTGGACAGGAAGCGACCAAACAGGGTTTCCGGGAGGTCAGCCATGACAGCTGAAGGTATGTGAAGTGAATGAGCCAGGTGGAGATGTTTGGCACTGGAAGGCCTGTGCTGCTGTTTCAGGGGGTTGCCATTCACCACTACACTGAGTTCCCTAGATGTCACATACACTTTCAGACATATGTACTGCCAGAGCTTTTGGTTGCCATGGCAGGTGGAAATGGCTTTGATGCTGAAATCCTCTCTGGATCTGGAATTTTCAACGTTTTGAGTGGGGATCTCCATCTTTTTTCTGTGCGTATGCTAAACATGCTTGATTCCATCACACGGGGCTCAATCGGCATTGAACAGGAATTGTTCAATCAGGGTCTCTGATAGACCAGTAAGGACAGCCGATGGTATGTGATTTGACTGAAGAAGTTAAAGGTTTTCTGGACTGGAAATGCTGTGCTGCTACTTCGGGCAGTTGCAATTCACCACCACACTGAGTTCCCCAGGTGTCACATCCACTTTCAGATATATGTGCTGCCAGAGCACTTGGTTTCCATGGCAGCTAAAAATGGCTTGGGCGCTGAATTTCTCCCTGGCTCTGGAATTTTTAGCGCATTGAGTGAGGATATCCATCTTTGTTTTGTGTGGGTGTTCAGTTTGCTTGATTCCATTATCATGGTTTCAATGGGCATTAAACAAGGGGTCCAAACAGGGTTTCTGGGAGACATACTAGGACAGCAAATAAAATCTGAAGTGAATGACTCAGGTGGAGTTGTTTTGGCACTGGAAGTCCTGTGCTGCTAATTCGGGCAGTTTCCCTTCACCACCTCACTGAGTTTAATTCTTGTCACATCCGTTTTCAGACACATGTGCTGCCAGAGCACTTGGTTTCCATGGCAGCTGGAAATATCTTGGGTTCTGAACTTCTACCTGGCTGTGGCGTTTTACGTGCCTTGAGTGAGGATCTCCACCTTTTTTTTTAAGTGTGTGCTCCACCTACATCATTCCATCATCTGGGCTATAGATTTGGAACATAAGTGTCCAAACAGGGTTTCTGGGAGATCTGCTAGGGCAGCTGATGATATGTGAAGTGAATCAGTCAGATGGAGTTGTTTGGGCCCTGGAAGACTTATGCTTCTGCTTAGGGCAGTTATCATTCAATACCACACTAGTTCTCCAAGTGTCACATCCACTTTCAGACATATGTGCTGCCAGAGCACTTGGTTTCCATGGCACCTGAAAATGGATTGTGTGCTGAACTTCTCTCTGGCTGTGGAGTTTAAGCGCCTTGAGTGAGGATCTCTATCTTTGTTACGTGTGAGTGCTCAGCATGCCTCATTCCATCACACTGTACTCAATAGGCATTGGGCAGCAATTGAGCAAACAGGGTTTTGGCGAGGCCTGCTATGACAGCTGATGGTAATTGAAGTGAATGAGGCATGTGGAGTTGTTTTGGCACTGGAAGAGCTGTGCTGCTGCATCGGGCAGTTGTCATTCACCACCAAATTTAGATCCCAAAGTGGCACACCCACTTTCAGACATATGTGCTGCCAGAGCACTTGTTTTCCAAGGCAGCTGGAAATGCTTCAGCACTGATCTCTCTTTCTGTGGCGTTTTCGTGCCTTGAGTGAGAAACTCCACCTTTGTTTTCTATGTGTCCTCCACCTACTTGATTCCCTAACGCTGGGCTTTGAATATTGGAAAGCAAGTGACCAAACAGGGTTTCCTAGATAGCTTCCAGGACAGCTGATGGTATGGGAGGTGAATGAGCCAGGTGGAGTTGTCTTGGCCTTGGAAGACATGTGCTGCTGCTTTGAGCAATTACCGTTCAACACCACAATGAGTTGCCTAGCTTATCAGCCACTTTGAGACATCGGTGCTTCCAGAACACTTAGTTTCCATGGCAGCTGGAAATGGCTTGGGAGCTGAATTTCTCTGTGGCTCTGGAGTTATGAGCGCCTTGAGTGAGGATCTCCATCCTTGTTTTTTGTGTGTGCTGAAACTGCTTGATTCTTTTTCACTGGTGTCAATGGGCATTGGACAGGAAGTGAGCAAACATGGTTTCAGGAGACCTGCAAGGACAGCTGAATGTAATTAATGTGAATGAGGCAGGTGGAGTTGTTTTGGCACTGGAAGACCTATCAGGCTTCCTTGGACAGTTGCCATTCAGCAACACACTAAGTTTCCTAGGTGGCACATCCAGTGTTAAACATATGTGCTGCCAGAGCACTTGGTTTCCATGGCAGCTGAAATTGGCTTGGGCCTTAAACTTCCCTCTGAGGAATTTTGAGCATCTTGAGTGTGAATCTCCATCTTTGTATTGTGTGGGTGCCCAATCTGCTTGATTCCATTCCATAGAGCTCAACGGGCATTGGACAGGAAGTGACCAAACAGGTTTCCGGGAGATCAGCCATGATAGCTGATGGTATGTGAAGTGAATGAGCCAGGTGGAGATGTTTGGCACTGGAAGGCCTGTGCTGTGGCTTCATGCATTGCCGTTCACCACCACACTGAGTTCCCTAGGTGTCCCATCCACTTTCAGACATATGTACTGCCAGAGCATTTGGTTGCCATGGCAGCTGGAAATGGCTTTGATGCTGAACTCCTCTCTTGCTCTTGAATTTTCAGGATTTTGCGTAAGTATCTCCATCTTTTTTCTTTGCGCATGCTGAACATACTTGATTTGATAACACGAGGCTCAATTGGCATTGAACAGGAAATGTTCAAAGAGGGTATCTGGTAGACCAGTAAGGAGACCTGATGGTATGTGATTTGATTGATGTGAGTCGAGTTTTTCTGAAACTGGAAAAGCTGTGTTGCTATTTTGGGCAGTTGCAATTCACCACCACACTGAGTTCCCCAGGTGTCACATCCACTTTCAGATCTATGTGCTGCCAGAGCACTTGGTTTCCACGGCAGTTGGAAATGGCTTGGATGCTAAACTTATTCTCTAGTTCTGGAATTTTTAGCGCATCGAGTGAGGATCTGTTTTGTGTGTGTGCTCAACATGCTTGATTCCATCCCCTTGGGCTCAATAGGCATTGGACAGGAAGTGACCAAACAACGTTGCCGGGAGACCTGCTAGGAGAGCTGATTTTATGTGAAGTGACTGACCCTGTTGGAGTTGTTTTGGCACTGGAAGGCCTCTGCTACTGCCTCGGGCTGTTGCCATTCACCAGCTAAATATTTTTCCCAGGTTTCACCTCCACTTTCAGACATATATGCTGCCAGATCAATTGTTTCCAAGGCAGCTGCAAACGGCTAGGGTTCTGAACTTTTCTCTTGTTGTTGAGTTTTGTGTGGGGGATCAACCTGCATGTTTAATCCCATTAGGCTCAATGGTCACTGGACAGAAAATGACCAAACAGGGTTTCTGGGAGACCTAATAAGAGAGCAGATAGTATGTGACATGAATGAGGCCTTGGTTTCCATGGCAGCTGCAAATGGCTTGTGCGCTCAATTTCTCTCTGGATATCGAGTTTTGAGCACCTTGAGTGAGGATTTCCATCTTCGTTACGTGTGTGGGTGTTCAGACAGCCTGATTCCATCACACTGGGCTGAGTGGTCTTTGGACAGAAAGTGACCAAATAGGGTATGCAGGAAACTTGGTAGGACTGCTGATTCTATATGAATTGAATGAGCCAGGTGGAGTTGTTTTGGCACTGGAAAACCTGTGCTGCTCTTTCACGCAATTGCAATTCACTACCACACTGAGTTCTCTAGATGTTGCAGCCGCTTTCAGACATATGTGCTGCCAGAGCACTTGGTTTCCATGGCAGCTGGAAATGGCTTGCACACTAAATTTCTCTCTTGCGGTGGAGTTTTTGGCGTCTTAATGAGGATCTCCTCCATGTTTTCTGTTGGTTCTCAGCCAGCTTGTTTCCATTGCACTGGACTGTGTTGTCATTGGACAGGAAGTGATCAAACAGGGTTTCCGGGAGACATGCAAGGACAGCTCATTCTATCTGTAGTGAATGAGCCAGATGGAGTTGTTTTGCCACTGGAAGACCTGTGCTGCTGCTTCATGCAGTTGCCATTCACCACTACACTGAGTTCCCCAGTTGTCACAGCCAATTTCATACATATGTGCTGCCAGAGCACTTGGTTTCCATGGTAGGTGGAAA